>NC_140579.1:409498282-410098282 GCF_964204655.1 Triturus cristatus | reverse complement strand
CTGCCCGAACACCACTGCCCTAAACCCTGAAATACCACCCACAGCAAGACCCCCTACACTGCCCGAACACCACTGGACTACCCTAAACCCTGAAAAACCACCCCCTGCATGACCACTACACGGCCCGAGCACCACTGCACTGCCCTAAACCCCACTGCCCTAAACCCTGAAACACCACCCCTGCACAACCCCCTACACTGCTAGAATAACACTGCACTGCACTAAACCCTGAAACACCACCCCCAGCACGACCCCCTACACTGCCCGAACACCACTGCACTACCCTAAACCATGAAACACCACCCCCAGCATGACCCCCTACACTGCCGGAGCACCACTGCACTGCTCTAAACAATCAATAACACCCCAGCACGACCCCCTATTCTGCACGAACACCACTGCTCTGCTCTAAACCATAAAACACCACCCCCAGCATGAACCCCTACACTGTCCGAACACCACTGCTCTGCCCTAAACCCTAAATACCACCACCAGCACGACCCCCTATTCTGCCCGAACACCACGGCTTTGACCTAAACCATGAAACACCACCCCCAACATGACCCCCTACACTGCCCGAACACCACTGCACTGCCCTAAACCCTGAAACACCAGCCCCAGCACGACCCCCTACACTGCCCGAACACCACTGCACTGCCCTAAACCCTGAAACACCACCACCTGCATGGCCCCTACACTGCCAGAGCACCTCTGCACGGCCCTAAACCCTGAAACACCACCCCTGCACGACCCCCTACACTGCCCAAACACCACTGCACTGCCCTAAACCCTGAAACTCTACCCCCAGCAAGACCCCCTACACTGCCCGAATACAACTGCCCTGCGCTAAACCACAAAACACCACCCCCAGCATGACCCCCTACACTGCCCGCACACCACTGCATTACCCTAAACCCTGAAACAGCAGCCCCGGCAAGACCCCCTACACTGCCCGAACACCACTGCACTACCCTAAACACTGAAACACCACCTCCAGCACGACCCCCTACTCTGCCCGAACACCAGTACTCTGCCCTAAACCCTAAAACACCACCCACAGCATGAACCCCTACACTGCCGGAACACCACTGCACTGCCCTAATCCCTAAATACCTCCCCCAGCACTACCCCATTCTCTGCCCGAAACCCACTGTTCTGCCCTAAACCCTAAAACACCACACCCAACATGACCCCTACACTGTCCAAACACCACTGCACTGACCTAAACCCTGAAACACCAGCCCCAGCATGACCCCCAACACTGAACAAACACCACTGCACTGCCCTAAACCCTGAAAGAGCAGCCCCAGCACGACCGCCTAAATTGTCAGTACACCACTGCACTGCCCTAAATCCTGAAACACCACCCCCAACACTACCCCCTACACTGCCTGAACACCACTGCACTGACCTAAACCCTGAAACACCAGCCCCAGCATGACTCCCAACACTGAACAAACACCACTGCACTCCCCTAAACCCTGAAAGAGCAGCCCCAACACGACCGCCTACATTGTCAGTACACCACTGCACTGCCCTATATCCTGAAACACCACCCCCAGCATGACCCCCTACACTGCCCGAACACCACTGCAATGCCCTAAACTCTGAAACACCACCCCCAGCAAGACCCCCAACACTGCCCAAACACCACTGCACTCCCCTAAACCCTGAAACACCAGCCCCAGCACGACCCCCTACTCTGCCCGAACACCACTGCTCTGCCCTAAACCCTAAAACACCACCCCCAGCATGACCCCCTACACTGCCCGAATACCACTGCACTGCCCTAACCCCTGAAACACCACCCCCTGTATGACCCTCTGCACTGCCCAAGCACCACTGCACTGCCCTAAACCCTGAAACACCAACCCTACATGACCCCCTACACTGCCCGAACACCACTGCACTGCCCTAAACCCTGAAACACCACGCCTAGCATGAAATCCTACACTGCACGAAAACACCACTGCACTGCCCTAAACACTAAACACCATCCCACTACGACCCGCTACTCTGCCCGAACACCACTGCTCTGCCATAAACCCTGAAACATCAGCCCCAGCACGACCCCCTACTTTGCCCGAACACCACTGCTCTGCCCTAAACCCTAAAACACCACCCCCAGCACGACCCCCTACACTGCCCGAATACCACTGCACTGCCCTAACCCCTGAAACACCACCCCCTATATGACCCTCTGCACTGCCCAAGCACCACTGCACTGCCCTAAACCCTGAAACACCACCCCCAGCACGACCCCCTACATTGCCCAAATACCACTGCACTGCCCTAACCCCTGAAACACCACACCCAGCACGACCCCAACACTGCCCAAACACCACTGCACTGCCCTAAACCCTGAAACACCACACCCAGTATGACCCCAACACTGCCCAAACACCACTGCACTGCCCTAAACCCTGAAACTCTACCCCCAGCACGACCCCCTACACTGCCCGAACACCACTACACTGCCCTAAACCCTGAAACACCATCCTCTGCACGACCCCCTAAACTGCCCGAATACCACTGCGCTGCCCTAATCCCTGAAACACCACCGCCCTGCACGACCCCCATAACTGACCGAACACTACCGCACTGCCCTAAACCCTGAAGCACCAACCCCAGAACAACCCCCTACACTGCTCGAACACCACTGCACTGCCCTAAACCCTGAAACACCAGCCCCAACATGACCCCCTACACTGCCCGAACACCACTGCACTGCCCTATACCCTGAAACAGCAGCCCCAGCACGATCCCCTACATTGTCAGTACACCACTGCACTGCCCTAAACACTGAAATACGACCACCAGCACGACCCCTACACTGCCCGAACACCATTGCACTCCCCTAAACCCTGAAACACCAGCCCCAGCACGACCGCCTACTCTGCCCGAACACCACTGCTCTGCCCTAAACCCTAAAACACCACCCCCAGCATGACCCCCTACACTGCCCGAATACCACTGCACTGCCCTAACCCCTGAAAAACCACCACCAGCAAGACCCCCTACACTGCCCGAACACCACTGCCCTAAACCCTGAAATACCACCCCCAGCAAGCCCCCCTACACTGCCCGAACACCACTGGACTACCCTAAACCCTGATAAACCACCCCCTGCATGACCCCTACACTGCCCGAGCACCACTGCACTGCCCTAAACCCTGAAACACCACCCCTGCACAACCCCCTACACTGCCAGAATAACACTGCACTGCACTAAACCTTGAAACAACCACACCCAGCACGACCCCCTACACTGCTCGAACACCACTGCACTACCCTAAACCATGAAACACCACCCCCAGCGTGACCCCCTACACTGCCAGAGCACTAATGCACTGCTCTAAACCATAAATAACACCCCAGCACGACCCCCTACTCTGCCCGAACACCACTGCTCTGCCCTAAACCATAAAACACCACCCCCAGCATGAACCCCTACACTGTCCGAACACCACTGCTCTGCCCTAAACCCTAAATACCACCCCCAGCACGACCCCCTATTCTGCCCGAACACCACGTCTTTGACCTAAACCATGAAACACCCCCCCAACATGACCCCCTACACTGCCCGAACACCATTGCACTGCCCTAAACCCTGAAACACCAGCCCCAGCACAACCCCCTACACTGCCCGAACACCACTGTACTGCCCTAAACCCTGAACCACCACCCCCCTGCACGACCCCCTACACTGCCCAAACACCACTGCACTCCCCTAAACCCTGAAACACCAGCCCAATCACGACCCCCTACTCTGCCCGAACACCACTGCTCTGCCCTAAAACCTAAAACACCACCCCCAGCACGACCCCCTACACTACCCGAATATCACTGCACTGCCCTAACCCCTGAAACACCACCCCCTGTATGACCCTCTGCACTGCCCAAGCACCACTGCACTGCCCTAAACCCTGAAACACCACCCCAACATGACCCCCTACACTGCCCAAACACCACTGCACTGCCCTAAACCCTGAAACACCTCGCCTAGCATGAAATCCTACACTGCCCAAACACCAATCCACTGCCCTAAACCCTGAAACTCTACCCCCAGCACGACCCCCTACACTGCCCGAACACCACTACACTACCCTAAACCCTGAAACACCACCCCCTGCATGACCCCCTACACTGCCCGAATACCACTGCACTGCCCTAATCCCTGAGCAACATCCCCCTGCACGACCCCCTACTCTGCCCGAATACCACTGCACTGCCCTAATCCCTGAAACACCACCGCCCTGCACGACCCTCATAACTGACCAAACACTACCGCTCTGCCCTAAACCCTGAAACACCAACCCCAGAACAACCCCCTACACTGCCCGAACACCATTGCACTGCCCTAAACCCTGAAACACCACTCCCGGCACGACCCCCTACACTGCCCAAACACCACTGCACTGCCCTACACCCTGGAACACCAGCCCTTGCACGACCCCCTACAATGCCCGAATACAACTGTACTGCCCTAATCCCTGAAACACCACCCCGCTGCATGACCCCCTACACTGCCCGAACACCACTGCACTGCCCTAAACCCTGAAACACCACTCCCAGCACGACCCCCTACACTGCCCGAACACCACTGCACTGCCCTAAACCCTGAAACACCACCCCCCTGCACGACCCCCTACACTGCCCAAACACCACTGCACTCCCCTAAACCCTGAAACACCAGCCCCATCACGACCCCCTACTCTGCCCGAACACCACTGCTCTGCCCTAAAACCTAAAACACCACCCCCAGCACGACCCCCTACACTGCACGAATATCACTGCACTGCCCTAACCCCTGAAACACCACCCCCTGTATGACCCTCTGCACTGCCCAAGCACCACTGCACTGCCCTAAACCCTGAAATACCACCCCTACATGACCCCCTACACTGCCCGAACAACACTGCGCTGCCCTAAACCCTGAAACACCACGCCTAGCATGAAATCCTACACTGCCCAAACACCACTCCACTGCCCTAAACCCTGAAACTCTACCCCCAGCACGACCCCCTACACTGCCCGAACACCACTACACTACCCTAAACCCTGAAACACCACCCCCTGCACGACCCCCTACACTGCCCGAATACCACTGCACTGCCCTAATCCCTGAGCAACATCCCCCTGCACGACCCCCTACTCTGCCCGAACACCACTGCTCTACCATAAACCCACCCCCAGCACGACCCCATACACTGTCCAAACACCACTGCTCTGCCCTAAACCCTGAAACACCACCCCCAGCACGACCCCCTACACTGCCCGAACACCACTGCACTGCCCTAAACCCTGAAACACCACCCCTGCACGACCCCTTCACTGCCCAAACACCACTACACTCCCCTAAACCCTGAAACACCAGACCCAGCACGACCAGCTACACTGCCTGAACCCCACTACACTACCCAAAACCCTGAAACACCACCCCCAGCACAACCCCCTACACTGCACGAAAACCACTGCACTGCCCTAAACTCTGAAAAATCACCCCCTGCATGAACCACTACACTGCCCGAGCACCACTAAACTGCCCTAAACCCTAAAACACCACCCCTGCACGACCCCCTACACTGCCTGAACACCACTGCACTGCCCTAAACCCTGAAACACCACTCCCAGCACGACCCCCTACACTGCCCGAACACCACTGCACTGCCCTAAACCCTGAAACACCACCCCTGCACGACCCCCTTCACTGCCCAAACACCACTACACTCCCCTAAACCCTGAAACACCAGACCCAGCACGACCAGCTACACTGCCTGAACCCCACTACACTACCCAAAACCCTGAAACACCACCCCCAGCACAACCCCCTACACTGCACGAAGACCACTGCACTGCCCTAAACTCTGAAAAATCACCCCCTGCATGAACCCCTACACTGCCCGAGCACCACTGAACTGCCCTAAACCCTAAAACACCACCCCTGCACGACCCCCTACACTGCCCGAACACCACTGCACTGCCCTAAACCCTGAAACACCACTCCCAGCACGACCCCCTACACTGCCCGAACACCACTGCACTGCCCTAAACCCTGAAACACCAGCAACCTGCACGACCCCCTACACTGCCCAAACACCACTGCACTCCCCTAAACCCTGAAACACCAGCCCCATCACGACCCCCTACTCTGCCCGAACACCACTGCTCTGCCCTAAAACGTAAAACACCACCCCCAGCACGTCCCTCTACACTGCCCGAATATCACTGCACTGCCCTAACCCCTGAAACACCACCCCCTGTATGACCCTCTGCCCTGCCCAAGCACCACTGCACTGCCCTAAACCCTGAAACACCACCCCTACATGACCACCTACACTGCCCGAACACCACTGTACTGCCCTAAACCCTGAAACACCACACCTAGCATGAAATCCTACCCTGCACGAAAACACCACTGCACTGCCCTAAACACTAAACACCATCCCACTACGACCCCCTACTCTGCCCGAACACCACTGCTCTACCATAAACCCTAAAACACCACCCCCAGCACGACCCCATACACTGTCCAAACACCACTGCTCTGCCCTAAACCCTGAAACACCACCCCCAGCACGACCCCCTACACTGCCCGAACACCACTGCACTGCACTAAACCCTGAAACACCACCCCTGCACAACCCCCTACACTGCCCGAACACCACTGCACTGCTCTAAACCCTGAAACACCACCCCCAGCAAGACCCCCAACTCTGCCCGAACACCACTGCCCTAAACCTTGAAACACCACCCCTGCACGACCCCCTTCACTGCCCAAACACCACTGCACTCCCCTAAACCCTGAAACACCAGACCCAGCACGACCACCTACACTGCCTGAACCCCACTACACTACCCAAAACCCTGAAACACCACCCCCAGCACAACCCCCTACACTGCACGAAGACCACTGCACTGCCCTAAACCCTGAAAAATCACCCCCTGCACGAACCCCTACACTGCCCGAGCACCACTGAACTGCCCTAAACCCTGAAACACCACCCCTGCACGACCCCCTACACTGCCCGAACACCACTGCACTGCCCTAAACCCTGAACACCACCTCCAGCACGACCCCCTACTCTGCCCGACCACCACTACTCTGCCCTAAACCCTAAAACACCACCCCCAGCATGAACCCCTTGACTGCCGGAACACCACTGCACTGCCCTAATCCCTAAATACCACCCCCAGAAGTACCCCCTTCTCTGCCCGAACAACACTGTTCTGCCCTAAACCCTAAAACACCACCCCCAACAGGACCCCCTACACTGCCCGAACACCACTGCACTGCCCTAAACCCTGAAACAGCAGCCCTAGCACAACCCCCTACATTGTCAGTACACCACTGCACTGCCCTAAACCCTGAAATACCACCACCAGCACGACCCCTACACTGCCCGAACACCACTGCACTCCCCTAACCCTGAAACACCAGCCCCATCACGACCCCCTACTCTGCCCGAACACCACTGCTTTGCCCTAAACCCTAAAACACCACCCCCAGCATGACCCCCTACACTGCCCGGATACCACTGCACTGCCCTAACCCCTGAAACACCACCACCAGCAAGACCCCCAACACTGCCCGAACACCACTGCCCTAATCCCTGAAATACCACCCCCAGCAAGACCCGCTACACTGCCCGAACACCACTGGACTACCCTAAACCCTGAAAAACCACCCCCTGCATGACCACTACACGGCCCGAGCACCACTGCACTGCCCTAAACCCCACTGCCCTAAACCCTGAAACACCACCCCTGCACAACCCCCTACACTGCTAGAATAACACTGCACTGCACTAAACCCTGAAACACCACCCCCAGCACGACCCCCTACACTGCCCGAACACCACTGCACTACCCTAAACCATGAAACACCACCCCCAGCATGACCCCCTACACTGCCGGAGCACCACTGCACTGCTCTAAACCATCAATAACACCCCAGCACGACCCCCTATTCTGCCCGAACACCACTGCTCTGCTCTAAACCATAAAACACCACCCCCAGCATGAACCCCTACACTGTCCGAACACCACTGCTCTGCCCTAAACCCTAAATACCACCACCAGCACGACCCCCTATTCTGCCCGAACACCACGGCTTTGACCTAAACCATGAAACACCACCCCCAACATGACCCCCTACACTGCCCGAACACCACTGCTCTGCCCTAAACCCTGAAACACCAGCCCCAGCATGACCCCCTACACTGCCCGAACACCACTGCACTGCCCTAAACCCTGAAACACCACCACCTGCATGGCCCCTACACTGCCAGAGCACCTCTGCACGGCCCTAAACCCTGAAACACCACCCCTGCACGACCCCCTACACTGCCCAAACACCACTGCACTGCCCTAAACCCTGAAACTCTACCCCCAGCAAGACCCCCTACACTGCCCGAATACAACTGCCCTGCGCTAAACCACAAAACACCACCCCCAGCATGACCCCCTACACTGCCCGCACACCACTGCATTACCCTAAACCCTGAAACAGCAGCCCCGGCAAGACCCCCTACACTGCCCGAACACCACTGCACTACCCTAAACACTGAAACACCACCTCCAGCACGACCCCCTACTCTGCCCGAACACCAGTACTCTGCCCTAAACCCTAAAACACCACCCACAGCATGAACCCCTACACTGCCGGAACTCCACTGCACTGCCCTAATCCCTAAATACCTCCCCCAGCACTACCCCATTCTCTGCCCGAAACCCACTGTTCTGCCCTAAACCCTAAAACACCACACCCAACATGACCCCCAACACTGAACAAACACCACTGCACTGCCCTAAACCCTGAAAGAGCAGCCCCAGCACGACCGCCTACATTGTCAGTACACCACTGCACTGCCCTAAATCCTGAAACACCACCCCCAACACTACCCCCTACACTGCCCGAACACCACTGCACTGACCTAAACCCTAAAACACCAGCCCCAGCATGACCCCCAACACTGAACAAACACCACTGCACTGCCCTAAACCCTGAAAGAGCAGCCCCAACACGACCGCTTACATTGTCAGTACACCACTGCACTGCCCTAAATCCTGAAACACCACCCCCAGCATGACCCCCTACACTGCCCGAACACCACTGCAATGCCCTAAACTCTGAAACACCACCCCCAGCAAGACCCCCAACACTGCCCAAACACCACTGCACTCCCATAAACCCTTAAACACCAGCCCCAGCACGACCCCCTACTCTGCCCGAACACCACTGCTCTGCCCTAAACCCTAAAACACCACCCCCAGCACGACCCCCTACACTGCCCGTATACCACTGCACTGCCCTAACCCTTGAAACACCACCCCCTGTATGACCCTCTGCACTGCCCAAGCACCACTGCACTGCCCTAAACCCTGAAACACCAACCCTACATGACCCCCTACACTGCCCGAACACCACTGCACTGCCCTAAACCCTGAAACACCACGCCTAGCATGAAATCCTACACTGCACGAAAACACCACTGCACTGCCCTAAACACTAAACACCATCCCACTACGACCCGCTACTCTGCCCGAACACCACTGCTCTGCCATAAACCCTGAAACATCAGCCCCAGCACGACCCCCTACTTTGCCCGAACACCACTGCTCTGCCCTAAACCCTAAAACACCACCCCCAGCACGACCCTCTACACTGCCCGAATACCACTGCACTGCCCTAACCCCTGAAACACCACCCCCTATATGACCCTCTGCACTGCCCAAGCACCACTGCACTGCCCTAAACCCTGAAACACCACCCCCAGCACGACCCCCTACACTGCCCAAATACCAGTGCACTGCCCTAACCCCTGAAACACCACACCCAGCACAACCCCAACACTGCCCAAACACCACTGCACTGCCCTAAACTAGGGGTGGGCGGAATTTGCGGAATTAACCTTCGCAAATTATCGCGAGAATGTTTAAAATTATCGCAAACAAGCAGAAATATCGCGAAGATGCGGAAGTTTTTTTCCGGCATGTTCGCGCGATTTTCTGCATGGTTGCGGGTCGCCAACTTACCCATGTGGCTGCTTGCGGGCGCGGCCATCTTGTTTTGAGTTGTTCTCGCGGTGCATGATCGCGAGAAGAAAGACGTGATCGCGCGACGCATGACGTCACTGCGGGCGCGAACTGTCGCGAGACAGCGCAAATGGCTAAAAACAATACAACATCTCATGGAGAACGCGACCGGATCAAGAAAACTTGTCGGCGAACGCAGGGATTCAGGTAAGGCGATCGCGCGCGCGCGAGAATGTATCATTTTACAGCGCGAGCAAGAAACAAATTATCGCCAAGCTGCGGAAACCGGAATTTTTGACATTTTCGCGCTCTCCGCGGAACGCAAAAATGTCAAATTATCGCAATTTCCGCGAACGGAACGAAATTTTTGCCCAGGCCTACCCTAAACCCTGAAACACCACACCCAGCACGACACCAACACTGCCCAAACACCACTGCACTGCCCTAAACCCTGAAACTCTACCCCCAGCACGACCCCCTACACTGCCCGAACACCACTACACTGCCCTAAACCCTGAAACACCATCCTCTGCACGACCCCCTACACTGCCCGAATACCACTGCACTGCCCTAATCCCTTAAACACCACCGCCCTGCACGACCCCCATAACTGACCAAACACTACCGCACTGCCCTAAACCCTGAAGCACCAACCCCAGAACAACCCCCTACACTGCCCGAACACCACTGCACTGCCCTAAACCCTGAAACACCAGCCCCAATATGACCCCCTACACTGCCCGAACACCACTGCACTGCCCTATACCCTGAAACAGCAGCCCCAGCACGATCCCCTAAATTGTCAGTACACCACTGCACTGCCCTAAACACTGAAATACCACCACCAGCACGACCCCTACACTGCCCGAACACCATTGCACTCCCCTAAACCCTGAAACACCAGCCCCAGCACGACCGCCTACTCTGCCCGAACACCACTGCTCTGCCCTAAACCCTAAAACACCACCCCCAGCATGACCCCCTACACTGCCCGAATACCACTGCACTGCCCTAACCCCTGAAAAACCACCACCAGCAAGACCCCCTACACTGCCCGAACACCACTGCCCTAAACCCTGAAATACCACCCCCAGCAAGACCCCCTACACTGCCCGAACACCACTGGACTACCCTAAACCCTGATAAACCACCCCCTGCATGACCCCTACACTGCCCAAGCACCACTGCACTGCCCTAAACCCTGAAACACCACCCCTGCACAACCCCCTACACTGCCAGAATAACACTGCACTGCACTAAACCCTGAAACAACCACACCCAGCATGACCCCCTACACTGCTCGAACACCACTGCACTACCCTAAACCATGAAACACCACCCCCAGCGTGACCCCCTACACTGCCAGAGCACTAATGCACTGCTCTAAACCATAAATAACACCCCAGCACGACCCCCTACTCTGCCCAAACACCACTGCTCTGCCCTAAACCATAAAACACCACCCCCAGCATGAACCCCTACACTGTCCGAACACCACTGCTCTGCCCTAAACCCTAAATACCACCCCCAGCACGACCCCCTATTCTGCCCGAACACCACGTCTTTGACCTAAACCATGAAACACCCCCCCAACATGACCCCCTACACTGCCCGAACACCATTGCACTGCCCTAAACCCTGAAACACCAGCCCCAGCACGACCCCCTACACTGCCCGATCACCACTGTACTGCCCTAAACCCTGAACCACCACCCCCCTGCACGACCCCCTACACTGCCCAAACACTACTGCACTCCCCTAAACCCTGAAACACCAGCCCAATCACGACCCCCTACTCTGCCCGAACACCACTGCTCTGCCCTAAAACCTAAAACACCACCCCCAGCAGGACCCCCTACACTGCCCGAATATCACTGCACTGCCCTAACCCCTGAAACACCACCCCCTGTATGACCCTCTGCACTGCCCAAGCACCACTGCACTGCCCTAAACCCTGAAACACCACCCCTACATGACCCCCTAAACTGCCCGAACACCACTGCACTGCCCTAAACCCTGAAACACCTCGCCTAGCATGAAATCCTACACTGCCCAAACACCACTCCACTGCCCTAAACCCTGAAACTCTACCCCCAGCACGACCCCCTACACTGCCCGAACACCACTACACTACCCTAAACCCTGAAACACCACCCCCTGCACGACCCCCTACACTGCCCGAATACCACTGCACTGCCCTAATCCCTGAGCAACATCCTCCTGCACGACCCCCTACTCTGCCCGAATACCACTGCACTGCCCTAATCCCTGAAACACCACCGCCCTGCACGACCCTCATAACTGACCAAACACTACCGCTCTGCCCTAAACCCTGAAACACCAACCCCAGAACAACCCCCTACACTGCCCGAACACCATTGCACTGCCCTAAACCCTGAAACACCACTCCCGGCACGACCCCCTACACTGCCCAAACACCACTGCACTGCCCTACACCCTGGAACACCAGCCCTTGCACGACCCCCTACAATGCCCGAATACAACTGTACTGCCCTAATCCCTGAAACACCACCCCGCTGCATGACCCCCTACACTGCCCGAACACCACTGCACTGCCCTAAACCCTGAAACACCACTCCCAGCACGACCCCCTACACTGCCCGAACACCACTGCACTGCCCTAAACCCTGAAACACCACCCCCCTGCACGACCCCCTACACTGCCCAAACACCACTGCACTCCCCTAAACCCTGAAACACCAGCCCCATCACGACCCCCTACTCTGCCCGAACACCACTGCTCTGCCCTAAAACCTAAAACACCACCCCCAGCACGACCCCCTACACTGCCCGAATATCACTGCACTGCCCTAACCCCTGAAACACCACCCCCTGTATGACCCTCTGCACTGCCCAAGCACCACTGCACTGCCCTAAACCCTGAAATACCACCCCTACATGACCCCCTACACTGCCCGAACAACACTGCACTGCCCTAAACCCTGAAACACCACGCCTAGCATGAAATCCTACACTGCCCAAACACCACTCCACTGCCCTAAACCCTGAAACTCTACCCCCAGCACGACCCCCTACACTGCCCGAACACCACTACACTACCCTAAACCCTGAAACACCACCCCCTGCACGACCACCTACACTGCCCGAATACCACTGCACTGCCCTAATCCCTGAGCAACATCCCCCTGCACGACCCCCTACTCTGCCCGAACACCACTGCTCTACCATAAACCCACCCCCAGCACAACCCCATACACTGTCCAAACACCACTGCTCTGCCCTAAACCCTGAAACACCACCCCCAGCACGACCCCCTACACTGCCCGAACACCACTGCACTGCCCTAAACCCTGAAACACCACCCCTGCACGACCCCCTTCACTGCCCAAACACCACTACACTCCCCTAAACCCTGAAACACCAGACCCAGCACGACCAGCTACACTGCCTGAACCCCACTACACTACCCAAAACCCTGAAACACCACCCCCAGCACAACCCCCTACACTGCACGAAGACCACTGCACTGCCCTAAACTCTGAAAAATCACCCCCTGCATGAACCCCTACACTGCCCGAGCACCACTGAACTGCCCTAAACCCTAAAACACCACCCCTGCACGACCCCCTACACTGCCCGAACACCACTGCACTGCCCTAAACCCTGAAACACCACTCCCAGCACGACCCCCTACACTGCCCGAACACCACTGCACTGCCCTCAACCCTGAAACACCAGCAACCTGCACGACCCTCTACACTGCCCAAACACCACTGCACTCCCCTAAACCCTGAAACACCAGCCCCATCACGACCCCCTACTCTGCCCGAACACCACTGCTCTGCCCTAAAACGTAAAACACCACCCCCAGCACGACCCCCTACACTGCCCGAATATCACTGCACTGCCCTAACCCCTGAAACACCACCCCCTGTATGACCCTCTGCCCTGCCCAAGCACCACTGCACTGCCCTAAACCCTGAAACACCACCCCTGCATGACCACCTACACTGCCCGAACACCACTGTACTGCCCTACACCCTGAAACACCACACCTAGCATGAAATCCTACCCTGCACGAAAACACCACTGCACTGCCCTAAACACTAAACACCATCCCACTACGACCCCCTACTCTGCCCGAACACCACTGCTCTACCATAAACCCTAAAACACCACCCCCAGCACGACCCCATACACTGTCCAAACACCACTGCTCTGCCCTAAACCCTGAAACACCACCCCCAGCACGACCCCCTACACTGCCCGAACACCACTGCACTGCACTAAACCCTGAAACACCACCCCTGCACAACCCCCTACACTGCCCGAACACCACTGCACTGCTCTAAACCCTGAAACACCACCCCCAGCAAGACCCCCAACTCTGCCCGAACACCACTGCCCTAAACCTTGAAACACCACCCCTGCACGACCCCCTTCACTGCCCAAACACCACTGCACTCCCCTAAACCCTGAAACACCAGACCCAGCACGACCACCTACACTGCCTGAACCCCACTACACTACCCAAAACCCTGAAACACCACCCCCAGCACAACCCCCTACACTGCACGAAGACCACTGCACTGCCCTAAACCCTGAAAAATCACCCCCTGCACGAACCCCTACACTGCCCGCGCACCACTGAACTGCCCTAAACCCTGAAACACCACCCCTGCACGACCCCCTACACTGCCCGAACACCACTGCACTGCCCTAAACCCTGAACACCACCGCCAGCACGACCCCCTACTCTGCCCGACCACCACTACTCTGCCCTAAACCCTAAAACACCACCCCCAGCATGAACCCCTTCACTGCCGGAACACCACTGCACTGCCCTCATCCCTAAATACCACCCCCAGCAGTACCCCCTTCTCTGCCCGAACAACACTGTTCTGCCCTAAACCCTAAAACACCACCCCCAACACGACCCCCTACACTGCCCGAACACCACTGCACTGCCCTAAACCCTGAAACAGCAGCCCCAGCACGACCCCCTACATTGTCAGTACACCACTGCACTGCCCTAAACCCTGAAATACCACCACCAGCACGACCCCTACACTGCCCAAACACCACTGCACTCCCCTAAACCCTGAAACACCAGCCCCATCACGACCCCCTACTCTGCCTGAACACCACTGCTTTGCCCTAAACCCTAAAACACCACCCCCAGCATGACCCCCTACACTGCCCGAATACCACTGCACTGCCCTAACCCCTGAAACACCACCACCAGCAAGACCCCCAACACTGCCCGAACACCACTGCCCTAAACCCTGAAATACAACCCCCAGCAAGACCCCCTACACTGCCCGAACACCACTGGACTACCCTAAACCCTGAAAAACCACCCCCTGCATGACCACTACACTGCCCGAGCACCACTGCACTGCCCTAAACCCCACTGCTCTAAACCCTGAAACACCACCCCTGCACAACCCCCTACACTGCTAGAATAACACTGCACTGCACTAAACCCTGAAACACCACCCCCAGCACGACCCCCTACACTGCCCGAACACCACTGCACTACCCTAAACCATGAAACACCACCCCCAGCATGACCCCCTACACTGCCGGAGCACCACTGCACTGCTCTAAACCATCAATAACACCCCAGCACGACCCCCTATTCTGCCCGAACACCACTGCTCTGCTCTAAACCATAAAACACCACCCCCAGCATGAACCCCTACACTGTCCGAACACCACTGCTCTGCCCTAAACCCTAAATACCACCACCAGCACGACCCCCTATTCTGCCCGAACACCACGGCTTTGACCTAAACCATGAAACACCACCCCCAACATGACCCCCTACACTGCCCGAACACCACTGCACTGCCCTAAACCCTGAAACACCAGCCCCAGCACGACCCCCTACACTGCCCGAACACCACTGCACTGCCCTAACCCCTGAAACACCACCCCCTGCATGGCCCCTACACTGCCAGAGCACCTCTGCACGGCCCTAAACCCTGAAACACCGCCCCTGCACGACCCCCTACACTGCCCAAACACCACTGCACTGCCCTAAACCCTGAAACTCTACCCCCAGCAAGACCCCCTACACTGCCCGAATACAACTGCCCTGCGCTAAACCACAAAACACCACCCCCAGCATGACCCCCTACACTGCCCGCACACCACTGCATTAACCTAAACCCTGAAACAGCAGCCCCGGCAAGACCCCCTACACTGCCCGAACACCCCTGCACTACCCTAAACACTGAAACACCACCTCCAGCATGACCCCCTACTCTGCCCGAACACCAGTACTCTGCCCTAAACCCTAAAACACCACCCACAGCATGAACCCCTACACTGCCGGAACACCACTGCACTGCCCTAATCCCTAAATACCACCCCAGCACTACCCCATTCTCTGCCCGAAACCCACTGTTCTGCCCTAAACCCTAAAATACCACACCCAACATGATCCCCACACTGCCCAAACACCACTGCACTGACCTAAACCCTGAAACACCAGCCCCAGCATTACCCCCAACACTGAACAAACACCACTGCACTGCCCTAAACCCTGAAAGAGCAGCCCCAGCACGACCGCCTACATTGTCAGTACACCACTGCACTGCCCTAAATCCTGAAACACCACCCCCAGCATGACCCCCTACACTGCCCGAACACCACTGCAATGCCCTAAACTCTGAAACACCACCCCCAGCAAGACCCCCAACACTGCCCAAACACCACTGCACTCCCCTAAACCCTGAAACACCAGCCCCAGCACGACCCCCTACTCTGCCCGAACACCACTACACTACCCTAAACCCTGAAACACCACCCCCAGCACGACCCCCTACACTGCCCAAATACCACTGCACTGCCCTAATCCCTGAAAGAACACCCCCCTGCACGACCCCCTACACTGCCTGAACAACTCTTGAAATTCCCTAAACCCTGAAACACCACCGCCCTGCAAGACCCCCTAAACTGCCCGAATACCACCGCACTGCCCTAAACCCTGAAACACCAACCCCAGAACGACCCCCTACACTGCCCGAACACCACTGCACTGCCCTAAACCCTGAAACACCACTCCCAGCACGACCCCCTACACTGCCCGAACACCACTGCACTGCCCTAAACCCTGAAACACCATCCTCTGCATGACCCCCTACCCTGCCCGAATACCACTGTACTGCCCTAATCCCTAAAACACCACCCCTGCACGACCCCCTACACTGCCCGAACACCACTGCACTGCCCTAAACCCTGAAACACCACTCCCAGCACGACCCCCTACACTGCCCGAACACCACTGCACTGCCCTAAACCCTGAAACACCAGCCACCTGCACGACCCCCTACACTGCCCAAACACCACTGCACTCCCCTAAACCCTGAAACACCAGCCCCATCACGACCCCCTACTCTGCCCGAACACCACTACTCTGCCCTAAAACCTAAAACACCACACCCAGCATGACCCCCTACACTGCCCGAATATCACTGCACTGCCCTAACCCCTGAAACACCACCCCCTGTATGACCCTCTGCCCTGCCCAAGCACCACTGCACTGCCCTAAACCCTGAAACACCACCCCTACATGACCACCTACACTGCCCGAACACCACTGTACTGCCCTAAACCCTGAAACACCACACCTAGCATGAAATCCTACCCTGCACGAAAACACCACTGCACTGCCCTAAACACTAAACACCATCCCACTACGACCCCCTACTCTGCCCGAACACCACTGCTCTACCATAAACCCTAAAACACCACCCCCAGCACGACCCCATACACTGTCCAAACACCACTGCTCTGCCCTAAACCCTGAAACACCACCCCCAGCACGACCCCCTACACTGCCCGAACACCACTGCACTGCACTAAACCCTGAAACACCACCCCTGCACAACCCCCTACACTGCCCGAACACCACTGCACTGCTCTAAACCCTGAAACACCACCCCCAGCAAGACCCCCAACTCTGCCTGAACACCACTGCCCTAAACCTTGAAACACCACCCCTGCACGACCCCCTTCACTGCCCAAACACCACTGCACTCCCCTAAACCCTGAAACACCAGACCCAGCACGACCACCTACACTGCCTGAACCCCACTACACTACCCAAAACCCTGAAACACCACCCCCAGCACAACCCCCTACACTGCACGAAGACCACTGCACTGCCCTAAACCCTAAAAAATCACCCCCTGCACGAACCCCTACACTGCCCGAGCACCACTGAACTGCCCTAAACCCTGAAACACCACCCCTGCACGACCCCCTACACTGCCCGAACACCACTGCACTGCCCTAAACCCTGAACACCACCTCCAGCACGACCCCCTACTCTGCCCGACCACCACTACTCTGCCCTAAACCCTAAAACACCACCCCCAGCATGAACCCCTTCACTGCCGGAACACCACTGCACTGCCCTAATCCCTAAATACCACCCCCAGCAGTACCCCCTTCTCTGCCCGAACAACACTGTTCTGCCCTAAACCCTAAAACACCACCCCCAACAGGACCCCCTACACTGCCCGAACACCACTGCACTGCCCTAAACCCTGAAACAGCAGCCCCAGCACGACCCCCTACATTGTCAGTACACCACTGCACTGCCCTAAACCCTGAAATACCACCACCAGCACGACCCCTACACTGCCCGAACACCACTGCACTCCCCTAAACCCTGAAACACCAGCCCCATCACGACCCCCTACTCTGCTCGAACACCACTGCTTTGCCCTAAACCCTAAAACACCACCCCCAGTATGACCCCCTACACTGCCCGAATACCACTGCACTGCCCTAACCCCTGAAACACCACCACCAGCAAGACCCCCAACACTGCCCGAACACCACTGCCCTAAACCCTGAAATACCACCCCCAGCAAGACCCCCTACACTGCCCGAACACCACTGGACTACCCTAAACCCTGAAAAACCACCCCCTGCATGACCACTACACGGCCCGAGCACCACTGCACTGCCCTAAACCCCACTGCCCTAAACCCTGAAACACCACCCCTGCACAACCCCCTACACTGCTAGAATAACACTGCACTGCACTAAACTCTGAAACACCACCCCCAGCACGACCCCCTACACTGCCCGAACACCACTGCACTACCCTAAACCATGAAACACCACCACCAGCACGACCCCCTATTCTGCCCGAACACCACTGCTCTGCTCTAAACCATAAAACACCACCCCCAGCATGAACCCCTACACTGTCCGAACACCACTGCTCTGCCCTAAACCCTAAATACCACCACCAGCACGACCCCCTATTCTGCCCGAACACCACGGCTTTGACCTAAACCATGAAACACCACCCCCAACATGACCCCCTACACTGCCCGAACACCACTGCACTGCCCTAAACCCTGAAACACCAGCCCCACCACGACCCCCTACACTGCCCGAACACCACTGCACTGCCCTAAACCCTGAAACACCACCACCTGCATGGCCCCTACACTGCCAGAGCACCTCTGCACGGCCCTAAACCCTGAAACACCATCCCCTGCACGACCCCTACACTGCCCAAACACCACTGCACTGCCTTAAACCCTGAAACTCTACCCCCAGCAAGACCCCCTACACTGCCCGAATACAACTGCCCTGCGCTAAACCACAAAACACCACCCCCAGCATGACCCCCTACACTGCCCGCACACCACTGCATTACCCTAAACCCTGAAACAGCAGCCCCGGCAAGACCCCCTACACTGCCCGAACACCACTGCACTACCCTAAACACTGAAACACCACCTCCAGCACAACCCCCTACTCTGCCCGAACACCAGTACTCTGCCCTAAACCCTAAAACACCACCCACAGCATGAACCCCTACACTGCCGGAACACTACTGCACTGCCCTAATCCCTAAATACCACCCCCAGCACTACCCCATTCTCTGCCCGAAACCCACTGTTCTGCCCTAAACCCTAAAACACCACACCTAACATGACCCCTACACTGTCCAAACACCACTGCACTGACCTAAACCCTGAAACACCAGCCCCAGCATGACCCCCAACACTGAACAAACACCACTGCACTGCCCTAAACCCTGAAAGAGCAGCCCCAGCACGACCGCCTACATTGTCAGTACACCACTGCACTGCCCTAAATCCTGAAACACCACCCCCAACACTACCCCCTACACTGCCCGAACACCACTGCACTGACCTAAACCCTGAAACACCAGCCCCAGCATGACCCCCAACACTGAACAAACACCACTGCACTGTCCTAAACCCTGAAAGAGCAGCCCCAACACGACCGCCTACATTGTCAGTACACCACTGCACTGCCCTAAATCCTGAAACACCACCCCCAGCATGACCCCCTACACTGCCCGAACACCACTGCAATGCCCTAAACTCTGAAACACCACCCCCAGCAAGACCCCCAAAACTGCCCAAACACCACTGCACTCCCCGAAACCCTGAAACACCAGCCCCAGCACGACCCCCTACTCTGCCCGAACACCACTGCTCTGCCCTAAACCCTAAATCACCACCCCCAGCACGACCCCCTACACTGCCCGAATACCACTGCACTGCCCTAACCCCTGAAACACCACCCCCTGTATGACCCTCTGCACTGCCCAAGCACCACCGCACTGCCCTAAACCCTGAAACACCAAACCTACATGACCCCCTACACTGCCCGAACACCACTGCACTGCCCTAAACCCTGAAACACCACGCCTAGCATGAAATCCTACACTGCACGAAAACACCACTGCACTGCCCTAAACACTAAACACCATCCCACTACGACCCGCTACTCTGCCCGAACACCACTGCTCTGCCATAAACCCTGAAACATCAGCCCCAGCACGACCCCCTACTTTGCCCGAACACCACTGCTCTGCCCTAAACCCTAAAACACCACCCCCAGCACGACCCCCTACACTGCCCGAATACCACTGCACTGCCCTAACCCCTGAAACACCACCCCCTATATGACCCTCTGCACTGCCCAAGCACCACTGCACTGCCCTAAACCTTGAAACACCACCCCCAGCACGACCCCCTACACTGCCCAAATACCACTGCACTGCCCTAACCCCTGAAACACCACACCCAGCATGACCCCAACACTGCCCAAACACCACTGCACTGCCCTAAACCCTGAAACACCACACCCAGCACGACCCCAACACTGCCCAAACACCACTGCACTGCCCTAAACCCTGAAACTCTACCCCCAGCACGACCCCCTACACTGCCCGAACACCACTACACTGCCCTAAACCCTGAAACACCATCCTCTGCATGACCCCCTACACTGCCCGAATACCACTGCACTGCCCTAATCCCTGAAACACCACCGCCCTGCACGACCCCCATAACTGACCGAACACTACCGCACTGCCCTAAACCCTGAAGCACCAACCCCAGAACAACCCCCTACACTGCCCGAACACCACTGCACTGCCCTAAACCCTGAAACACCAGCCCCAACATGACCCCCTACACTGCCCGAACACCACTGCACTGCCCTATACCCTGAAACAGCAGCCCCAGCACGATCCCCTACATTGTCAGTACACCACTGCACTGCCCTAAACACTGAAATACCACCACCAGCACGACCCCTACACTGCCCAAACACCATTGCACTCCCCTAAACCCTGAAACACCAGCCCCAGCACGACCGCCTACTCTGCCCGAACACCACTGCTCTGCCCTAAACCCTAAAACACCACCCCCAGCATGACCCCCTACACTGCCCGAATACCACTGCACTGCCCTAACCCCTGAAAAACCACCACCAGCAAGACCCCCTACACTGCCCGAACACCACTGCCCTAAACCCTGAAATACCACCCCCAGCAAGACCCCCTACACTGCCCGAACACCACTGGACTACCCTAAACCCTGATAAACCACCCCCTGCATGACCCCTACACTGCCCGAGCACCACTGCACTGCCCTAAACCCTGAAACACCACCCCTGCACAACCCCCTACACTGCCAGAATAACACTGCACTGCACTAAACCCTGAAACAACCACACCCAGCACGACCCCCTACACTGCTCGAACACCACTGCACTACCCTAAACCATGAAACACCACCCCCAGCGTGACCCCCTACACTGCCAGAGCACTAATGCACTGCTCTAAACCATAAATAACACCCCAGCACGACCCCCTACTCTGCCCGAACACCACTGCTCTGCCCTAAACCATAAAACACCACCCCCAGCATGAACCCCTAAACTGTCCGAACACCACTGCTCTGCCCTAAACCCTAAATACCACCCCCAGCACGACCCCCTATTCTGCCCGAACACCACGTCTTTGACCTAAACCATGAAACACCCCCCCAACATGACCCCTTACACTGCCCGAACACCATTGCACTGCCCTAAACCCTGAAACACCAGCCCCAGCACGACCCCCTACACTGCCCGAACACCACTGTACTGCCCTAAACCCTGAACCACCACCCCCCTGCACGACCCCCTACACTGCCCAAACACCACTGCACTCCCCTAAACCCTGAAACACCAGCCCAATCACGACCCCCTACTCTGCCCGAACACCACTGCTCTGCCCTAAAACCTAAAACACCACCCCCAGCACGACCCCCTACACTGCCCGAATATCACTGCACTGCCCTAACCCCTGAAACACCACCCCCTGTATGACCCTCTGCACTGCCCAAGCACCACTGCACTGCCCTAAACCCTGAAACACCACCCCTACATGACCCCCTACACTGCCCGAACACCACTGCACTGCCCTAAACCCTGAAACACCTCGCCTAGCATGAAATCCTACACTGCCCAAACACCACTCCACTGCCCTAAACCCTGAAACTCTACCCCCAGCACGACCCCCTACACTGCCCGAACACCACTACACTACCCTAAACCCTGAAACACCACCCCCTGCACGACCCCCTACACTGCCCGAATACCACTGCACTGCCCTAATCCCTGAGCAACATCCCCCTGCACGACCCCTTACTCTGCCCGAATACCACTGCACTGCCCTAATCCCTGAAACACCACCGCCCTGCACGACCCTCATAACTGACCAAACACTACCGCTCTGCCCTAAACCCTGAAACACCAACCCCAGAACAACCCCCTACACTGCCCGAACACCATTGCACTGCCCTAAACCCTGAAACACCACTCCCGGCACGACCCCCTACACTGCCCAAACACCACTGCACTGCCCTACACCCTGGAACACCAGCCCTTGCACGACCCCCTACAATGCCCGAATACAACTGTACTGCCCTAATCCCTGAAACACCACCCCGCTGCATGACCCCCTACACTGCCCGAACACCACTGCACTGCCCTAAACCCTGAAACACCACTCCCAGCACGACCCCCTACACTGCCCGAACACCACTGCACTGCCCTAAACCCTGAAACACCACCCCCCTGCACGACCCCCTACACTGCCCAAACACCACTGCACTCCCCTAAACCCTGAAACACCAGCCCCATCACAACCCCCTACTCTGCCCGAACACCACTGCTCTGCCCTAAAACCTAAAACACCACCCCCAGCACGACCCCCTACACTGCCCGAATATCACTGCACTGCCCTAACCCCTGAAACACCACCCCCTGTATGACCCTCTGCACTGCCCAAGCACCACTGCACTGCCCTAAACCCTGAAATACCACCCCTACATGACCCCCTACACTGCCCGAACACCACTGCACTGCCCTAAACCCTGAAACACCACGCCTAGCATGAAATCCTACACTGCCCAAACACCACTCCACTGCCCCAAACCCTGAAACTCTACCCCCAGCACGACCCCCTACACTGCCCGAACACCACTACACTACCCTAAACCCTGAAACACCACCCCCTGCACGACCCCCTACACTGCCCGAATACCACTGCACTGCCCTAATCCCTGAGCAACATCCCCCTGCACGACCCCCTACTCTGCCCGAACACCACTGTTCTACCATAAACCCACCCCCAGCACGACCCCATACACTGTCCAAACACCACTGCTCTGCCCTAAACCCTGAAACACCACCCCCAGCACGACCCCCTACACTGCCCGAACACCACTGCACTGCCCTAAACCCTGAAACACCACCCCTGCACGACCCCCTTCACTGCCCAAACACCACTACACTCCCCTAAACCCTGAAACACCAGACCCAGCACGACCACCTACACTGCCTGAACCCCACTACACTACCCAAAACCCTGAAACACCACCCCCAGCACAACCCCCTACACTGCACGAAGACCACTGCACTGCCCTAAACTCTGAAAAATCACCCCCTGCATGAACCCCTACACTGCCCGAGCACCACTGAACTGCCCTAAACCCTAAAACACCACCCCTGCACGACCCCCTACACTGTCCGAACACCACTGCACTGCCCTAAACCCTGAAACACCACTCCCAGCATGACCCCCTACACTGCCCGAACACCACTGCACTGCCCTAAACCCTGAAACACCTGCAACCTGCACGACCCCCTACACTGCCCAAACACCACTGCACTCCCCTAAAGCCTGAAACACCAGCCCCATCACGACCCCCTACTCTGCCCGAACACCACTGCTCTGCCCTAAAACGTAAAACACCACCCCCAGCACGACCCCCTACACTGCCCGAATATCACTGCACTGCCCTAACCCCTGAAACACCACCCCCTGTATGACCCTCTGCCCTGCCCAAGCACCACTGCACTGCCCTAAACCCTGAAACACCACCCCTACATGACCACCTACACTGCCCGAACACCACTGTACTGCCCTAAACCCTGAAACACCACACCTAGCATGAAATCCTACCCTGCACGAAAACACCACTGCACTGCCCTAAACACTAAACACCATCCCACTACGACCCCCTACTCTGCCCGAACACCACTGCTCTACCATAAACCCTAAAACACCACCCCCAGCACGACCCCATACACTGTCCAAACACCACTGCTCTGCCCTAAACCCTGAAACACACCCCCCAGCACGACCCTCTACTCTGCGCGAACACCACTGCTCTGCCCTAAAACCTAAAACACCACCCCCAGCACGACCCCCTACACTGCCCGAATATCACTGCACTGCCCTAACCCCTGAAACACCACCCCCTGTATGACCCTCTGCACTGCCCAAGCACCACTGCACTGCCCTAAACCCTGAAATACCACCCCTACATGACCCCCTACACTGCCCGAACACAACTGCACTGCCCTAAACCCTGAAACACCACGCCTAGCATGAAATCCTACACTGCCCAAACACCACTCCACTGCCCCAAACCCTGAAACTCTACCCCCAGCACGACCCCCTACACTGCCCGAACACCACTACACTACCCTAAACCCTGAAACACCACCCCCTGCACGACCCCCTACACTGCCCGAATACCACTGCACTGCCCTAATCCCTGAGCAACATCCCCCTGCACGACCCCCTACTCTGCCCGAACTCCACTGTTCTACCATAAACCCACCCCCAGCACGACC
The DNA here is from genome assembly GCF_964204655.1 of Triturus cristatus. Taxonomy (NCBI): domain Eukaryota; kingdom Metazoa; phylum Chordata; class Amphibia; order Caudata; family Salamandridae; genus Triturus; species Triturus cristatus. Next base: position 410,072,779 of record NC_140579.1, on the reverse strand, counting down.
CCATACACTGTCCAAACACCACTGCTCTGCCCTAAACCCTGAAACACCACCCCCAGCACGACCCCCTACACTGCCCGAACTCCACTGCACTGCCCTAAACCCTGAAACACCACCCCTGCACGACCCCCTTCACTGCCCAAACACCACTACACTCCCCTAAACCCTGAAACACCAGACCCAGCACGACCACCTACACTGCCTGAACCCCACTACACTACCCAAAACCCTGAAACACCACCCCCAGCACAACCCCCTACACTGCACGAAGACCACTGCACTGCCCTAAACTCTGAAAAATCACCCCCTGCATGAACCCCTACACTGCCCGAGCACCACTGAACTGCCCTAAACCCTAAAACACCACCCCTGCACGACCCCCTACACTGTCCGAACACCACTGCACTGCCCTAAACCCTGAAACACCACTCCCAGCATGACCCCCTACACTGCCCGAACACCACTGCACTGCCCTAAACCCTGAAACACCTGCAACCTGCACGACCCCCTACACTGCCCAAACACCACTGCACTCCCCTAAAGCCTGAAACACCAGCCCCATCACGACCCCCTACTCTGCCCGAACACCACTGCTCTGCCCTAAAACGTAAAACACCACCCCCAGCACGACCCCCTACACTGCCCGAATATCACTGCACTGCCCTAACCCCTGAAACACCACCCCCTGTATGACCCTCTGCCCTGCCCAAGCACCACTGAACTGCCCTAAACCCTGAAACACCACCCCTACATGACCACCTACACTGCCCGAACACCACTGTACTGCCCTAAACCCTGAAACACCACACCTAGCATGAAATCCTACCCTGCACGAAAACACCACTGCACTGCCCTAAACACTAAACACCATCCCACTACGACCCCCTACTCTGCCCGAACACCACTGCTCTACCATAAACCCTAAAACACCACCCCCAGCACGACCCCATACACTGTCCAAACACCACTGCTCTGCCCTAAACCCTGAAACACCACCCCCAGCACGACCCTCTACTCTGCCCGAACACCACTGCACTGCACTAAACCCTGAAACACCACCCCTGCACAACCCCCTACACTGCCCGAACACCACTGCACTGCTCTAAACCCTGAAACACCACCCCCAGCAAGACCCCCAACTCTGCCCGAACACCACTGCCCTAAACCTTGAAACACCACCCCTGCACGACCCCCTTCACTGCCCAAACACCACTGCACTCCCCTAAACCCTGAAACACCAGACCCAGCACGACCACCTACACTGCCTGAACCCCACTACACTACCCAAAACCCTGAAACACCACCCCCAGCACAACCCCCTACACTGCACGAAGACCACTGCACTGCCATAAACCCTGAAAAATCACCCCCTGCACGAACCCCTACACTGCCCGCGCACCACCGAACTGCCCTAAACCCTGAAACACCACCCCTGCACGACCCCCTACTCTGCCCGAACACCACTGCACTGCCCTAAACCCTGAACACCACCTCCAGCACGACCCCCTACTCTGCCCGACCACCACTACTCTGCCCTAAACCCTAAAACACCACCCCCAGCATGAACCCCTTCACTGCCGGAACACCACTGCACTGCCCTAATCCCTAAATACCACCCCCAGCAGTACCCCCTTCTCTGCCCGAACAACACTGTTCTGCCCTAAACCCTAAAACACCACCCCCAACACGACCCCCTACACTGCCCGAACACCACTGCACTGCCCTAAACCCTGAAACAGCAGCCCCAGCACGACCCCCTACATTGTCAGTACACCACTGCACTGCCCTAAACCCTGAAATACCACCACCAGCACGACCCCTACACTGCCCGAACACCACTGCACTCCCCTAAACCCTGAAACACCAGCCCCATCACGACCCCCTACTCTGCCCGAACACCACTGCTTTGCCCTAAACCCTAAAACACCACCCCCAGCATGACCCCCTACACTGCCCGAATACCACTGCACTGCCCTAACCCCTGAAATACCACCACCAGCAAGACCCCCAACACTGCCCGAACACCACTGGAGTACCCTAAACCCTGAAAAACCACCCACTGCATGACCACTACACTGCCCGAGCACCACTGTACTGCCCTAAACCCCACTGCTCTAAACCCTGAAACACCACCCCTGCACAACCCCCTACACTGCTAGAATAACACTGCACTGCACTAAACCCTGAAACACCACCCCCAGCACGACCCCCTACACTGCCCGAACACCACTGCACTACCCTAAACCATGAAACACTACCCCCAGCATGACCCCCTATACTGCCGGAGCACCGCTGCACTGCTCTAAACCATCAATAACACCCCAGCACGACCCCCTATTCTGCCCGAACACCACTGCTCTGCTCTAAACCATAAAACACCACCCCCAGCATGAACCCCTACACTGTCCGAACACCACTGCTCTGCCCTAAACCCTAAATACCACCACCAGCACGACCCCCTATTCTGCCCGAACACCACGGCTTTGACCTAAACCATGAAACACCACCCCCAACATGACCCCCTACACTGCCCGAACACCACTGCACTGCCCTAAACCCTGAAACACCAGCCCCAGCACGACCCCCTACACTGCCTGAACACCACTGCACTGCCCTAAACCCTGAAACACCACCCCCTGCATGGCCCCTACACTGCCAGAGCACCTCTGCACGGCCCTAAACCCTGAAACACCGCCCCTGCACGACCCCCTACACTGCCCAAACACCTCTGCACTGCCCTAAACCCTGAAACTCTACCCCTAGCAAGACCCCCTACACTGCCCGAATACAACTGCCCTGCGCTAAACCACAAAACACCACCCCCAGCATGACCCCCTACACTGCCCGCACACCACTGCATTACCCTAAACCCTGAAACAGCAGCCCCGGCAAGACCCCCTACACTGCCCGAACACCACTGCACTACCCTAAACACTGAAACACCACCTCCAGCACGACCCCCTACTCTGCCTGAACACCACTACTTTGCCCTAAACCCTAAAACACCACCCCCAGCATGAACCACTACACTGCCGCAACACCACTGCACTGCCCTAATCCCTAAATTCCACCCCCAGCACTACCCCATTCTCTGCCCGAACACCACTGTTCTTCCCTAAACCCTAAAACACCACACCCAACACGACCCCTACACTGTCCGAACACCACTGCTCTGACCTAAACCCTGAAACACCAGCCCCAGCATGACCCCCAACTCTGTACAAACACCACTGAACTGCGCTGAACCCTGAAAGAGCAGCCCCAGCACGACCGCCTACATTGTCAGTACACCACTGCACTGCCCTAATCCCTGAAACACCACCCCCAGCATGACCCCCTACACTGCCCGAACACCACTGCAATGCCCTAAACTATGAAACACCACCCCCAGCAAGACCCCAACACTGCCCGAACAGCACTGCCCTAAACCCTGAAACACCACCCCCAGCACGACCCCCTACACTGCCCAAACACCACTGCACTCCCCTAAACCCTGAAACACCAGCCCCAGCACGACCCCCTACTCTGCCCGAACACCACTGCTCTGCCCTAAACCCTAAAACACCACCCCCAGCACGACCCCCTACACTGCCCGAATACCACTGCACTGTCCTAACCCCTGAAACACCACCCCCTTTATGACCCTCTGCACTGCCCAAGCACCACAGCACTGCCCTAAACCCTGAAACACCACCCCTACATGACCCCCTACACTGCCCGAACACCACTGCACTGCCCTAAACCCTGAAACACCACGCCTAGCATGAAATCCTACACTGCACGAAAACACCACTGCACTGCCCTAAACACTAAACACCATCCCACTACGACCCCCTACTCTGCCTGAACACCACTGCTCTGTCATAAACCCTTAAACACCACCCCCAGCACGACCCCATACACTGTCCGAACACCACTGCTCTGCCCTAAACCCTGAAAAACCACCCCCAGCACGACCCCCTACACTGCCTGAACACCACTGCACTGCCCTAAACCCTGAAACATCACCCCCAGCATGACCCCTACACTGCCCGAACACCTCTGCACCGCCCTAAACCCTGAAACACCACACCCAGCACGACCCCAACACTGTCCAATCACCACTGCACTGCCTTAAACCCTGAAACTCTACCCCCAGCTTGACACCCTACACTGCCCGAACACCACTACACTGCCCTAAACCCTGAAACACCATCCTCAGCACGACCCCCTACACTGCCCGAATACCACTGTACTGCCCTAATCCCTGAAACACTACTGCCCTGCACGACCCCCATAACTGACCAAACACTACCGCACTGCCCTAAACCCTGAAACACCAACCCCAGAACAACCCCCTACACTGCCCGAACACCACTGCACTGCCCTAAACACTGAAACACCACTCCCGGTACGACCCCATCCACTGCCCAAACACCACTGCACTGCCCTACACCCTGAAACACCAGCCCTACATGACCCCCTACACTGCCCGAACACCACTGCACTGCCCGAAACCCTGAAACACCACGCCTAGCATGAAATCCTACACTGCACGAAAACACCACTGCACTGCCCTAAACACTAAACACCATCCCACTACGACCCGCTACTCTGCCCGAACACCACTGCTCTGCCATAAACCCTGAAACATCAGCCCCAGCACGACCCCCTACTCTGCCCGAACACCACTGCTCTGCCCTAAACCCTAAAACACCACCCCCAGCACGACCCCCTACACTGCCCAAATACCACTGCACTGCCCTAACCCCTGAAACACCACCCCCTATATGACCCTCAGCACTGCCCAAGCACCACTGCACTGCCCTAAACCCTGAAACACCACCCCAGCACGACCCCCTACACTGCCCGAATACCACTGCACTGCCCTAACCCCTGAAACACCACACCCCCAGCATGACCCCTACACTGCCCGAACACCTCTGCACTGCCCTAAACCCTGAAACACCACACCCAGCACGACCCCAAAACTGTCCAATCACCACTGCACTGCCTTAAACCCTGAAACTCTACCCCCAGCTTGACACCCTACACTGCCCGAACACCACTACACTGCCCTAAACCCTGAAACACCATCCTCTGCACGACCCCCTACACTGCCCGAATACCACTGCACTGCCCTAATCCCTGAAACACCACTGCACTGCACGAACCCCATAACTGACCAAACACTACCGCACTGCCCTAAACCCTGAAACGCCAACCCCAGAACAACCCCCTACACTGCCCGAACACCACTGCACTGCCCTAAACCCTGAAACACCACTCCCGGTACGACCCCCTACACTGCCCAAACACCACTGCACTGCCCTACACCCTGAAACACCAGCCCTACATGACCCCCTACACTGCCCAAACACCACTGCACTGCCCTAAACCCTGAAACACCACGCCTAGCATGAAATCCTACACTGCACAAAAACACAACTGCACTGCCCTAAACACTAAACACCATCCCACTACGACCCGGCACACTGCCAGAGCACCTCTGCACGGCCCTAAACCCTGAAACACCACCCCTGCACGACCCCCTACACTGCCCAAACACCACTGCACTGCCCTAAACCCTGAAACTCTACCCCAGCAAGACCCCCTACACTGCCCGAATACAACTGCCCTGCCCTAAACCACAAAACACCACCCACAGCTTGACCCCCTACACTGCCCGCACACCACTGCACTACCCTAAACCCTGAAACAGCAGCCCCGGCAAGACCCCCTACACTGCCCGAAGACCACTGCACTACCCTAAAGCCTGAAACACCACCTCCAGCACGACCCCCTACTCTGCCTGAACACCACTACTCTGCCCTAAACCCTAAAACACCACCCCCAGCATGAACCACTACACTGCCACAACACCACTGCACTGCCCTAATCCCTAAATTCCACCCCCAGCACTACCCCATTCTCTGCCCGAACACCACTGTTCTTCCCTAAACCCTAAAACACCACACCCAACACGACCCCTACACTGTCCGAACACCACTGCTCTGACCTAAACCCTGAAACACCAGCCCCAGCATGACCCCCAACTCTGTACAAACACCACTGCACTGCCCTAAACCCTGAAAGAGCAGCCCCAGCACGACCGCCTACTCTGCCCGAACACCACTGCACTGCCCTAAACCCTGAAACACCTGCAACCTGCACGACCCCCTACACTGCCCAAACACCACTGCACTCCCCTAAAGCCTGAAACACCAGCCCCATCACGACCCCCTACTCTGCCCGAACACCACTGCTCTGCCCTAAAACGTAAAACACCACCCCCAGCACGACCCCCTACACTGCCCGAATATCACTGCACTGCCCTAACCCCTGAAACACCACCCCCTGTATGACCCTCTGCCCTGCCCAAGCACCACTGCACTGCCCTAAACCCTGAAACACCACCCCTACATGACCACCTACACTGCCCGATCACCACTGTACTGCCCTAAACCCTGAAACACCACACCTAGCATGAAATCCTACCCTGCACGAAAACACCACTGCACTGCCCTAAACACTAAACACCATCCCACTACGACCCCCTACTCTGCCCGAACACCACTGCTCTACCATAAACCCTAAAACACCACCCCCAGCACGACCCCATACACTGTCCAAACACCACTGCTCTGCCCTAAACCCTGAAACACCACCCCCAGCACGACCCTCTACACTGCCCGAACACCACTGCACTGCACTAAACCCTGAAACACCACCCCTGCACAACCCCCTACACTGCCCGAACACCACTGCACTGCTCTAAACCCTGAAACACCACCCCCAGCAAGACCCCCAACTCTGCCCGAACACCACTGCCCTAAACCTTGAAACACCACCCCTGCACGACCCCCTTCACTGCCCAAACACCACTGCACTCCCCTAAACCCTGAAACACCAGACCCAGCACGACCACCTACACTGCCTGAACCCCACTACACTACCCAAAACCCTGAAACACCACCCCCAGCACAACCCCCTACACTGCACGAAGACCACTGCACTGCCATAAACCCTGAAAAATCACCCCCTGCACGAACCCCTACACTGCCCGCGCACCACCGAACTGCCCTAAACCCTGAAACACCACCCCTGCACGACCCCCTACCCTGCCCGAACACCACTGCACTGCCCTAAACCCTGAACACCACCTCCAGCACGACCCCCTACTCTGCCCGACCACCACTACTCTGCCCTAAACCCTAAAACACCACCCCCAGCATGAACCCCTTCACTGCCGGAACACCACTGCACTGCCCTAATCCCTAAATACCACCCCCAGCAGTACCCCCTTCTCTGCCCGAACAACACTGTTCTGCCCTAAACCCTAAAACACCACCCCCAACACGACCCCCTACACTGCCCGAACACCACTGCACTGCCCTAAACCCTGAAACAGCAGCCCCAGCACGACCCCCTACATTGTCAGTACACCACTGCACTGCCCAAAACCCTGAAATACCACCACCAGCACGACCCCTACACTGCCCGAACACCACTGCACTCCCCTAAACCCTGAAACACCAGCCCCATCACGACCCCCTACTCTGCCCGAACACCACTGCTTTGCCCTAAACCCTAAAACACCACCCCCAGCATGACCCCCTACACTGCCCGAATACCACTGCACTGCCCTAACCCCTGAAATACCACCACCAGCAAGACCCCCAACACTGCCCGAACACCACTGCCCTAAACCCTGAAATACAACCCCCAGCAAGACCCCCTACACTGCCCGAACACCACTGGACTACCCTAAACCCTGAAAAACCACCCACTGCATGACCACTACACTGCCCGAGCACCACTGTACTGCCCTAAACCCCACTGCTCTAAACCCTGAAACACCACCCCTGCACAACCCCCTACACTGCTAGAATAACACTGCACTGCACTAAACCCTGAAACACCACCCCCAGCACGACCCCCTACACTGCCCGAACACCACTGCACTACCCTAAACCATGAAACACTACCCCCAGCATGACCCCCTATACTGCCGGAGCACCGCTGCACTGCTCTAAACCATCAATAACACCCCAGCACGACCCCCTATTCTGCCCGAACACCACTGCTCTGCTCTAAACCATAAAACACCACCCCCAGCATGAACCCCTACACTGTCCGAACACCACTGCTCTGCCCTAAACCCTAAATACCACCACCAGCACGACCCCCTATTCTGCCCGAACACCCCGGCTTTGACCTAAACCATGAAACACCACCCCCAACATGACCCCCTACACTGCCCGAACACCACTGCACTGCCCTAAACCCTGAAACACCAGCCCCAGCACGACCCCCTACACTGCCTGAACACCACTGCACTGCCCTAAACCCTGAAACACCACCCCCTGCATGGCCCCTACACTGCCAGAGCACCTCTGCACGGCCCTAAACCCTGAAACACCGCCCCTGCACGACCCCCTACACTGCCCAAACACCTCTGCACTGCCCTAAACCCTGAAACTCTACCCCCAGCAAGACCCCCTACACTGCCCGAATACAACTGCCCTGCGCTAAACCACAAAACACCACCCCCAGCATGACCCCCTACACTGCCCGCACACCACTGCATTACCCTAAACCCTGAAACAGCAGCCCCGGCAAGACCCCCTACACTGCCCGAACACCACTGCACTACCCTAAACACTGAAACACCACCTCCAGCACGACCCCCTACTCTGCCCGAACACCAGTACTCTGCCCTAAACCCTAAAACACCACCCACAGCATGAACCCCTACACTGCCAGAACACCACTGCACTGGCCTAATCCCTAAATACCACCCCAGCACTACCCCATTCTCTGCCCGAAACCCACTGTTCTGCCCTAAACCCTAAAACACCACACCCAACATGACCCCTACACTGTCCAAACACCACTGCACTGACCTAAACCCTGAAACACCAGCCCCAGCATGACCCCCAACACTGAACAAACACCACTGCATTGCCCTAAACCCTGAAAGAGCAGCCCCAGCACGACCGCCTACATTGTCAGTACACCACTGCACTGCCCTAAATCCTGAAACACCACCCCCAGCATGACCCCCTACGCTGCCCGAACACCACTGCAATGCCCTAAACTCTGAAACACCACCCCCAGCAAGACCCCCAACACTGCCCAAACACCACTGCACTCCCCTAAACCCTGAAACACCAGCCCCAGCATGACCCCCTACTCTGCCCGAACACCACTGCTCTGCCCTAAACCCTAAAACACCACCCCCAGCACGACCCCCTACACTGCCCGAATACCACTGCACTGCCCTAACCCCTGAAACACCACCCCCTGTATGACCCTCTGCACTGCCCAAGCACCACTGCACTGCCCTAAACCCTGAAACACCAACCCTACATGACCCCCTACACTGCCCGAACACCACTGCACTGCCCTAAACCCTGTAACACCACGCCTAGCATGAAATCCTACATTGCACGAAAACACCACTGCACTGCCCTAAACACTAAACACCATCCCACTACGACCCGCTACTCTGCCCGAACACCACTGCTCTGCCATAAACCCTAAAACACCACCCCCAGCACAACCCCCTACACTGCCCGAATACCACTGCACTGCCCTAACCCCTGAAACACCACCCCCTATATGACCCTCTTCACTGCCCAAACACCACTGCACTGCCTTAAACCCTGAAACTCTACCCCCAGCTTGACACCCTACACTGCCCGAACACCACTACACTGCCCTAAACCCTGAAACACCATCCTCTGCACGACCCCCTACACTGCCCGAATACCACTGCACTGCCCTAATCCCTGAAACACCACCACCCTGCACGACCCCCATAACTGACCGAACACTACCGCACTGCCCTAAACCCTGAAACACCAACCCCAGAACAACCCCCTACACTGCCCGAACACCACTGCACTGCCCTAAACCCTGAAACACCAGCCCCAACATGACCCCCTACACTGCCCGAACACTACTGCACTGCCCTATACCCTGAAACAGCAGCCCCAGCACGATCCCCTACATTGTCAGTACACCACTGCACTGCCCTAAACACTGAAATACCACCACCAGCACGACCCCTACACTGCCCGAACACCATTGCACTCCCCTAAACCCTGAAACACCAGCCCCAGCACGACCACCTACTCTGCCCGAACACCACTGCTCTGCCCATAACCCTAAAACACCACCCCCAGCATGACCCCCTACACTGCCCGAATACCACTGCACTGCCCTAACCCCTGAAACACCACCACCAGCAAGACCCCCTACACTGCCCGAACACCACTGCCCTAAACCCTGAAATACCACCCCCAGCAAGACCCCCCACACTGCCCGAACACCACTGTACTACCCTAAACCCTGATAAACCACCCCCTGCATGACCCCTACACTGCCCGAGCACCACTGCACTGCCCTAAACCCTGAAACACCACCCCTGCACAACCCCCTACACTGCCAGAATAACACTGCACTGCACTAAACCCTGAAACAACCACACCCAGCACGACACCCTACACTGCTCGAACACCACTGCACTACCCTAAACCATGAAACACCACCCCCAGCGTGACCCCCTACACTGCCAGAGCACTAATGCACTGCTCTAAACCATAAATAACACCCCAGCACGACCCCTACTCTTCCCGAACACCACTACTCTGCCCTAAACCATAAAACACCACCCCCAGCATGAACCCCTACACTGTCCGAACACAACTGCTCTGCCCTAAACCCTAAATACCACCCCCAGCACGACCCCCTATTCTGCCCGAACACCACGGCTTTGACCTAAACCATGAAACACCACCCCAACATGACCCCCTACACTGCCAGAACACCATTGCACTGCCCTAAACCCTGAAACACCAGCCCCAGCAAGACCCCCTACACTGCCCAAACACCACTGCACTGCCCTAAACCCTGAAGCACAACCCCCTGCATGGCCCCTACACTGCCAGAGCACCTCTGCATGGCCCTAAACCCTGAAACACCACCCCTGCACGACCCCCTACACTGCCCAAACACCACTGCACTGCCCTAAACCCTGAAACTCTACCCCAGCAAGACCCCCTACACTGCCCGAATACAACTGCCCTGCCCTAAACCACAAAACACCACCCACAGCTTGACCCCCTACACTGCCCGCACACCACTGCACTACCCTAAACCCTGAAACAGCAGCCCCGGCAAGACCCCCTACACTGCCCGAACACCACTGCACTACCCTAAACCCTGAAACACCACCTCCAGCACGACCCCCTACTCTGCCTGAACACCACTACTCTGCCCTAAACCCTAAAACACCACCCCCAGCATGAACCACTACACTGCCGCAACACCACTGCACTGCCCTAATCCCTAAATTCCACCCCCAGCACTACCCCATTCTCTGCCCGAACACCACTGTTCTTCCCTAAACCCTAAAACACCACACCCAACACGACCCCTACACTGTCCGAACACCACTGCTCTGACCTAAACCCTGAAACACCAGCCCCAGCATGAGCCCCAACTCTGTACAAACACCACTGCACTGCGCTAAACCCTGAAAGAGCAGCCCCAGCACGACCGCCTACATTGTCAGTACACCACTGCACTGCCCTAATCCCTGAAACACCACCCCCAGCATGACCCCCTACACTGCCCGAACACCACTGCAATGCCCTAAACTATGAAACACCACCCCCAGCAAGACCCCACCACTGCCCGAACAGCACTGCCCTAAACCCTGAAACACCACCCCCAGCACGACCCCCTACACTGCCCAAACACCACTGCACTCCCCTAAACCCTGAACCACCAGCCCCAGCACGACCCCCTACTCTGCCCGAACACCACTGCTCTGCCCTAAACCCTAAAACACCACCCCCAGCACGACCCCCTACACTGCCCGAATACCACTGCACTGTCCTAACCCCTGAAACACCACCCCCTGTATGACCCTCTGCACTGCCCAAGAACCACAGCACTGCCCTAAACCCTGAAACACCACCCCTACATGACCCCCTACACTGCCTGAACACCACTGCACTGCCCTAAACCCTGAAACACCACGCCTAGCATGAAAGCCTACACTGCACGAAAACACCACTGCACTGCCCTAAACACTAAACACCATCCCACTACGACCCCCTACTCTGCCTGAATACCACTGCTCTGTCATAAACCCTTAAACACCACCCCCAGCACGACCCCATACACTGTCCGAACACCACTGCTCTGCCCTAAACCCTGAAAAAGCACCCCCAGCACGACCCCCTACACTGCCTGAACACCACTGCACTGCCCTAAACCCTGAAACATCACCCCCAGCATGACCCCTACACTGCCCGAACACCTCTGCACCGCCCTAAACCCTGAAACACCACACCCAGCACGACCCAAACACTGTCCAATCACCACTGCACTGCCTTAAACCCTGAAACTCTACCCCCAGCTTGACACCCTACACTGCCCGAACACCACTACACTGCCCTAAACCCTGAAACACCATCCTCAGCACGACCCCCTACACTGCCCGAATACCACTGTACTGCCCTAATCCCTGAAACACTAACACTGCCCGAATACCACTGTACTGCCCTAATCCCTGAAACACTACTGCCCTGCACGACCCCCATAACTGACCAAACACTACCGCACTGCCCTAAACCCTGAAACACCAACCCCAGAACAACCCCCTACACTGCCCGAACACCACTGCACTGCCCTAAACACTGAAACACCACTCCCGGTATGACCCCATACACTGCCCAAACACCACTGCACTGCCCTACACCCTGAAACACCAGCCCTACATGACCCCCTACACTGCCCGAACACCACTGCACTGCCCGAAACCCTGAAACACCACGCCTAGCATGAAATCCTACACTGCACGAAAACACCACTGCACTGCCCTAAACACTAAACACCATCCCACTACGACCCGCTACTCTGCCCGAACACCACTGCTCTGCCATAAACCCTGAAACATCAGCCCCAGCACGACCCCCTACTCTGCCCGAACACCACTGCTCTGCCCTAAACCCTAAAACACCACCCCCAGCACGACCCCCTACACTGCCCAAATACCACTGCACTGCCCTAACCCCTGAAACACCACCCCCTATATGACCCTCAGCACTGCCCAAGCACCACTGCACTGCCCTAAACCCTGAAACACCACCCCAGCACGACCCCCTACACTGCCCGAATACCACTGCACTGCCCTAACCCCTGAAACACCACACCCCCAGCATGACCCCTACACTGCCCGAACACCTCTGCACTGCCCTAAACCCTGAAACACCACACCCAGCACGACCCCAAAACTGTCCAATCACCACTGCACTGCCTTAAACCCTGAAACTCTACCCCCAGCTTGACACCCTACACTGCCCGAACACCACTACACTGCCCTAAACCCTGAAACACCATCCTCTGCACGACCCCCTACACTGCCCGAATACCACTGCACTGCCCTAATCCCTGAAACACCACTGCCCTGCACGAACCCCATAACTGACCAAACACTACCGCACTGCCCTAAACCCTGAAACGCCAACCCCAGAACAACCCCCTACACTGCCCGAACACCACTGCACTGCCCTAAACCCTGAAACACCACTCCCGGTACGACCCCCTACACTGCCCAAACACCACTGCACTGCCCTACACCCTGAAACACCAGCCCTACATGACCCCCTACACTGCCCAAACACCACTGCACTGCCCTAAACCCTGAAACACCACGCCTAGCATGAAATCCTACACTGCACAAAAACACAACTGCACTGCCCTAAACACTAAACACCATCCCACTACGACCCGGCACACTGCCAGAGCACCTCTGCACGGCCCTAAACCCTGAAACACCACCCCTGCACGACCCCCTACACTGCCCAAACACCACTGCACTGCCCTAAACCCTGAAACTCTACCCCAGCAAGACCCCCTACACTGCCCGAATACAACTGCCCTGCCCTAAACCACAAAACACCACCCACAGCTTGACCCCCTACACTGCCCGCACACCACTGCACTACCCTAAACCCTGAAACAGCAGCCCCGGCAAGACCACCTACACTGCCCGAAGACCACTGCACTACCCTAAACCCTGAAACACCACCTCCAGCACGACCCCCTACTCTGCCTGAACACCACTACTCTGCCCTAAACCCTAAAACACCACCCCCAGCATGAACCACTACACTGCCGCAACACCACTGCACTGCCCTAATCCCTAAATTCCACCCCCAGCACTACCCCATTCTCTGCCCGAACACCACTGTTCTTCCCTAAACCCTAAAACACCACACCCAACACGACCCCTACACTGTCCGAAGACCACTGCTCTGACCTAAACCCTGAAACACCAGCCCCAGCATGACCCCCAACTCTGTACAAACACCACTGCACTGCCCTAAACCCTGAAAGAGCAGCCCCAGCACGACCGCCTACATTGTCAGTACACCACTGCACTGCCCTAATCCCTGAAACACCACCCCCAGCATGACCCCCTACACTGCCCGAACACCACTGCAATGCCCTAAACTATGAAACACCACCCCCAGCAAGACCCCCAACACTGCCCGAACAGCACTGCCCTAAACCCTGAAACACCACCCCCAGCACGACCCCCTACACTGCCCAAACACCACTGCACTCCCCTAAACCCTGAAACACCAGCCCCAGCACGACCCCCTACTCTACCCGAACACCACTGCTCTGCCCTAAACCCTAAAACACCACCCCCAGCACGACCCCCTACACTGCCCGAATACCACTGCACTGTCCTAACCCCTGAAACACCACCCCCTGTATGACCCTCTGCACTGCCCAAGCACCACAGCACTGCCCTAAACCCTGAAACACCACCCCTACATGACCCCCTACACTGCCCGAACACCACTGCACTGCCCTAAACCCTGAAACACCACGCCTAGCATGAAATCCTACACTGCACGAAAACACCACTGCACTGCCCTAAACACTAAACACCATCCCACTACGACCCCCTACTCTGCCTGAACACCACTGCTCTGTCATAAACCCTTAAACACCACCCCCAGCACGACCCCATACACTGTCCGAACACCACTGCTCTGCCCTAAACCCTGAAAAACCACCCCCAGCACGACACCCTACACTGCCTGAACACCACTGCACTGCCCTAAACCCTGAAACATCACCCCCAGCATGACCCCTACACTGCCCGAACACCTCTGCACCGCCCTAAACCCTGAAACACCACACCCAGCACGACCCCAACACTGTCCAATCACCACTGCACTGCCTTAAACCCTGAAACTCTACCCCCAGCTTGACACCCTACACTGCCCGAACACCACTACACTGCCCTAAACCCTGAAACACCATCCTCAGCACGACCCCCTACACTGCCCGAATACCACTGCACTGCCCTAATCCCTGAAACACTACTGCCCTGCACGACCCCCATAACTGACCAAACACTACCGCACTGCCCTAAACCCTGAAACACCAACCCCAGAACAACCCCCTACACTGCCCGATCACCACTGCACTGCCCTAAACACTGAAACACCACTCCCGGTACGACCCCATACACTGCCCAAACACCACTGCACTGCCCTACACCCTGAAACACCAGCTCTACATGACCCCCTACACTGCCCAAACACCACTGCACTGCCCGAAACCCTGAAACACCACGCCTAGCATGAAATCCTACACTGCACGAAAACACCACTGCACTGCCCTAAACACTAAACACCATCCCACTACGACCCGCTACTCTGCCCGAACACCACTGCTCTGCCATAAACCCTGAAACATCAGCCCCAGCACGACCCCCTACTCTGCCCGAACACCACTGCTCTGCCCTAAACCCTAAAACACCACCCCCAGCACGACCCCCTACACTGCCCGAATACCACTGCACTGCCCTAACCCCTGAAACACCACCCCCTATATGACCCTCAGCACAGCCCAAGCACCACTGCACTGCCCTAAACCCTGAAACACCACCCCAGCACGACCCCCTACACTGCCCGAATACCACTGCACTGCCCTAACCCCTGAAACACCACACCCCCAGCATGGCCCCTACACTGCCCGAACACCTCTGCACTGCCCTAAACCCTGAAACACCACACCCAGCACGACCCCAAAACTGTCCAATCACCACTGCACTGCCTTAAACCCTGAAACTCTACCCCCAGCTTGACACCCTACACTGCCCGAACACCACTACACTGCCCTAAACCCTGAAACACCATCCTCTGCACGACCCCCTACACTGCCCGAATACCACTGCACTGCCCTAATCCCTGAAACACCACTGCCCTGCACGAACCCCATAACTGACCAAACACTACCGCACTGCCCTAAACCCTGAAACACCAACCCCAGAACAACCCCCTACACTGCCCGAACACCACTGCACTGCCCTAAACCCTGAAACACCACTCCCGGTACGACCCCCTACACTGCCCAAACACCACTGCACTGCCCTACACCCTGAAACACCAGCGCTACATGACCCCCTACACTGCCCGAACACCACTGCACTGCCCTAAACCCTGAAACACCACGCCTAGCATGAAATCCTACACTGCACAAAAACACAACTGCACTGCCCTAAACACTAAACACCATCCCACTACGACCCGCTACTCTGCCCGAACACCACTGCTCTGCCATAAACCCTGAAACATCAGCCCCAGCACGACCCCCTACTCTGCCCGAACACCACTGCTCTGCTCTAAACCCTAAAACACCACCCCCAGCACGACCCCCTACACTGCCCGAATACCACTGCACTGCCCTAACCCCTGAAACACCACCCCCTATATGACCCTCTGCACTGCCCAAGCACCACTGCACTGCCCTAAACCCTGAAACACCAACCCAGCACGACCCCCTACACTGCCCGAATACCACTGCACTGCCCTAACCCCTGAAACACCACACCCAGCATGACCCCAACACTGCCCAAACACCACTGCACTGCCCTAAACCCTGAAACACCACCCCCAGCAAGACCCCCAACACTGCCCGAACAGCACTGCCCTAAACCCTGAAACACCACCCCCAGCACGACCCCCCTACACTGCCCAAACACCACTGCACTCCCCTAAACCCTGAAACACCAGCCCCAGCACGACCCCCTACTCTGCCCGAACACCACTGCTCTGCCCTAAAACACCACCCCCAGCACGACCCCCTACACTGCCCGAATACCACTGCACTGCCCTAACCCCTGAAACACCACCCCCTGTATGACCCTCTGCACTGCCCAAGCACAACAGCACTGCCCTAAACCCTGAAACACCACCCCTACATGACCCCCTACACTGCCGGAACACCACTGCACTGCCCTAAACCCTGAAACACCACGCCTAGCATGAAATCCTACACTGCACGAAAACACCACTGCACTGCCCTAAACACTAAACACCATCCCACTATGACTCCCTACTCTGCCTGAACACAACTGCTCTGTCATAAACCCTTAAACACCACCCCCAGCACGACCCCATACACAGTCCGAACACCACTGCTCGGCCCTAAACCCTGAAACACCACCCCCAGCACGACCCCCTACACTGCCTGAACACCACTGCACTGCCCTAAACCCTGAAACATCACCCCCAGCATGACCCCTACACTGCCCGAACACCTCTGCACTGCCCTAAACCCTGAAACACCACACCCAGCACGACCCCAAAACTGTCCAATCACCACTGCACTGCCTTAAACCCTGAAACTCTACCCCCAGCTTGACACCCTACACTGCCCGAACACCACTGCACTGCCCTAAACCCTGAAACACCATCCTCTGCATGACCCCCTACACTGCCCGAATACCACTGCACTGCCCTAATCCCTGAAACACCACTGCCCTGCACGAACCCCATAACTGACCAAACACTACCGCACTGCCCTAAACCCTGAAACACCAACCCCAGAACAACCCCCTACACTGCCCGAACACCACTGCACTGCCCTAAACCCTGAAACACCACTCCCGGTACGACCCCCTACACTGCCCAAACACCACTGCACTGCCCTACACCCTGAAACACCAGCCCTACATGACCCCCTACACTGCCCGAACACCACTGCACTGCCCTAAACCCTGAAACACCACGCCTAGCATGAAATCCTACACTGCACAAAAACACCACTGCACTGCCCTAAACACTAAACACCATCCCACTACGACCCGCTACTCTGCCCGAACACCACTGCTCTGCCATAAACCCTGAAACATCAGCCCCAGCACGACCCCCTACTCTGCCCGAACACCACTGCTCTGCCCTAAACCCTAAAACACCACCCCCAGCACGACCCCCTACACTGCCCGAATACCACTGCACTGCCCTAACCCCTGAAACACCACCCCCTATATGACCCTCAGCACTGCCCAAGCACCACTGCACTGCCCTAAACCCTGAAACACCACCCCAGCATGACCCCCTACACTGCCCGAATACCACTGCACTGCCCTAACCCCTGAAACACCACACCCCCAGCATGACCCCTACACTGCCTGAACACCTCTGCTCTGCCCTAAACCCTGAAACACCACACCCAGCACGACCCCAAAACTGTCCAATCACCACTGCACTGCCTTAAACCCTGAAACTCTACCCCCAGCTTGACACCCTACACTGCCCGAACACCACTACACTGCCCTAAACCCTGAAACACCATCCTCTGCACGACCCCCTACACTGCCCAAATACCACTGCACTGCCCTAATCCCTGAAACACCACTGCCCTGCACGAACCCCATAACTGACCAAACACTACCGCACTGCCCTAAACCCTGAAACACCAACCCCAGAACAACCCCCTACACTGCCCGAACACCACTGCACTGCCCTAAACCCTGAAACACCACTCCCGGTACGACCCCCTACACTGCCCAAACACCACTGCACTGCCCTACACCCTGAAACACCAGCCCTACATGACCCCCTACACTGCCCGAACACCACTGCACTGCCCTAAACCCTGAAACACCACGCCTAGCATGAAATCCTACACTGCACAAAAACACAACTGCACTGCCCTAAACACTAAACACCATCCCACTACGACCCGCTACTCTGCCCGAACACCACTGCTCTGCCATAAACCCTGAAACATCAGCCCCAGCACGACCCCCTACTCTGCCCGAACACCACTGCTCTGCCCTAAACCCTAAAACACCACCCCCAGCACGACCCCCTACACTGCCCGAATACCACTGCACTGCCCTAACCCCTGAAACACCACCCCCTATATGACCCTCTGCACTGCCCAAGCACCACTGCACTGCCCTAAACCCTGAAACACCAACCCAGCACGACCCCCTACACTGCCAGAATACCACTGCACTGCCCTAACCCCTGAAACACCACACCCAGCATGACCCCAACACTGCCCAAACACCACTGCACTGCCCTAAACCCTGAAACACCACCCCCAGCAAGACCCCCAACACTGCCCGAACAGCACTGCCCTAAACCCTGAAACACCACCCCCAGCACGACCCCCCTACACTGCCCAAACACCACTGCACTCCCCTAAACCCTGAAACACCAGCCCCAGCACGACCCCCTACTCTGCCCGAACACCACTGCTCTGCCCTAAAACACCAACCCCAGCACGACCCCCTACACTGCCCGAATACCACTGCACTGCCCTAACCCCTGAAACACCACCCCCTGTATGACCCTCTGCACTGCCCAAGCACAACAGCACTGCCCTAAACCCTGAAACACCACCCCTACATGACCCCCTACACTGCCCGAACACCACTGCACTGCCCTAAACCCTGAAACACCACACCTAGCATGAAATCCTACACTGCACGAAAACACCACTGCACTGCCCTAAACACTAAACACCATCCCACTATGACTCCCTACTCTGCCTGAACACCACTGCTCTGTCATAAACCCTTAAACACCACCCCCAGCACGACCCCATACACTGTCCGAACACCACTGCTCGGCGCTAAACCCTGAAACACCACCCCCAGCACGACCCCCTACACTGCCTGAACACCACTGCACTGCCCTAAACCCTGAAACATCACCCCCAGCATGACCCCTACACTGCCCGAACACCTCTGCACTGCCCTAAACCCTGAAACACCACACCCAGCACGACCCCAAAACTGTCCAATCACCACTGCACTGCCTTAAACCCTGAAACTCTACCCCCAGCTTGACACCCTACACTGCCCGAACACCACTACACTGCCCTAAACCCTGAAACACCATCCTCTGCATGACCCCCTACACTGCCCGAATACCACTGCACTGCCCTAATCCCTGAAACACCACTGCCCTGCACGAACCCCATAACTGACCAAACACTACCGCACTGCCCTAAACCCTGAAACACCAACCCCAGAACAACCCCCTACACTGCCCGAACACCACTGCACTGCCCTAAACCCTGAAACACCACTCCCGGTACGACCCCCTACACTGCCCAAACACCACTGCACTGCCCTACACCCTGAAACACCAGCCCTACATGACCCCCTACACTGCCCGAACACCACTGCACTGCCCTAAACCCTGAAACACCACACCTAGCATGAAATCCTACACTGCACGAAAACACCACTGCACTGCCCTAAACACTAAACACCATCCCACTATGACTCCCTACTCTGCCTGAACACCACTGCTCTGTCATAAACCCTTAAACACCACCCCCAGCACGACCCCATACACTGTCCGAACACCACTGCTCGGCCCTAAACCCTGAAACACCACCCCCAGCACGACCCCCTACACTGCCTGAACACCACTGCACTGCCCTAAACCCTGAAACATCACCCCCAGCATGACCCCTACACTGCCCGAACACCTCTGCACTGCCCTAAACCCTGAAACACCACACCCAGCACGACCCCAAAACTGTCCAATCACCACTGCACTGCCTTAAACCCTGAAACTCTACCCCCAGCTTGACACCCTACACTGCCCGAACACCACTACACTGCCCTAAACCCTGAAACACCATCCTCTGCATGACCCCCTACACTGCCCGAATACCACTGCACTGCCCTAATCCCTGAAACACCACTGCCCTGCACGAACCCCATAACTGACCAAACACTACCGCACTGCCCTAAACCCTGAAACACCAACCCCAGAACAACCCCCTACACTGCCCGAACACCACTGCACTGCCCTAAACCCTGAAACACCACTCCCGGTACGACCCCCTACACTGCCCAAACACCACTGCACTGCCCTACACCCTGAAACACCAGCCCTACATGACCCCCTACACTGCCCGAACACCACTGCACTGCCCTAAACCCTGAAACACCACGCCTAGCATGAAATCCTACACTGCACAAAAACACCACTGCACTGCCCTAAACACTAAACACCATCCCACTACGACCCGCTACTCTGCCCGAACACCACTGCTCTGCCATAAACCCTGAAACATCAGCCCCAGCACGACCCCCTACTCTGCCCGAACACCACTGCTCTGCCCTAAACCCTAAAACACCACCCCCAGCACGACCCCCTACACTGCCCGAATACCACTGCACTGCCCTAACCCCTGAAACACCACCCCCTATATGACCCTCTGCACTGCCCAAGCACCACTGCACTGCCCTAAACCCTGAAACACCACCCCAGCACGACCCCCTACACTGCCCGAATACCACTGCACTGCCCTAACCCCTGAAACACCACACCCAGCATGACCCCAACACTGCCCAAACACCACTGTACTGCCCTAAACCCTGAAACAACACACCCAGCACGACCCCAACACTGCCCAAACACCACTGCACTGCCCTAAACCCTGAAACTCTACCCCCAGCACGACCCCCTACACTGCCCGAACATCACTACACTGCCCTAAACCCTGAAACACCACCCTCTGCACGACCCCCTACACTGCCCAAATACCACTGCACTGCCCTAATCCCTGAAACACCAACCCCAGAACCACGCCCTACACTGCCTGACCACTGCACTGCCCTAAACCCTGAAACACCACGCCCAACATGACCCACTACACTGCCCGAACACCACTGCACTGCCCTATACCCTGAAACAGCAGCCCCAGCACGACCCCCTACATTGTCAGTACACCACTGCACTGCCCTAAACCCTGAAATACCCCCACCAGCACGACCCCTACACTGCCCGAACACCACTGCACTCCCCTAAACCCTGAAACACCAGCCCCAGCACGACCCCCTACTCTGCCCGAACACCACTGCTCTGCCCTAAACCCTAAAACACCACCCCCAGCATGACCCCCTACGCTGCCCGAATACCACTGCACTGCCCTAACCCCTGAAACACCACCACCAGCAAGACCCCCTACACTGCCCGAACACCACTGCCCTAAACCCTGAAATACCACCCCCAGCAAGACCCCCTACACTGCCCGAACACCACTGGACTACCCTAAACCCTGAAAAACCACCCCCTGCATGACCCCTACACTGCCCGAGGACCACTGCACTGCCCTAAACCCTGAAACACCACCCCTGCACAACCCCCCACACTGCCAGAATAACACTGCACTGCACTAAACCCTGAAACAACCACACCCAGCACGACCCCCTACACTGCTCGAACACCACTGCACTACCCTAAACCATGAAACACCACCCCCAGCGTGACCCCCTACACTGCCAGAGCACTAATGCACTGCTCTAAACCATAAATAACACCCCAGCATGACCCCCTACTCTGCCCGAACACCACTGCTCTGCCCTAAACCATAAAATTCCACCCCCAGCATGAACCCCTACACTGTCCGAACACCACTGCTCTGCCCTAAACCCTAAATACCACCCCCAGCACGACCCCCTATTCTGCCCGAAACCACGGCTTTGACCTAAACCATGAAACACCACCCCAACATGACCCCCTACACTGCCCGAACACCATTGCACTGCCCTAAACCCTGAAACACCAGCCCCAGCACGACCCCCTACACTGCCCGAACACCACTGCACTGCCCTAAACCCTGAAACACCACCCCCTGCATGGCCCCTACACTGCCTGAGCACCTCTGCACGGCCCTAAACCCTGCAACACCACCCCTGCACGACCCCCTACTCTTCCCAAACACCACTGCACTGCTCTAAACCCTGAAACTCTACCCCCAGCAAGACCCCCTACACTGCCCGAATACAACTGCCCTGCCCTAAACCACAGAACACCACCCACAGCATGACCCCCTACACTGCCCGCACACCACTGCACTACCCTAAACCCTGAAACAGCAGCCCCGGCAAGACCCCCTACACGGCCCGAACACCACTGCACTACCCTAAACCCTGAAACACCACCTCGAGCACGACCGCCTACTCTGCCCGAACACCACTACTCTGCCCTAAACCCTAAAACACCACCCCCAGCATGAACCACTACACTGCCGCAACACCACTGCACTGCCCTAATCCCTAAATTCCACCCACAGCACTACACCATTCTCTGCCCGAACACCACTGTTCTTCCCTAAACCCTAAAACACCACACCCAACATGACCCCTACACTGTCCGAACACCACTGCTCTGACCTAAACCCTGAAACACCAGCCCCAGCATGACCCCCAACTCTGAACAAACACCACTGCACTGCCCTAAACCCTGAAAGAGCAGCCCCAGCACGACCGCCTACATTGTCAGTACACCACTGCACTGCCCTAATCCCTGAAACACCACCCCCAGCATGACCCCCTACACTGCCCGAACACCACTGCAATGCCCTAAACTATGAAACACCACCCCCAGCACGACCCCCTACACTGCACTCCCCTAAACCCTGAAACACCAGCCCCAGCACGGCCCCCTACTCTGCCCGAACACCACTGCTCTGCCCTAAACCCTAAAACACCACCCCCAGCACGACCCCCTACACTGCCCGAATACCACTGCACTGCCCTAACCCCTGAAACACCACCCCTGTATTACTCTCTGCACTGCCCAAGCACCACAGCACTGCCCTAAACCCTGAAACACCAACCCTACATGACCCCCTACACTGCCCGAACACCACTGCACTGCCCTAAACCCTGAAACACCACGCCTAGCATGAAATCCTACACTGCACGAAAACACCATCCCACTACGACCCCCTACTCTGCCTGAACACCACTGCTCTGTCATAAACCCTTAAACACCACCCCCAGCACGACCCCATACACTGTCCGAACACCACTGCTCTGCCCTAAACCCTGAAACACCACCCCCAGCACGACCCACTACACTGCCTGAACACCACTGCACCGCCCTAAACCCTGAAACATCACCCCCAGCATGACCCTTACACTGCCCGAACACCTCTGCACTGCCCTAAACCCTGAAACACCACTCCCAGCACGACCCCTACACTGCCCAAACACCACTGCACTGCCCTAAACCCTGAAACCCTACCCCCAGCACGACCCCCTACACTGCCCGAACACCACTACACTACCCTAATCCCTGAAACAACACCCGCTGCACGACCCCCTACACTGCCCGAACACCTCCGCACTACCCTAAACCCTGAAACACCACCGCCCTGCAAGACCCCCTAAACTGCCCGAATACCACCGCACTGCCCTAAACCCTGAAACACCACTCCCAGCACGACCCCCTACACTGCCCGAACACCACTGCACTGCCCTAAACCCTGAAACACCACCCACCTGCACGACCCCCTACACTGCCCAAACACCACTGCACTCCCCTAAACCCTGAAACACCAGCCCCATCACGACCCCCTACTCTGCCCGAACACCACTGCTCTGCCCTAAACCCTAAAACACCAAACCCCAGCACGACCCCCTACACTGCCCGAATATCACTACACTGCCCTAACCCCTGAAACACCACCCCCTGTATGACCCTCTGCACTGCCCAAGCACCACTGCACTGCCCTAAACCCTGAAACACCACCCCTACATGACCCCCTACACTGCCCGAACACCACTGCACTGCCCTAAACCCTGAAACACCACGCCTAGCATGAAATCCTACACTGCACGAAAACACCACTGCACTGCCCTAAACACTAACCACCAGCCCCATCACGACCCCCTACTCTGCCCGAACACCACTGCTCTGCCCTAAACCCTAAAACACCACCCCCAGCACGACCCCTACACTGCCCGAATATCACTGCACTGCCCTAACCCCTGAAACACCACCCCCTGTATGACCCTCTGCACTGCCCAAACACCACTGCACTCCCCTAAACCCTGAAACACCAGCCCCAACACGACCCCCTACTCTGCCAGAACACCACTGCTCTGCCCTAAACCCCAAAACACCACCCCCAGCATGACCCCCTACTCTGCCCGAACACCACTGCTCTACCATAAACCCTGAAACACCACCCCCAGCACGACCCCATACACTGTCCAAACACCACTGCTCTGCCCTAAACCCTGAAAAACCACCCCCAGCACGACCCCCTACACTGCCTGAACACCACTGCACTGCCCTAAACCCTGAAATATCACCCCCAGCATGACCGCTACACTGCCCGAACACCACTGCACTGCCCTAAACCCTGAAACACCACACCCAGCACGACCCCAACACTGCCCAAACACAACTGCACTGCCCTAAACCCTGAAACTCTACCCCCAGCACGACACCCTACACTGCCCGAACACCACTACACTGCCCTAAACCCTGAAACACCAACCCCTGCACGACCCCCTACACTGCCCGAATACCACTGCACTGCCCTAATCCCTGAAACACCACCGCCCTGCACGACCCCCTAAACTGACCGAACACTACCGCACTGCCCTAAACCCTGAAACACCAGCCCCAGAATAACCCCCTACACTGCCTGAACACCACTGCACTGCCCTAAACCCTGAAACACCACTCCCTGCACGACCCCCTACACTGCCCAAACACCACTGCACTGCCCTACACCCTGAAACACAAGCCCTTGCACGACCCCCTACAATGCACGAATACAACTGCACTGCCCTAATCCCTGAAACACCACCCCCCGCATGACCCCCTACACTGCCCGAACACCACAGCACTGCCCTAAACCCTGAAACACCACCGCCCTGCACGACCCCCTAAACTGCCCGAACACTTCCGCACTGCCGTAAACCCTGAAACACCAACCCCAGAACAACCCCCCTACACTGCCTGAATACCGCTGCACTGCCCTAAACACTGAAACATCACCCCCAGCATGACCCCTACACTGCCCGAACACCACTACACTGCCCTAAACCCTGGAACACCATTCCCAGCACGACCCCTACACTGCCCAAACACCACTGCACTGCCCTAAACCTTGAAACTCTACCCCCAGCACGACCCCCTATACTGCCCGAACACCACTACACTGCCCTAAGCCCTGAAACACCACCCCCTGCACGACCCCCGACACTGCCTGAATACCACTGCACTGCCCTAATCCCTGAAACAACACCCCCCTGCACAACCCCCTATACTGCCCGAACACCACTGGACTACCCTAAACCCTGAAAAACCACCCCCTGCATGACCCCTACACTGCCCGAGCACCACTGCACTGCCCTAAACCCTGAAACACCACCCCTGCACAACCCCCCACACTGCCAGAATAACACTGCACTGCACTAAACCCTGAAACAACCACACCCAGCACGACCCCCTACACTGCTCGAACACCACTGCACTACCCTAAACCATGAAACACCACCCCCAGCGTGACCCCCTACACTGCCAGAGCACTAATGCACTGCTCTAAACCATAAATAACACCCCAGCACGACCCCCTACTCTGCCCGAACACCACTGCTCTGCCCTAAACCATAAAATTCCACCCCCAGCATGAACCCCTACACTGTCCGAACACCACTGCTCTGCCCTAAACCCTAAATACCACCCCCAGCACGACCCCCTATTCTGCCCGAACACCACGGCTTTGACCTAAACCATGAAACACCACCCCAACATGACCCCCTACACTGCCCGAACACCATTGCACTGCCCTAAACCCTGAAACACCAGCCCCAGCACGACCCCCTACACTGCCCGAACACCACTGCACTGCCCTAAACCCTGAAACACCACCCCCTGCATGGCCCCTACACTGCCAGAGCACCTCTGCACGGCCCTAAACCCTGCAACACCACCCCTGCACGACCCCCTACTCTTCCCAAACACCACTGCACTGCCCTAAACCCTGAAACTCTACCCCCAGCAAGACCCCCTACACTGCCCGAATACAACTGCCCTGCCCTAAACCACAAAACACCACCCACAGCATGACCCCCTACACTGCCCGCACACCACTGCACTACCCTAAACCCTGAAACAGCAGCCCCGGCAAGACCCCCTACACGGCCCGAACACCACTGCACTACCCTAAACCCTGAAACACCACCTCGAGCACGACCCCCTACTCTGCCCGAACACCACTACTCTGCCCTAAACCCTAAAACACCACCCCCAGCATGAACCACTACACTGCCGCAACACCACTGCACTGCCCTAATCCCTAAATTCCACCCACAGCACTACCCCATTCTCTGCCCGAACACCACTGTTCTTCCCTAAACCCTAAAACACCACACCCAACATGACCCCTACACTGTCCGAACACCACTGCTCTGACCTAAACCCTGAAACACCAGCCCCAGCATGACCCCCAACTCTGAACAAACACCACTGCACTGCCCTAAACCCTGAAAGAGCAGCCCCAGCACGACCGCCTACATTGTCAGTACACCACTGCACTGCCCTAATCCCTGAAACACCACCCCCAGCATGACCCCCTACACTGCCCGAACACCACTGCAATGCCCTAAACTATGAAACACCACCCCCAGCAAGACCCATAACACTGCCCGAACAGCACTGCCCTAAACCCTGAAACACCACCCCCAGCACGACCCCCTACACTGCCCAAACACCACTGCACTCCCCTAAACCCTGAAACACCAGCCCCAGCACGACCCCCTACTCTGCCCGAACACCACTGCTCTGCCCTAAACCCTAAAACACCACCCCCAGCACGACCCCCTACACTGCCCGAATACCACTGCACTGCCCTAACCCCTGAAACACCACCCCCTGTATTACCCTCTGCACTGCCCAAGCACCACAGCACTGCCCTAAACCCTGAAACACCAACCCTACATGACCCCCTACACTGCCCGAACACCACTGCACTGCCCTAAACCCTGAAACAGCACGCCTAGCATGAAATCCTACACTGCACGAAAACACCATCCCACTACGACCCCCTACTCTGCCTGAACACCACTGCTCTGTCATAAACCCTTAAACACCACCCCCAGCATGACCCCATACACTGTCCGAACACCACTGCTCTGCCCTAAACCCTGAAACACCACCCCCAGCACGACCCACTACACTGCCTGAACACCACTGCACTGCCCTAAACCCTGAAACATCACCCCCAGCATGACCCTTACACTGCCCGAACACCTCTGCACTGCCCTAAACCCTGAAACACCACTCCCAGCACGACCCCTACACTGCCCAAACACCACTGCACTGCCCTAAACCCTGAAACCCTACCCCCAGCACGAACCCTACACTGCCCGAACACCACTACACTACCCTAAACCCTGAAACACCACCCGCTGCACGACCCCCTACACTGCCCGAATACCACTGCACTGCCCTAATCCCTGAAACAACACCCCCCTGCACGACCCCCTACACTGCTCGAACACCTCTTGAAATTCCCTCAACCCTGAAACACCACCGCCCTGCAAGACCCCCTAAACTGCCCGAATACCACCGCACTGCCCTAAACCCTGAAACACCAACCCCAGAACGACCCCCTACACTGCCCGAACACCACTGCACTGCCCTAAACCCTGAAACACCACCCACCTGCGCGACCCCCTACACTGCCCAAACACCACTGCACTCCCCTAAACCCTGAAACACCAGCCCCATCACGACCCCCTACTCTGCCCGAACACCACTGCTCTGCCCTAAACCCTAAAACACCAGCCCCAGCACGACCCCCTACACTGCCCGAATATCAATACACTGCCCTAACCCCTGAAACACCACCCCCTGTATGACCCTCTGCACTGCCCAAGCACCACTGCACTGCCCTAAACCCTGAAACACCACCCCTACATGACCCCCTACACTGCCCGAACACCACTGCACTGCCCTAAACCCTGAAACACCACGCCTAGCATGAAATCCTACACTGCACGAAAACACCACTGCACTGCCCTAAACACTAACCACCAGCCCCATCACGACCCCCTACTCTGCCCGAACACCACTGCTCTGCCCTAAACCCTAAAACACCACCCCCAGCACGACCCCCTACACTGCCCGAATATCACTGCACTGCCCTAACCCCTGAAACATCACCCCCTGTATGACCCTCTGCACTGCCCAAACACCACTGCACTCCCCTAAACCCTGAAACACCAGCCCCAACACGACCCCCTACTCTGCCAGAACACCACTGCTCTGCCCTAAACCCCAAAACACCACCCCCAGCATGACCCCCTACTCTGCCCGAACACCACTGCTCTACCATAAACCCTGAAACACCACCCCCAGCACGACCCCATACACTGTCCAAACACCACTGCTCTGCCCTAAACCCTGAAAAACCACCCCCAGCACGACCCCCTACACTGCCTGAACACCACTGCACTGCCCTAAACCCTGAAATATCACCCCCAGCATGACCCCTACACTGCCCGAACACCACTGCACTGTCCTAAACCCTGAAACACCACACCCAGCACGACACCAACACTGCCCAAACACAACTGCACTGCCCTAAACCCTGAAACTCTACCCCCAGCACGACACCCTACACTGCCCGAACACCACTACACTGCCCTAAACCCTGAAACACCAACCCCTGCACGATCCCCTACACTGCCCGAATACCACTGCACTGCCCTAATCCCTGAAACACCACCGCCCTGCACGACCCCTACACTGCCCGAACACCACTGCACTGCCCTAAACCCTGAAACACCATTCCCAGCACGACCCCTACACTGCCCAAACACCACTGCACTGCCCTAAACCTTGAAACTCTACCCCCAGCACGACCCCCTATACTGCCCGAACACCACTACACTGCCCTAAGCCCTGAAACACCACCCCCTGCACGACCCCCGACACTGCCTGAATACCACTGCACTGCCCTAATCCCTGAAACAACACCCCCCTGCACAACCCCCTACACTGCCCGAACACCACTGGACTACCCTAAACCCTGAAAAACCACCCCCTGCATGACCCCTACACTGCCCGAGCACCACTGCACTGCCCTAAACCCTGAAACACCACCCCTGCACAACCCCCCACACTGCCAGAATAACACTGCACTGCACTAAACCCTGAAACAACCACACCCAGCACGACCCCCAACACTGCTCGAACACCACTGCACTACCCTAAACCATGAAACACCACCCCCCGCATGACCCCCTACACTGCCCGAACACCACAGCACTGCCCTAAACCCTGAAACACCACCGCCCTGCACGACCCCCTAAACTGCCCGAACACTTCCGCACTGCCGTAAACCCTGAAACACCAACCCCAGAACAACCCCCCTACACTGCCTGAATTCCACTGCACTGCCCTAAACCCTGAAAAACCACCCCCTGCACGACCCCCTACACTGCCCGAGCACCACTGCACTGCCCTAAACCCTGAAAAACCACCCCTGCACGACCCCCTACACTGCCCGAACACCACTGCACTGCCCTAAACCCTGAAACTCCACCCCTAGCATGAAACCCTACACTGCACGAAAACACCACTGCACTGCCCTAAACACTAAACACCATCCCATTACGACCCCCTACTCTGCCCGAACACCGCTGCACTGCCCTAAACACTGAAACATCACCCCCAGCATGACCCCTACACTGCCCGAACACCACTGCACTGCCCTAAACCCTGGAACACCATTCCCAGCACGACCCCTACACTGCCCAAACACCACTGCACTGCCCTAAACCTTGAAACTCTACCCCCAGCACGACCCCCTGTACTGCCCGAACACCACTACACTGCCCTAAGCCCTGAAACACCACCCCCTGCACGACCCCCGACACTGCCTGAATACCACTGCACTGCCCTAATCCCTGAAACAACACCCCCCTGCACAACCCCCTACACTGCCCGAACACCACTGGACTACCCTAAACCCTGAAAAACCACCCCCTGCATGACCCCTACACTGCCCGAGCACCACTGCACTGCCCTAAACCCTGAAACACCACCCCTGCACAACCCCCCACACTGCCAGAATAACACTGCACTGCACTAAACCCTGAAACAACCACACCCAGCACGACCCCCTACACTGCTCGAACACCACTGCACTACCCTAAACCATGAAACACCACCCCCAGCGTGACCCCCTACACTGCCAGAGCACTAATGCACTGCTCTAAACCATAAATAACACCCCAGCACGACCCCCTACTCTGCCCGAACACCACTGCTCTGCCCTAAACCATAAAATTCCACCCCCAGCATGAACCCCTACACTGTCCAAACACCACTGCTCTGCCCTAAACCCTAAATACCACCCCCAGCACGACCCCCTATTCTGCCCGAACACCACGGCTTTGACCTAAACCATGAAACACCACCCCAACATGACCCCCTACACTGCCCGAATACCATTGCACTGCCCTAAACCTTGAAACACCAGCCCCAGCACGACCCCCTACACTGCCCGAACACCACTGCACTGCCCTAAACCCTGAAACACCACCCCCTGCATGGCCCCTACACTGCCAGAGCACGTCTGCACGGCCCTAAGCCCTGCAACACCACCCCTGCACGACCCCCTACTCTTCCCAAACACCACTGCACTGCCCTAAACCCTGAAACTCTACCCCCAGCAAGACCCCCTACACTGCCCGAATACAACTGCCCTGCCCTAAACCACAAAACACCACCCACAGCATGACCCCCTACACTGCCCGCACACCACTGCACTACCCTAAACCCTGAAACAGCAGCCCCGGCAAGACCCCCTACACGGCCCGAACACCACTGCACTACCCTAAACCCTGAAACACCACCTCGAGCACGACCCCCTACTCTGCCCGAACACCACTACTCTGCCCTAAACCCTAAAACACCACCCCCAGCATGAACCACTACACTGCCGCAACAACCTCTTGAAATTCCCTCAACCCTGAAACACCACCGCCCTGCAAGACCCCCTAAACTGCCCGAATACCACCGCACTGCCCTAAACCCTGAAACACCAACCCCAGAACGACCCCCTACACTGCCCAAACACCACTGCACTGCCCTAAACCCTGAAACACCACTCCCAGCACGACCCCCTACACTGCCCGAACACCACTGCACTGCCCTAAACCCTGAAACACCACCCACCTGCACGACCCCCTACACTGCCCAAACACCACTGCACTCCCCTAATCCCTGAAACACCAGCCCCATCACGACCCCCTACTCTGCCCGAACACCACTGCTCTGCCCTAAACCCTAAAACACCACCCCCAGCACGACCCCCTACACTGCCCGAATATCACTACACTGCCCTAACCCCTGAAACACCACCCCCTGTATGACCCTCTGCACTGCCCAAGCACCACTGCACTGCCCTAAACCCTGAAACACCACCCCTACATGACCCCCTACACTGCCCGAACACCACTGCACTGCCCTAAACCCTGAAACACCACGCCTAGCATGAAATCCTACACTGCACGAAAACACCACTGCACTGCCCTAAACACTAACCACCAGCCCCATCACGACCCCCTACACTGCCCGAATATCACTGCACTGCCCTAACCCCTGAAACACCACCCCCTGTATGACCCTCTGCACTGCCCAAACACCACTGCACTCCCCTAAACCCTGAAACACCAGCCCCAACACGACCCCCTACTCTGCCAGAACACCACTGCTCTGCCCTAAACCCCAAAACACCACCCCCAGCATGACCCCCTACTCTGCCCGAACACCACTGCTCTACCATAAACCCTGAAACACCACCCCCAGCAGGACCCCATACACTGTCCAAACACCACTGCTCTGCCCTAAACCCTAAAAAACCACCGCCAGCACGACCCCCTACACTGCCTGAACACCACTGCACTGCCCTAAAAACTGAAATATCACCCCCAGCATGACCCCTACACTGCCCGAACACCACTGCACTGCCCTAAACCCTGAAACACCAC
The DNA here is from genome assembly GCF_964204655.1 of Triturus cristatus. Taxonomy (NCBI): domain Eukaryota; kingdom Metazoa; phylum Chordata; class Amphibia; order Caudata; family Salamandridae; genus Triturus; species Triturus cristatus. Next base: position 410,039,640 of record NC_140579.1, on the reverse strand, counting down.
ACCCAGCACGACCCCAACACTGCCCAAACACAACTGCACTGCCCTAAACCCTGAAACTCTACCCCCAGCACGACACCCTACACTGCCCGAACACCACTACACTGCCCTAAACCCTGAAACACCAACCTCTGCACGACCCCCTACACTGCCCGAATACCACTGCACTGCCCTAATCCCTGAAACACCACCGCCCTGCACGACCCCCTAAACTGACCGAACACTACTGCACTGCCCTAAACCCTGAAACACCAACCCCAGAATAATCCCCTACACTGCCCGAACACCACTGCACTGCCCTAAACCCTGAAACACCACTCCCTGCACGACCCCCTACACTGCCCAAACACCACTGCACTGCCCTACACCCTGAAACACAAGCCCTTGCACGACCCCCTACAATGCACGAATACAACTGCACTGCCCTAATCCCTGAAACACCACCCCCCGCATGAACCCCTACACTGCCCGAACACCACAGCACTGCCCTAAACCCTGAAACACCACCGCCCTGCACGACCCCCTAAACTGCCCGAACACTTCCGCACTGCCGTAAACCCTGAAACACCAACCCAGAACAACCCCCCTACACTGCCTGAATACCACTGCACTGCCCTAAACCCTGAAAAACCACCCGCTGCACGACCCCCTACACTGCCCGAGCACCACAGCACTGCCCTAAACCCTGAAAAACCACCCCTGCACGACCCCCTACACTGCCCGAACACCACTGCACTGCCCTAAACCCTGAAACCCCACCCCTAGCATAAAACCCTACACTGCACGAAAACACCACTGCACTGCCCTAAACACTAAACACCATCCCATTACGACCCCCTACTCTGCCCGAACACTGCTGCACTGCCCTAAACACTGAAACATCACCACCAGCATGACCCCTACACTGCCCAAACACCACTGCACTGCCCTAAACCTTGAAACTCTACCCCCAGCACGACCCCCTATACTGCCCGAACACCACTACACTGCCCTAAGCCCTGAAACACCACCCCCTGCACGACCCCCGACACTGCCTGAATACCACTGCACTGCCCTAATCCCTGAAACAACACCCCCCTGCACAACCCCCTACACTGCCCGAACACCACTGGACTACCCTAAACCCTGAAAAACCACCCCCTGCATGACCCCTACACTGCCCGAGCACCACTGCACTGCCCTAAACCCTGAAACACCACCCCTGCACAACCCCCCACACTGCCAGAATAACACTGCACTGCACTAAACCCTGAAACAACCACACCCAGCACGACCCCCTACACTGCTCGAACACCACTGCACTACCCTAAACCATGAAACACCACCCCCAGCGTGACCCCCTACACTGCCAGAGCACTAATGCACTGCTCTAAACCATAAATAACACCCCAGCACGACCCCCTACTCTGCCCGAACACCACTGCTCTGCCCTAAACCATAAAATTCCACCCCCAGCATGAACCCCTACACTGTCCAAACACCACTGCTCTGCCCTAAACCCTAAATACCACCCCCAGCACGACCCCCTATTCTGCCCGAACACCACGGCTTTGACCTAAACCATGAAACACCACCCCAACATGACCCCCTACACTGCCCGAACACCATTGCACTGCCCTAAACCTTGAAACACCAGCCCCAGCACGACCCCCTACACTGCCCGAACACCACTGCACTGCCCTAAACCCTGAAACACCACCCCCTGCATGGCCCCTACACTGCCAGAGCACGTCTGCACGGCCCTAAGCCCTGCAACACCACCCCTGCACGACCCCCTACTCTTCCCAAACACCACTGCACTGCCCTAAACCCTGAAACTCTACCCCCAGCAAGACCCCCTACACTGCCCGAATACAACTGCCCTGCCCTAAACCACAAAACACCACCCACAGCATGACCCCCTACACTGCCCGCACACCACTGCACTACCCTAAACCCTGAAACAGCAGCCCCGGCAAGACCCCCTACACGGCCCGAACACCACTGCACTACCCTAAACCCTGAAACACCACCTCGAGCACGACCCCCTACTCTGCCCGAACACCACTACTCTGCCCTAAACCCTAAAACACCACCCCCAGCATGAACCACTACACTGCCGCAACAACCTCTTGAAATTCCCTCAACCCTGAAACACCACCGCCCTGCAAGACCCCCTAAACTGCCCGAATACCACCGCACTGCCCTAAACCCTGAAACACCAACCCCAGAACGACCCCCTACACTGCCCAAACACCACTGCACTGCCCTAAACCCTGAAACACCACTCCCAGCACGACCCCCTACACTGCCCGAACACCACTGCACTGCCCTAAACCCTGAAACACCACCCACCTGCACGACCCCCTACACTGCCCAAACACCACTGCACTCCCCTAAACCCTGAAACACCAGCCCCATCACGACCCCCTACTCTGCCCGAACACCACTGCTCTGCCCTAAACCCTAAAACACCACCCCCAGCACGACCCCCTACACTGCCCGAATATCACTACACTGCCCTAACCCCTGAAACACCACCCCCTGTATGACCCTCTGCACTGCCCAAGCACCACTGCACTGCCCTAAACCCTGAAACACCACCCCTACATGACCCCCTACACTGCCCGAACACCACTGCACTGCCCTAAACCCTGAAACACCACGCCTAGCATGAAATCCTACACTGCACGAAAACACCACTGCACTGCCCTAAACACTAACCACCAGCCCCATCACGACCCCCTACACTGCCCGAATATCACTGCACTGCCCTAACCCCTGAAACACCACCCCCTGTATGACCCTCTGCACTGCCCAAACACCACTGCACTCCCCTAAACCCTGAAACACCAGCCCCAACACGACCCCCTACTCTGCCAGAACACCACTGCTCTGCCCTAAACCCCAAAACACCACCCCCAGCATGACCCCCTACTCTGCCCGAACACCACTGCTCTACCATAAACCCTGAAACACCACCCCCAGCAGGACCCCATACACTGTCCAAACACCACTGCTCTGCCCTAAACCCTAAAAAACCACCGCCAGCACGACCCCCTACACTGCCTGAACACCACTGCACTGCCCTAAACCCTGAAATATCACCCCCAGCATGACCCCTACACTGCCCGAACACCACTGCACTGCCCTAAACCCTGAAACACCACACCCAGCACGACCCCAACACTGCCCAAACACAACTGCACTGCCCTAAACCCTGAAACTCTACCCCCAGCACGACACCCTACACTGCCCGAACACCACTACACTGCCCTAAACCCTGAAACACCAACCTCTGCACGACCACCTACACTGCCCGAATACCACTGCACTGCCCTAATCCCTGAAACACCACCGCCCTGCACGACCCCCTAAACTGACCGAACACTACTGCACTGCCCTAAACCCTGAAACACCAACCCCAGAATAACCCCCTACACTGCCCGAACACCACTGCACTGCCCTAAACCCTGAAACACCACTCCCTGCACGACCCCCTACACTGCCCAAACACCACTGCACTGCCCTACACCCTGAAACACAAGCCCTTGCACGACCCCCTACAATGCACGAATACAACTGCACTGCCCTAATCCCTGAAACACCACCCCCCGCATGAACCCCTACACTGCCCGAACACCACAGCACTGCCCTAAACCCTGAAACACCACCGCCCTGCACGACCCCCTAAACTGCCCGAACACTTCCGCACTGCCGTAAACCCTGAAACACCAACCCAGAACAACCCCCCTACACTGCCTGAATACCACTGCACTGCCCTAAACCCTGAAAAACCACCCGCTGCACGACCCCCTACACTGCCCGAGCACCACTGCACTGCCCTAAACCCTGAAAAACCACCCCTGCACGACCCCCTACACTGCCCGAACACCACTGCACTGCCCTAAACCCTGAAACCCCACCCCTAGCATAAAACCCTACACTGCACGAAAACACCACTGCACTGCCCTAAACACTAAACACCATCCCATTACGACCCCCTACTCTGCCCGAACACTGCTGCACTGCCCTAAACACTGAAACATCACCACCAGCATGACCCCTACACTGCCCAAACACCACTGCACTGCCCTAAACCTTGAAACTCTACCCCCAGCACGACCCCCTATACTGCCCGAACACCACTACACTGCCCTAAGCCCTGAAACACCACCCCCTGCACGACCCCCGACACTGCCTGAATACCACTGCACTGCCCTAATCCCTGAAACAACACCCCCCTGCACAACCCCCTACACTGCCCGAACACCACTGGACTACCCTAAACCCTGAAAAACCACCCCCTGCATGACCCCTACACTGCCCGAGCACCACTGCACTGCCCTAAACCCTGAAACACCACCCCTGCATGACCCCCTACACTGCCCGAACACCACTGCACTGCCCTAATCCCTGAAACAACACCCCCCTGCACAACCCCCTACACTGCCCGAACACCACTGGACTACCCTAAACCCTGAAAAACCACCCCCTGCATGACCCCTACACTGCCCGAGCACCACTGCACTGCCCTAAACCCTGAAAAACCACCCCTGCACGACCCCCTACACTGCCCGAACACCACTGCACTGCCCTAAACCCTGAAACCCCACCCCTAGCATAAAACCCTACACTGCACGAAAACACCACTGCACTGCCCTAAACACTAAACACCATCCCATTACGACCCCCTACTCTGCCCGAACACTGCTGCACTGCCCTAAACACTGAAACATCACCACCAGCATGACCCCTACACTGCCCAAACACCACTGCACTGCCCTAAACCTTGAAACTCTACCCCCAGCACGACCCCCTATACTGCCCGAACACCACTACACTGCCCTAAGCCCTGAAACACCACCCCCTGCACGACCCCCGACACTGCCTGAATACCACTGCACTGCCCTAATCCCTGAAACAACACCCCCCTGCACAACCCCCTACACTGCCCGAACACCACTGGACTACCCTAAACCCTGAAAAACCACCCCCTGCATGACCCCTACACTGCCCGAGCACCACTGCACTGCCCTAAACCCTGAAACACCACCCCTGCACAACCCCCCACACTGCCAGAATAACACTGCACTGCACTAAACCCTGAAACAACCACACCCAGCACGACCCCCTACACTGCTCGAACACCACTGCACTACCCTAAACCATGAAACACCACCCCCAGCGTGACCCCCTACACTGCCAGAGCACTAATGCACTGCTCTAAACCATAAATAACACCCCAGCACGACCGCCTACATTGCCAGTACACCACTGCACTGCCCTAATCCCTGAAACACCACCCCCAGCATGACCCCCTACACTGCCCGAACACCACTGCAATGCCCTAAACTATGAAACACCACCCCCAGCAAGACCCATAACACTGCCCGAACAGCACTGGCCTAAACCCTGAAACACCACCCCCAGCATGACCCCCTACACTGCCCAAACACCACTGCACTCCCCTAAACCCTGAAACACCAGCCCCAGCACGACCCCCTACTCTGCCCGAACACCACTGCTCTGCCCTAAACCCTAAAACACCACTCCCAGCACGACCCCCTACACTGCCCGAATACCACTGCACTGCCCTAACCCCTGAAACACCACGCCCTGTATTACCCTCTGCACTGCCCAAGCACCACAGCACTGCCCTAAACCCTGAAACACCAACCCTACATGACCCCCTACACTGCCCGAACACCACTGCACTGCCCTAAACCCTGAAACACCACGCCTAGCATGAAATCCTACACTGCACGAAAACACCATCCCACTACGAGCCCCTACACTGCCTGAACACCACTGCTCTGTCATAAACCCTTAAACACCACCCCCAGCATGACCCCATACACTGTCCGAACACCACTGCTCTGCCCTAAACCCTGAAACACCACCCCCAGCACGACCCCCTACACTGCCTGAACACCACTGCACTGCCCTAAACCCTGAAACATCACCCCCAGCATGACCCTTACACTGCCCGAACACCTCTGCACTGCCCTAAACCCTGAAACACCACTCCCAGCACGACCCCTACACTGCCCAAACACCACTGCACTGCCCTAAACCCTGAAACCCTACCCCCAGCACGACCCCCTACACTGCCCGAACACCACTACACTACCCTAAACCCTGAAACACCACCCGCTGCACGACCCCCTACACTGCCCGAATACCACTGCACTGCCCTAATCCCTGAAACAACACCCCCTGCACGACCCCCTACACTGCCCGAACACCTCTTGAAATTCCCTAAACCCTGAAACACCACCGCCCTGCAAGACCCCCTAAACTGCCCGAATACCACCGCACTGCCCTAAACCCTGAAACACCAACCCCAGAACGACCCCCTACACTGCCCAAACACCACTGCACTGCCCTAAACCCTGAAACACCACTCCCAGCACGACCCCCTACACTGCCCGAACACCACTGCACTGCCCTAAACCCTGAAACACCACCCACCTGCACGACCCCCTACACTGCCCAAACACCACTGCACTCCCCTAAACCCTGAAACACCAGCCCCATCACGACCCCCTACTCTGCCCGAACACCACTGCTCTGCCCTAAACCCTAAAACACCACCCCCAGCACGACCCCCTACACTGCCCGAATATCACTACACTGCCCTAACCCCTGAAACACCACCCCCTGTATGACCCTCTGCACTGCCCAAGCACCACTGCACTGCCCTAAACCCTGAAACACCACCCCTACATGACCCCCTACACTGCCCGAACACCACTGCACTGCCCTAAACCCTGAAACACCACGCCTAGCATGAAATCCTACACTGCACGAAAACACGACTGCACTGCCCTAAACACTAACCACCAGCCCCATCACGACCCCCTACTCTGCCCGAACACCACTGCTCTGCCCTAAACCCTAAAACACCACCCCCAGCACGACCCCCTACACTGCCCGAATATCACTGCACTGCCCTAACCCCTGAAACACCACCCCCTGTATGACACTCTGCACTGCCCAAACACCACTGCACTCCCCTAAACCCTGAAACACCAGCCCCAACACGACCCCCTACTCTGCCAGAACACCACTGCTCTGCCCTAAACCCCAAAACACCACCCCCAGCATGACCCCCTACTCTGCCCGAACACCACTGCTCTACCATAAACCCTGAAACACCACCCCCAGCACGACCCCATACACTGTCCAAACACCACTGCTCTGCCCTAAACCCTGAAAAACCACCCCCAGCACGACCCCCTACACTGCCTGAACACCACTGCACTGCCCTAAACCCTGAAATATCACCCCCAGCATGACCCCTACACTGCCCGAACACCACTGCACTCCCCTAAACCCTGAAACTCTACCCCCAGCAAGACACCCTACACTGCCCGAACACCACTACACTGCCCTAAACCCTGAAACACCAACCCCTGCACGACCCCCTACACTGCCCGAATACCACTGCACTGCCCTAATCCCTGAAACACCACCGCCCTGCACGACCCCCTAAACTGACCGAACACTACCGCACTGCCCTAAACCCTGAAACACCAACCCCAGAATAACCCCCTACACTGCCCGAACACCACTGCACTGCCCTAAACCCTGAAACACCACTCCCTGCACGACCCCCTACACTGCCCAAACACCACTGCACTGCCCTACACCCTGAAACACAAGCCCTTGCACGACCCCCTACAATGCCCGAATACAACTGCAGTGCCCTAATCCCTGAAACACCACCCCCCGCATGACCCCCTACACTGCCCGAACACCACTGCACTGCCCTAAACCCTGAAACACCACGCCTAGCATGAAATCCTACACTGCACGAAAACACCATCCCACTACGACCCCATACTCTGCCTGAACACCACTGCTCTGTCATAAACCCTTAAACACCACCCCCAGCACGACCCCATACACTGTCCGAACACCACTGCTCTGCCCTGAACCCTGAAACACCACCCCCAGCACGACCCCCTACACTGCCTGAACACCACTGCTCTGCCCTGAACCCTGAAACACCACCGCCAGCACGACCCCCTACACTGCCTGAACACCACTGCACTGCCCTAAACCCTGAAACATCACCCCCAGCATGACCCTTACACTGCCCGAACACCTCTGCACTGCCCTAAACCCTGAAACCCTACCCCCAGCACGACCCCCTACACTGCCCGAACACCACTACACTACCCTAAACCCTGAAACACCACCCGCTGCATGACCCCCTACACTGCCCGAATACCACTGCACTGCCCTAATCCCTGAAACAACACCCCCCTGCACAAACCCCTACACTGCCCGAACACCTCTTGAAATTCCCTAAACCCTGAAACACCACCGCCCTGCAAGACCCCCTAAACTGCCCGAATACCACCGCACTGCCCTAAACCCTGAAACACCAACCCCAGAACGACCCCCTACACTGCCCAAACACCACTGCACTGCCCTAAACCCTGAAACACCACTCCCAGCACGACCCCCTACACTGCCCGAACACCACTGCACTGCCCTAAACCCTGAAACACCACCCACCTGCACGACCCCCTACACTGCCCAAACACCACTGCACTCCCCTAAACCCTGAAACACCAGCCCCATCATGACCCCCTACTCTGCCCGAACACCACTGCTCTGCCCTAAACCCTAAAACACCACCCCCAGCACGACCCCCTACACTGCCCGAATATCACTACACTGCCCTAACCCCTGAAACACCACCCCCTGTATGACCCTCTGCACTGCCCAAGCACCACTGCACTGCCCTAAACCCTGAAACACCACCCCTACATGACCCCCTACTCTGCCCGAACACCACTGCTCTACCATAAACCCTGAAACACCACCCCCAGCACGACCCCATACACTGTCCTAACACCACTGCTCTGCCCTAAACCCTGAAAAACCACCCCCAGCACGACCCCCTACACTGCCTGAACACCACTGCACTGCCCTAAACCCTGAAATATCACCCCCAGCATGACCCCTACACTGCCCGAACACCACTGCACTGCCCTAAACCCTGAAACACCACACCCAGCACGACCCCAACACTGCCCAAACACAACTGCACTGCCCTAAACCCTGAAACTCTACCCCCAGCACGACACCCTACACTGCCCGAACACCACTACACTGCCCTAAACCCTGAAACACCAACCCCTGCACGACCCCCTACACTGCCCGAATACCACTGCACTGCCCTAATCCCTGAAACACCACCGCCCTGCACGACCCCCTAAACTGACCGAACACTACCGCACTGCCCTAAACCCTGAAACACCAACCCCAGAATAACCCCCTACACTGCCCGAACACCACTGCACTGCCCTAAACCCTGAAACACCACTCCCTGCACGACCCCCTACACTGCCCAAACACCACTGCACTGCCCTACACCCTGAAACACAGGCCCTTGCACGACCCCCTACAATGCCTGAATACAACTGCACTGCCCTAATCCCTGAAGCACCACCCCCCGCATGACCCCCTACACTGCCCGAACACCACAGCAGTGCCCTAAACCCTGAAACACCACCACCCTGCACGACCCCCTAAACTGCCCGAACACTTCCGCACTGCCGTAAACCCTGAAACACCAACCCCAGAACAACCCCCCTACACTGCCTGAATACCACTGCACTGCCCTAAACCCTGAAAAACCACCCCCTGCACGACCCCCTACACTGCCCGAGCACCACTGCACTGCCCTAAACCCTGAAAAACCACCCCTGCACGACCCCCTACACTGCCCGAACACCACTGCACTGCCCTAAACCCTGAAACACCACCCCTAGCATGAAACCCTACACTGCACGAAAACACCACTGCACTGCCCTAAACACTAAACACCATCCCATTACGACCCTCTACTCTGCCCGAACACCGCTGCACTGCCCTAAACACTGAAACATCACCCCCAGCATGACCCCTACACTGCCGGAACACCACTGCACTGCCCTAAACCCTGAAACACCACTCCCAGCACGACCCCTACACTGCCCAAACACCACTGCACTGCCCTAAACCTTGAAACTCTACCCCCAGCACGACCCCCTATACTGCCCGAACACCACTACACTGCCCTAAGCCCTGAAACACCACCCCCTGCACGACCCCCAACACTGCCTGAATACCACTGCACTGCCCTAATCCCTGAAACACCACCCCCCTGCACAACCCCCTACACTGCCCGAACACCACTGCACTGCCCTAAACCCTGAAACACCACCGCCCTGCAAGACCCCCTAAACTGCCCGAATACCACGCACTGCCCTAAACCCTGAAACACCAACCCCAGAATGACCCCCTACACTGCCCAAACACCACTGCACTGCCCTAAACCCTGAAACACCACCCCCCTGCTTGACCCCGAACACTGCCCGAATACCACTGTACTGCCCTAAACCCTGAATCACCACCACCCTGCACGACCCCCTACATTGCCCAAACACCACTGCACTGCCATAAACCCTGAAACACCACCCCCAGCGCGACCACCTACACTGCCCGAATACCACTCCACTGCCCTAACCCCTGAAACACCACCCCCAGCAAGATGCCCTACACTGCCCGAATACCAATGCACTGCCCTAACCCCTGAAACACCACCCCCTGTATGACCCTCTGCACTGCCCAAGCACCACTGCACTGCCCTAAACCCTGAAACACCACCCGTACGTGACCCCCTACACTGCCTTAACACCACTGCACTGCCCTAAACCCTGAAACACCACCCCTAGCACGACCCCCTACACTGCCTGAACACCACTGCACTGCCCTAAACCCTGAAACATCACCCCCAGCATGATCCCTACACTGCCCGACCACCACTGCACTGCCCTAAACCCTGAAATACCACTCCCACCACAACCCCCTACACTGCACAAACACCACTGCACTGCCCTAAACCCTGAAACTCTACCCCCAGCATGACCCCCTACACTGCCCGACCACCACTGCACTGCCCTAAACCCTGAAACACCACCCCCTGCACGACCCCCTACACTGCCCGAACACCACCGCACCGCCCTAAACCCTGAAACACCACCGCCCTGCACGACCTCCTAAACTGCCCGAACACTACCGCACTGCCCTAAACCCTGAAACACCAACCCCAGAACAACCCCCTACACTGCCCGAACACCACTGCACTGCCCTAAACACTGAAACACCACTCCCGGTACGACCCCATACACTGCCCAAACACCACTGCACTGCCCTACACCCTGAAACACCAGCCCTACATGACCCCCTACACTGCCCGAACACCACTGCACTGTCCGAAACCCTGAAACACCACACCTAGCATGAAATCCTACACTGCACGAAAACACCACTGCACTGCCCTAAACACTAAACACCATCCCACTACGACCCGCTACTCTGCCCGAACACCACTGCTCTGCCATAAACCCTGAAACATCAGCCCCAGCACGACCCCCTACTCTGCCCGAACACCACTGCTCTGCCCTAAACCCTAAAACACCACCCCCAGTACGACCCCCTACACTGCCCAAATACCACTGCACTGCCCTAACCCCTGAAACACCACCCCCTATATGACCCTCAGCACTGCCCAAGCACCACTGCACTGCCCTAAACCCTGAAAAACCACCCCCTGCACGACCCCCTACACTGCCAGAGCACCACTGCACTGCCCTTAAATCTGAAACACCACCCCTGCTCAAACCCCTACACTGCCAGAATACCACTGCACTGCCCTAAACCCTGAAACACCACCCCTTGCACGACCTCCTACACTGCCTGAATACCACTGCACTGCCTTAATCCCTAAAACGCCACCCCCCTGCATGACACCCTACACTGCCCGAACACCACTGCACTTCCCTAAACCCTGAAACACCACCGCCCTGCACGACCCCCTAAACTGCCCGAACACTACCGCACTGCCCTAAACCCTGAAACACCAACCCCAGAACGACCCCCTACTCTGCCCGAACACCACTGCTCTGGCATAAGCACTGAAACACCACCCCCAGCACGACCCCCTACACTGCCCAAACACCACTGCACTGCCGTAAACCCTGAAACATCACCCCCAGCATGACCCCCTACACTGCCCAAACAGCACTGCACTGCCCTAAACCCTGAAACACCACTCCCAGCATGACCCCCTACACTGCCCGAACACCACTGCACTGCCCTAAACCCTGAAACACCAGCCCCAGCACTACCCCCTACACTGCCCGAACACCACTACACTGCCCTAAACCATAAACACCACCCCCATTACGACCCCTACTCTTCCCGAACACCACTGCTCTTATATAAACCTTGAAACACCACCCCCAGCACGACCCCGACACTGCCCGAACACCACTGCTCTGCCGTAAGCCCTGAAACACCACCCACAGCACCACCCCCCACACTGCCCAAACACCACTGCACTGCCGTAAACCCTGAAACATCACCCCCAGAACGACCCCCTGCACTGCCCTAAACCCACTGCACTGCCCTAAACCCTGAAACACCACTCCCAGCACAACATCCTAGACTGCCCGAACACCACTGCACTGCCGTAAACCCTGAAACTCTACCCCCAGCAAGACCCCCTACACTGCCCAAACACCACCGCACTGCCCTAAACCCTGAAACACCAACCCCATCACGACCCCTACACTGCCCGAACACCACCGCACTGCGCTAAACCCTAAATCACCACCCCTAGCATGACCCCTACCCAACCCGAACACTACTACACTGCCCTAAACCCTAAAACACCATCCCGAGCACGACCCCCTACACTACCCGAACACCACTGCACTGCCCTAAACCCTAAAACACCACTCCCAGCACCAACCCCCTACACTACCCGAACACCACTGCTCTGCCCTAAACCCTAAAACGGTACCCCCAGCACGACCCCCTACACTACACAAACACCACTGCACTGCCCTAAACCCTGAAACACCCCCCAGCAAGACCCCCTACACTGCCTGAACACCACTGCCGTAAACGCTGAAACACCATGCCCAGCAAGACTCCCTACACTGCCCGAACACTCCTGCAGTGCCCTAAACCCTGAAACACCACCCCCTGCATGACCCCCTACATTGCCCGAGCCCCACTGCCCTAAACCCTACAAACACCACCCCCAGCAAGACCCCCTACACTGCCCGAACACCACTGCCGTAAACGCTGAAACACCACACCCAGCAAGACTCCCTACACTGCCCGAACACTACTGCACTGCCCTAAACCCTGAAACACCACCCCCTGCACGACCCCCTACACTGCCCGATCACCACTGCCCTAAACCCTGAAACACCACGCCCAGCAAGACCCCCTTCACTGCCTGAACACCACTGCACTGCCCTAAACCCTGAAACACCACCCCCAGCACGACCCCGTACACTGCCCGAACACCACTGTAATGCCCTAAACCCTGAAACACCACCCCCAGCAAGACCCCCAACTCTGCCCGAACACCACTGCCCTAAACCTTGAAACACCACCCCTGCACGACCCCCTTCACTGCCCAAACACCACTGGACTGCCCTAAACCCTGAAACACCACCCCATCACGACCCCCTACACGGCCTGAACACCACTGCCCTAAACCCTACAAACACCACCCCCAGCAAGACCCCCTACACTGCCCGAACACCACTGCCCTAAACGCTGAAACACCACACCAAAAAAGACTCCCTACACTGCCCGAACACTACTGCACTGCCCTAAACCCTGAACCACCACCCCCTGCACGACCCCCTACATTGCCCGAGCACCGCAGCCCTAAACCCTGAAACACCACGCCCAGCATAACTCCCTACACTGCCCGAACACTACTGCACTGCCCTAAACCCTGAAACATCACCCCCAGCATGACCCCTGCACTTCCCAAACACCACTGCACTGCCCTAAACCCTGAAACACCACTCCCATCACGACCCCTACACTGCCCAAACACAACTGCTTGCCCTAAACCCTGAAACTCTACCCCCAGCACGACCCCCTACACTGCCCGAACACCACTGCACTGCCCTAAACCCTGAAACACCACTCCCAGCACGACCCCCTACGCTGCCCAAACACCACTGCACTGCCCTAAATCCTGAAACACCAACCCCAGAACGACCCCCTACACTGCCCGAATACCACTGCACTGCCCGAAACCCTGAAACACCACCCCCTTGCACAACCCCCTACACTGCCCAAACACCATTGCACTGCCATAAACCCTGAAACACCACCCTCAGCACGACCCCCTTCACTGCCCGAATACCAATGCACTGCCCTAACCCCTGAAACACCTCCCCCAGCAAGACCACCTGCACTGCCCGAATTCCACTGCACTGCCCTAACCCCTGAAACACCACCCCCTGTATGACCCTATGCACTGCCCAAGCACCACTGCACTGCCCTAAACCCTGAAACACCACCCCTACATGACCACCTACACTGCCCGAACATCACTGCACTGCCCTAAACCCTGAAACACTACCCCTAGCATGAAACCTTACACTGCACGAAAACACCACTGCAATGCCCTAAACACTAAACACCACCCCATTACAACCCCCTACTCTGCCAGAACACTACTGCTCTGCCCTAAACCCTGAAACACCAACCCCAGCACGACCCCCAACACTGCCTGAACACCACTGCACTGCCCTTAACCCTGAAACACCACCCCCAGCAAGACCCCCAACACTGCCCGAACACCACTGCCCTAAACCCTGAAACACCACCCCAGCACGACCCCCTACACTGCTTGAACACCACTGCACTGCCCTAAACCCTGAAACACCACCCCTGCACAGCCCCTACACTGCCCGAGCACCACTGCACGGCCCTAAACCCTGAAACACCACCCCTGCACGACCCCCTACACTGCCCAAACACCACTGCACTGCCCTAAACCCTGAAACACCACCCCCCTGCATGACCCCCTACACTGCCCGAACACCACTGCACTCCCCTAAACCCTAAATACCACCCCCAGCACGACCCCCTACTCTGCCTGAACACCACTGCTCTGCCCTAAACCCTGAAACACCAGCCCCAGAAAGACCCCCTACACTTCCCGGAAACCACTGCCCTGCCCTAAACCACAAAACACCACCCCCAGCATGACCCCCTACACTGCCCGCACACCACTGCACTACCCTAAACCCTGAAACAGCAGCCCCGGCAAGACCCCCTACACTGCCCGAACACCACTGCCCTAAACCCTAAAACACCACCCACAGCAAGACCCCCTACACTGCCCAAAGACCACTGCACTGACCTAAACCCAGAAAAACCACCCCTGCACGAACCCCTACACTGTCCGAGCACCACTGAACTGCCCTAAACCCTGAAACACCACCCCTGCACGACCCCCTACACTGCCCGAACACCACTGCACTGCCCTAAACCCTGAAACACCACCTCCAGCACGGCCCCCTACTCTGCCCGAACACCACTACTCTGCCCTAAACCCTAAACCACCACCCCCAGCATGAACCCCTACACTGCCGGAACACCACTGCACTGCCCTAATCCCGAAATACCACCCCCAGCACTACCCCCTTCTCTGCCCGAACACCACTGTTCTGCCCTAAATCCTAAAACACTACCCCCAACACTACCCCCTACACTGCCCGAACACCACTGCACTGCCCTAAACCCTGAAACACCAGCCCCAGCATGACCCCCAACACTGCACAAACACCACTGCACTGCCCTAAACCCTGAAACAGCAGCCCCAGCACGACCCCCTACATTGTCAGTACACCACTGCACTGCCCTAAACCCTGAAACACCACCCCAGCACAACCCCCTATACTGCCCGAACACCACTGCAATGCCCTAAACCCTGAAACACCACCCCCAGCAAGACCCCCAACACTGGCCGAACACCACTGCCCTAAACCCTGAAACACCACCCCAGCAAGACCGCCTACACTGCTCCAACACCACTGCACTGCCCTAAACCCTGAAATACCACCCCCTGCACGGCCCCTACACTGCCCGAGCACCACTGGACGGCCCTAAACCCTGAAACACCACCCCTGCACGACCCCCTACACTGCCCAAACACCACTGCACTGCCCTAACCCCTGAAACACCACCCCAGCAAGACCCCCTACACTGCCCGAATACCACTGCACTGCCCTAACCCCTGAAACATCACCCCCTGTATGACCCTCTGCATTGCCCAAGCACAACTACACTGCCCTACACAAAGGAAAAACCACCCCTACATGACCCCCTACACTGCCCGAACACCACTGCACTGCCCTAAACCCTGAAACACCACCCCTAGCATGAAACCCTACACTGCACGAAAACACCACTGCACTGCCCTAAACACTAAACACCACCCCATTACAACCCCCTACTCTGCCCGAACACCACTGATCTGCCATAAACCATGAAACACCACCCCAAGCACGGCCCCCTACACTGTCCGAACACCACTGCTCTGCCCTAAACTCTGAAACACCACCCCCAGCACGACCCCCTACACTGCCTGAACACCACTGCACTGCCCTAAACCCTGAAACATCACCCCCAGCATGACCCCTGCACTTCCCAAACACCACTGCACTGCCCTAAACCCTGAAATACCGCTCCCATCACGACCTCTACACTGCCCAAACACAACTGCTTGCCCTAAACCCTGAAACTCTACCCCCAGCACGACCCCCTACACTGCCCGAACACCACTGCACTGCCCTAAACCCTGAAACACCACCCCCTGCACGACCCCCTACACTGCCCGAATACCACTGCACTGCCCTAAACCCTGAAACACCAACCCCAGAACGACCCCCTACACTGCCTGAACACCACTGCACTGCCCTAAACCCTGAAACACCACTCCCAGCACGAGCCCCTACGCTGCCCAAACACCACTGCACTGCCCTAAACCCTGAAACTTTACCCCAGCACGACCCCCTACACTGCCCAAACCTCACTGCACTGCCCTAAACCCTGAAACACCAACCCCAGAACGACCCCCTACACTGCCCAAACACCACTGCACTGCCCTAAACCCTGAAACTTTACCCCAGCACGACCCCCTACACTGCCCAAACCTCACTGCACTGCCCTAAACCCTGAAACAACAACCCCCTGCATGACCCCCTACACTGCCCGAATACCACTGCACTGCCCTAAACCCTGAAACACCACCCCCCTGCACGACCCCTACACTGCCCAAACACCATTGCACTGCCATAAACCCTGAAACACCACCCTCAGCACGACCCCCTTCACTGCCCGAATACCAATGCACTGCCCTAACCCCTGAAACACCTTCCCCAGCAAGACCACCTGTACTGCCCGAATTCCACTGCACTGCTCTAACCCCGAAACACCACCCCCTGTATGACCCTATGCACTGCCCAAGCACCACTGCACTGCCCTAAACCCTGAAACACCACCCCATTGCGACCCCCTACTCTGCCAGAACACCACTGCTCTGCCCTAAACCCTGAAACACCACCCCCAGCACGACCCCCAACACTGCCTGAACACCACTGCACTGCCATAAACCCTGAAACAACACCCCCAGCAAGACCCCCAACACTGCCTGAACACCACTGCCCTAAACCCTGAAACACCACCCCAGCACGACCCCCTACACTGCTCGAACACCACTGCACTGCCCTAAACCCTGAAACACCACCCCCTGCACGGCCCCTACACTGCCCGAGCACCACTGCACGGCCCTAAACCCTGAAACACCACCCCTGCACAACCCCCTACACTGCCCAAACACCACTGCACTGCCCTAAACCCTGAAACACCACCCCCCTGCATGACCCCCTACACTGCCCCAGCACCACTGCACTCCCCTAAACCCTAAATACCACCCCCAGCACGACCCCCTACTCTGCCCGAACACCACTGCTCTGCCCTAAACCCTGAAACACCAGCCCCAGAAAGACCCCCCACACTGCCCGGATACCACTGCCCTGCCCTAAACCACAAAACACCACACCCGGCATGACCCCCAACACTGCCCGCACACCACTGCACTACCCTAAACCCTGAAACAGCAGCCCCGGCAAGACCCCCTACACTGCCCGAACACCATTGCCCTAAAACCTAAAACACCACCCACAGCAGGACCCCCTACACTGCCCGAATACCACTGCACTGCCCTAACCCCTGAAACACCACCCCAGCAAGACCCCCTACACTGCCCGAATACCACTGCACTGCCCTAACCCCTGAAACATCACCCCCTGTATGACCCTCTGCACTGCCCAAGCACAACTACACTGCCCTAAACTAGGGAAAAACCACCCCTACATGACCCCCTACACTGCCCGAAAACCACTGCACTGCCTTAAACCCTGAAACACCACCCCTAGCATGAAACCCTACACTGCACGAAAACACCACTGCACTGCCCTAAAAACTACCCCATTACGACCCCCTACTCTGCCCGAACATCACTGATCTGCCATAAACCATGAAACACCACCCCCAGCACGGCCCCCTACACTGTCCCAACACAACTGCTCTTCCCTAAACCCTGAAACACCACCCCCAGCACGACACCCTACACTGCCTGAACACCACTGCACTGCCCTAAACCCAGAAACACCACTCCCATCACGACTCCTACACTGCCCAAACACCACTGCTTGCTCTAAACCCTGAAACTCTACCCCCAGCACGACCCCCTACACTGCCCGAACACCACTGCACTGCCCTAAACCCTGAAACACCACCCCCTGCACGACCCCCTACACTGCCCGAGTACCACTGCACTGCCCTAAACCCTGAAACACCAACCCCAGAACGACCCCCTACACTGCCCGAACACCACTGCACTGCCCTAAACCCTGAAACACCACTCCCAGCACAACCCCATACACTGCCCAAACACCACTGCACTGCCCTAAACCCTGAAACTCTACCCCAGCATGACCCCTACACTGCCCGAACACCACTGCACTGCCCTAAACCCTGAAACAACACCCCCCTGCACGACCCCCTACACTGCCTGAATACCACTGCACTGCCCTAATCCCTGAAACACCACCCCCCTGCACGACCCCCTACACTGCCCGAACACCACTGCATTGCCCTAAACCAAGAAACACCACCCCCAGCATGACCTCCTACATTGCGGAGCACCACTTCACTGCTCTAAACCATAAATACCACCCCCAGCATGAACCCCTACACTGTCCGAACACCAATGCACTGCCCTAAACCCTGAAACACCAGCCCCAGCCCAACCCCCTACACTGCCCAAACACCACTGCACTGCCCTAAGCCCTGTAACACCACCCCCAGCATGACCCCCTACACTACCCGAACACCACTGCAGTGCCCTAAACCCTAAATACCACCCACAGCATGACCCCCTACTCTGCCCGAACACCTCTGTCTCCCCTAAACCCTGAAACACCAGCCCCAGAAAGACCCCCTACACTGCCCGAATTCCACTGCCCTGCCCTAAACCACAAAACACCACCCCCAGCATGACCCCCTACACTGCCCGCACACCACTGCACTACCCTAAACCCTGAAACACCAGCCCCGGCAAGACCCCCTACACTGCCAGAACACCACTGCCCTATACCCTGAAACACCACCCCCAGAAAGACACCCTACACTGCCCGAAGACCACTGCACTGACCTAAACCCTGAAAAACCACCCTCTGCATGAACCCCTACACTGCCCGAGCACCACTGAACTGCCATAAACCCTGAAACACCACCCCTGCACGACCCCCTACACTGCCCGAACACCACTGCACTGCCCTAAACCCTGAAACACCACCTCCAGCACGACCCCCTACTCTGCCGAACACCACTGCTCTGCCCTAAACCCTAAAACACCACCCCCAGCATGAACCCCTATACTGCCAGAACACCACTGCTCTGCCCTAATCCCTAAATACCACCCCCAGCACGACTCCCTACACTGCCTGAACACCACTGCACTTCCCTAAACCCTGAAACAGCAACCCCAGCACGACCCCCTACATTGTCAGTACACCACTGCACTGCCCTAAACCCTGAAATACCACCACCAGCACGACGCCTACACTGCCCGAACACCACTGCACTGCCCTAAACCCTGAAACACCAGCCCCAGCCCGACCCCCTACACTGTCCGAACACCACTTCACTGCCCTAAACCCTGAAACACCAACCCCAGCATGACCTCCTACACTGCCGGAGCACCACTGCACTGCTCTAAACCATAAATAACACCCCAGCATGAACCCCTACACTGTCTGAACACCACTGCACTACCCTAAACCCTGAAACACCAGCCCCAGCCCGACCCCCTACACTGCCCAAACACCACTGCACTGCCCTAAGCCCTGTAACACCACCCCCAGCATGACCCCCTACACTGCCCGAACACCACTGCACTGCTCTAAACCATAAAAACCACCCCAGCATGAACCCCTACACTGTCCGAAAACCACTGCACTGCCCTAAACCCTGATACACCAGCCCCAGCCCGACCCCCTACACTGCCCAAACACCACTGCACTGCCCTAAGCCCTGTAACACCACCCCCAGCATGACCCCCTACACTGCCCGAACACCACTGCAGTGCCCTAAACCCTAAATACCACCCCCAGCACGACCCCCTACTCTGCCCGAACACCTCTGTCTCCCATAAACCCTGAAACACCAGCCCCAGAAAGACCCCCTACACTGCCCGAATACCACTGCCCTGCCTAAACCACAAAACACCACCCCCAGCATGACCACCTACACTGCCCGCACACCACTGCACAACCCTAAACCCTGAAACACCAGCCCCGGCAAGATCCCCTACACTGCCCGAACACCACTGCCCTATACCCTGAAACACCACCCCCAGCAAGACCCCCTACACTGCCCAAAGACCACTGCACTGACCTAAACCCAGAAAAACCACGCCTGCACGAACCCCTACACTGTCCGAGCACCACTGAACTGCCCTAAACCCTGAAACACCACCCCTGCACGACCCCCTACACTACCCGAACACCACTGCACTGCCCTAAACCCTGAAACACCACCTCCAGCACGACCCCCTACTCTGCCCGAACAACACTACTCTGCCCTAAACCCTAAAACACCACCCCCGGCATGAACCCCTACACTGCCGGAACACCACTGCACTGCCCTAATCCCTAAATACCACCCCCAGCACTACCCCCTTCTCTGCCTGAACACCACTGTTCTGCCCTAACTCCTAAAACACCACCCCCAACACTACCCCCTACACTGCCCGAACACCACTGCACAGCCCCAAACCCTGAAGCACCAGCCCCAGACTGACCCCCAACACTGCACAAACACCACTGCACTGCCCTAAACCCTGAAACACCACCCCAGCACAATCCCCTATACTGCCCGAACACCACTGCAATGCCCTAAACCCTGAAACACCACCCCAGCAAGACCGCCTACACTGCTCGAACACCACTGCACTGCCCTAAACCCTGAAATACCACCCCCTGCACGGCCCCTACACTGCCGGAGCACCACTGCACGGCCCCAAACCCTGAAACACCACCCCTGCACGACCCCCTACACTGCCCAAACACCACTGCACTGCCCTAAACCCTGAAACTCTACCCCCAGCAAGACCCCCTACACTGCCTGAACACCACTGCACTGCCCTAAACCCTGAAACACCACCCCCTGCATGCCCCGTACACTGCCCGAACACCACTGCTCTCCCCTAAACCCTGAAACACCACCCCCTGCATGACCCCCTACACTGCCCGAACACCACTGCAGTGCCCTAAACCCTAAATACCACCCCCAGCACAACCCCCTACTCTGCCCGAACACCTCTGTCTCCCATAAACCCTGAAACACCAGCCCCAGAAAGACCCCCTACACTGCCCGAATACCACTGCCCTGCCTAAACCACAAAACACCACCCCCAGCATGACCCCCTACACTGCCCGCACACCACTGCACTACCCTAAACCCTGAAACACCAGCCCCAGCAAGATCCCCTACATTGCCCGAACACCACTGCCCTATACCCTGAAACACCACCCCCAGCAAGACCCCCTACACTGCCCAAAGACCACTGCACTGACCTAAACCCAGAAAAACCACCCCTGCACGAACCCCTACACTGTCCCAGCACCACTGAACTGCCCTAAACCCTGAAACACCACCCCTGCACGACCCCCTACACTGCCCGAACACCACTGCACTGCCCTAAACCCTGAAACACCACCTCCAGCACGACCCCCTACTCTGCCCGAACAACACTACTCTGCCCTAAACCCTAAAACACTACCCCCAGCATGAACCCCTACACTGCTGGAACACCACTGCACTGCCCTAATCCCTAAATACCACCCCCAGCACTACCCTCTTCTCTGCCCGAACACCACTGTTCTTCCCTAAATCCTAAAACACCACCCCCAACACTACCCCCTACACTGCCCGAACACCACTGCACTGCCCCAAACCCTGAAGCACCAGCCCCAGACTGACCCCCAACACTGCACAAACACCACTGCACTGCCCTAAACCCTGAAACAGCAGCCCCAGCACGACCCCCTACATTGTCAGTACACCACTGCACTGCCCTAAACCCTGAAACACCACCCCAGCACAATCCCTTATACTGCTCGAACACCACTGCACTGCCCTAAACCCTGAAATACCACCCCCTGCACGGCCCCTACACTGCCGGAGCAACACTGCATGGCCCCAAACCCTGAAACACCACCCCTACACGACCCCCTACACTGCCCAAACACCACTGCACTGCCCTAAACCATCAAAACTCTACCCCCAGCAAGACCCCCTACACTGCCTGAACACCACTGCACTACCCTAAACCCTGAAAACCACCCCCTGCATGACCCCGTACACTGCCCGAACACCACTGCACTCCCCTAAACCCTAAATACCACCCCCAGCACGACCCCCTACTCTGCCCGAACACCACTGCTCTGCCCTAAACCCTGAAACAACAGCCCCAGAAAGACCCCCTACACTGCCCGGATACCACTGCCCTGCCCTAAACCACAAAACACCACCCCCAGCATGACCCCCTACACTGCCCGCACACCACTGCACTACCCTTAACCCTGAAACAGCAGCCCCGGCAAGACACCCTACACTGCCCGAACACCACTGCCCTAAACCCTAAAACACCACCCCCAGCAAGACCCCTTACACTGCCCGAATACCACTGCACTGCCCTAACCCCTGAAACACCACCCCAGCAAGACCCCCTACACTGCCCGAATACCACTGCACTGCCCTAACCCCTGAAACATCACCCCCTGTATGACCCTCTGCATTGCCCAAGCACAACACCACTGCACTCCCCTAAACCCTAAATACCACCCCCAGCACGACCCCCTACTCTGCCCGAACACCACTGCTCTGCCCTAAACCCTGAAACACCAGCCCCAGAAAGACCCCCTACACTGCCCGAATACCACTGCCCTGCCCTAAACCACAAAACACCACCCCCAGCATGACCCCCTACACTGCCCGCACACCACTGGACTACCCTAAACCCTGAATCACCAGCCCCAGCAAGACCCCCTACACTGCCCGAACACCACTGCCCTCTACCCTGAAACACCACCCCCAGCACGAACCCCTACACTGCCCAAGCACCACTGAACTGCCCTAAACCCTGAAACACCACCCCTACACGACCCCCTACACTGCCCGAACACCACTGCACTGCCCTAAACCCTGAAACACCACCTCCAGCACGACCCACTACTCTGCCGAACACCACTGCTCTGCCCTAAACCCTAAAACACCACCCCCAGCATGAACCCCTACACTGCTGGAAAACCACTGCACTGCCCTAATCCCTAAATACCACCCCCAGCACTACCCCCTTCTTTGCCCGGACACCAATGTTCTGCCCTAAACCCTTAAACACCACCCCCAACATGACCCCCTCCACTGCCCAAACACCATTGCACTGCCCTAAACCCTGAAACAGCAGCCCCAGCACGACCCCCTACATTGTCAGTACACCACTGCACTGCCCTAAACCCTGAAATACCACCACCAGCACGACCCCTACACTGCCCGAACACCACTGCACTGCCCTAATCCCTGAAACACAAGCCCCAGCCCGACCCCCTACACTGCCCGAACATCACTTCACTCCCCTAGCCCCTGAAACACCACCCCCAGCATGACCTCCTACACTGCCGGAGCACCACTGCACTGCTCTAAACCATAAATAACACCCGAGCATGAACCCCTACACTGTCCGAACACCACTGCACTGCCCTAAACCCTGAAACACCAGCCCCAGCCCGACCCCCTACACTGCCCAAACACCACTGCACTGCCCTAAGCCCTGTAACACCGCACGCCAGCATGAGCCCCTACACTGCCCGAACACCTCTGCACTGCTCTAAACCATAAATAACACCCCAGCATGAACCCCTACACTGTCCGAACACCACTGCACTGCCCAAAACCCTGAAACACCAGCCCCAGCCCGACCCCCTACACTGCCTAAAACACCACTGCACTGCCCTAAGCCCTGTAACACCACCCCCAGCATGACCCCCTACACTGCCCGATTACGACTGCAGTGCCCCAAACCCTAAATACCACCCCCAGCACGACCCCCTACTCTGCCCGAACACCTCTGTCTCCACTAAACCCTGAAAGACCAGCCCCAGAAAGACCCCCTACACTGCCCGAATAACACTGCCCTGCCTAAACCACAAAACACCACCCCCAGCATGACCCCCTACACTGCCCGCACACCACTGCACTACCCTAAACCCTGAAACACCAGCCCCTGCAAGATCCCCTACACTGCCCGAACACCACTACCCTATACCCTGAAACACCACCTCCAGCACGACCCCCTACTCTGCCCGAACACCACTACTCTGCCCTAAACCCTAAAACACCACTCCCAGCATGAACCCCTACACTGCCAGAACACCACTGCACTGCCCTAATCCCTAAAAACCACCCCCAACACTACCCCCTACACTGCCCGAACAACACTGCACTGCCCTAAACCCTGAAACACCTGCCCCAGCTTGACCCCCAACACTGCACAAACACCACTGCACTGCCCTAAACCCTGAAACACCACCCCCAGCACGACCCCCTACACTGCCCGAACACCACTGCAATGCCCTAAACCCTGAAACACCACCCCCATCAAGACCCCCAACACTGCCCGAACACCACTGCCCTAAACCCTGACACACCACCCAAGCAAGACCCCCTACACTGCTCGAACACCACTGCACTGCCCTAAACCCTGAAATACCACCCCCTGCATGGCCCCTACACTGCCCGAGCACCACTGCACGGCCCTAAACACTGAAACACCACCCCTGCATAACCCCATACACTGCCCAAACACCACTGCACTGCCCTAAACCCTGAAACTCTACCCCCAGCAAGACCCCCTACACTGCCTGAACACCACTGCACTGCCCTAAACCCTAAAACACCACCCCCAGCATGACCCCCTACACTGCCTGAACACCACTGCACTCCCCTAAACCCTAAATACCACCCCCAACACGACCCCCTACACTGCCCAAACACCACTGCACTGCCCTAAACCCTGAAACAGCAGCCCCAGTACGACCCCCTACATTGTCAGTATACCACTGCACTGCACTAAACCCTGAAATACCACCACCAGCACGACCCCTACACTGCCCGAACACCACTGCACTGCCCTAAACCCTGAAACACCAGCCCCAGCCCGACCCCCTACACTGCCCGAACACCACTTCACTGCCCTAACCCCTGAAACACCACCCCCAGCATGACCTCCTACACTGCCGGAGCACCACTGCACTGCTCTAAACCATAAATAACACCCCAGCATGAACCCCTACACTGACCGAACACCACTGCACTGCCCTAAACCCTGAAACACCAGCCCCAGCCCGACCCCCTACACTGCCCAAACACAACTGCACTTCTCTAAGCCCTGTAACACCACCCCCAGCATGACCCCCTACACTGCACGAACACCACTGCACTGCTGTAAACCATAAATAACATCCCAGCATAAACCCCTACACTGTCGGAACACCACTGCACTGCCCTAAACCCTGTAACACCAGCCCCAGCCCTACCTTCTACACTGCCCAAACACCACTGCACTGCCCTAAGCCCTGTAACACCACCCCCAGCATGACCCCCTACACTGCCCGAATACCACTGCCCTGCCTAAACCACTAAACACCACCCCCAGCATGACCCCCTACACTGCCCGCACACCACTGCACTACCCTAAACCCTGAAACACCAGCCCCGGCAAGACCCCCTACACTGCCCGAACACCACAGCCCGATACCCTGAAACACCACCCCCAGCAAGACCCACTACACTGCCCGAAAACCACCCCCTGCACGAACCCCTACACTGCCCGAGCAGCACTGAACTGCCCTAAACCCTGAAACACCACCCCTGCACGACCCCCTACACTGCCCGAACACCACTGCACTGCCCTAAACCCTGAAACACCACCTCCAGCACGACCCCCTACTCTGCCGAACACCACTGATCTGCCCTAAAACCTAAAACAACACCCCCAGCATGAACCCCTACACTGCCGAAACAATACTGCACTGCCCTAATCCCTAAATACCACCCCCAGCACTACCCCCTTCTCTGCCCGAACACCACTGTTCTGCCCTAAACCCGAAAACACAACCCCCAACACTACCCCCTACACTGCCCGAACACCACTGCACTGCCCTAAACCCTGAAACACCAGCCCCAGCATGACCCCCAACACTGCACAAACACCACTGCCCTGCCCTAAACCCTGAAGCAGCAGCCCCAGCACGACCCCCTACATTGTCAGTACACAACTGCACTGCCCTAAACCCTGAAACACCACCCCCAGCACGACCCCCAACACTGCCTGAACACCACTGCAATGCCCTAAACCCTGAAACACCACCCCCAGCAAGACCCCCAACACTGCCCGAACACCACTGCCCTAAACCCTGAAACACCACCCCAGCATGACCCCCTACACTGCTCGAACACCACTGCACTGCCCTAAACCCTGAAACACCACCCCCTGCACGGCCCCTACACTGGCCGAGCACCACTGCACACCCCTAAACCCTGAAACATCTCCCCTGCACGACCCCCTACACTGCCCAAACACCACTGCACTGCCCTAAACCCTGAAACTCTTCCCCCAGCAAGACCCCCTACACTGCCCGCACACCACTGCACTACCCTAAACCCTGAAACAGCAGCCCCGGCAAGACCCCCTACACTGCCCGAACACCACTGCCCTAAACCCGAAAACACCACCCACAGCAAGACCCCCTACACTGCCCGAATAGCACTGCAGTGCCATAACCCCTGAAACACCACCCCAGCAAAACCCCCTACACTGCCCGAATACCACTGCCCTGCCCTAACCCCAGAAACACCACCCCTAGCATGAAACCCTACACTGCCCGAACACCACTGCACTGCCCTAAACACTAAACACCACCCCATTACGAACCCCTACTCTGCCCGAACATCACTGATCTGCCATAAACCATGAAACACCACCCCCAGCACGGCCCCCTACACTGTCCGAACACCACTGCTCTGCCCTAAACCCTGAAACACCACACCCAGCACGACCCCCTACACTGCCTGAACACCAATGCACTGCCCTAAACCCTTAAACATCACCCCCAGCATGACCCCTGCACTGCCCGAACACCACTGCAGTGCCCTAAACCCTGAAACACCACTCCCATCACAACCCCTACACTGCCCAAACACCACTGCTTGCTCTAAACACTGAAACTCTACCCCCAGCATGACCCCCTACACTGCCCGAACACCACTGCACTGCCCTAAATCCTGAAACACCACCCCCTGCACGACCCCCTACACTGCCCAAATACCACTGCACTGCCCTAAACCCTGAAACACCAACCCCAGAACGACCCCCTACACTGCCCAAACAACACTGCACTGCCCTAAACCCTGAAACACCACTCCCAGCATGACCCCCTACACTGCCCAAACACCACTGCACTGCCCTAAACCCTGAAACTCTACCCCCCTGCACGACCCCCTACACTGCCCGAATACCACTGCACTGCCCTAAACCCTGAAACACCACCCCCCTGCACGACCCCCTACTCTGCCCAAACACCATTGCACTGCCATAAACCAAGAAACACCACCCCCAGCACGACCCCCTACACTGCCCGAATACCACTGCACTGCCCTAACCCCTGAAACACCACCCCCAGCAAGACCACCTACACTGCCCGAATTCCACTGCACTGCCCTAACCTCTGAAACACCACCCCCTGTATGACCCTCTGCACTGCCCAAGCACCACTGCACTGCCCTAAACCCTGAAACTCCACCCCCAGCAAGACCCCCTCCACTGCCCGAACACCACTGCACTGCCCTAAACCAAGAAACACCACCCCCAGCATGACCTCCTACTTTGCGGAGCACCACTGCACTGCTCTAAACCATAAATACCACCCCCAGCATGAACCCCTACACTGTCCGAACACCACTGCCCTGCCCTAAACCCTGAAACACCAGCCCCAGCCCGACCCCTTACACTGCCCAAACACCACTGCACTGCCCTAAGCCCTGTAACACCACCCCCAGCATGACCCCCTTCACTGCCCGAACACCACTGCAGTGCCCTAAACCACCCACAGCATGACCCCTACTCTGCCCGAACACCTCTGTCTCCCCTAAACCCTGAAACACCAGCCCCGGAAAGACCGCCTACACTGCCCGAATACCACTACCCTGCCCTAAACCACAAAACACCACCCCCAGCATGACCCCCTACACTGCCCGCACACCACTGCACTACCCTAAACCCTGAAACACCAGCCCCGGCAAGACGCCCTACACTGCCCGAACACTACTGCCCTAAACCCTGAAACACCACCCCCAGCAAGACCCCCTACACTGCCTGAAAACCACTCCACTGACCTAAACCCTGAAAAACCACCCCCTGCACGAACCCCTACACTGCCCGAGCACCACTGAACTGCCCTAAACCCTGAAACGCCACCCCTGCATGACCCCTACACTGCCCTAACACCACTGCACTGCCCTAAACCCTGAATAACCACCTCCAGCACGACCCCCTACTCTGCCGAACACCACTGCACTGCCCTAAACCTTAAAACACCACCCCCAGCATGAACCCCTACACTGCCGGAACACCACTGCACTGCCCTAATCCCTAAATACCACCCCCAGCACTACGCCCTTCTCTGCCCGAACACCACTGTTCTGCCCTAAACCCTAAAACACCACCCCCAACACTACCCCCTACACTGCCCGAACACCACTGCACTGCCCTAAACCCTGAAACACCAGCCCCAGCATGACCCCCAACACTGCACAAACACCACTGCACTGCCCTAAACCCTGAAACAGCAGCCCCAGCACGACCCCCTACATTGTCAGTACACCACTGCACTGCCCTAAACCCTGAAACACCACCCCCAGCACGACCCCCTACACTGCCTGAACACCACTGCAATGCCCTAAACCCTGAAACACCACCCCCAGCAAGACCCCCAACACTGCCCGAACACTACTGCCGTAAACCCTGAAACACCACCTCAGCACGACCCCCTACACTGCTCGAACACCACTGCACTGCACTAAACCCTGAAACACCACTCCCTGCACGGCCCCTACACTGCCTGAACACCACTGCACTGCCCTAAACCCTGAAACACCACCCCCCTGCATGACCCCCTACACTGCCCGAACACCACTGCACTCCCCTAAACCCTAAATACCACCGCCAGCTCGACCCCCTTCTCTGCCCGAACACCACTGCTCTGCCCTAAACCCTGAAACACCAGCCCCAGAAAGACCCCCTACACTGCCCGGATACCACTGCCCTGCCCTAAACCAAAAAACACCACCCCCAGCATGACCCCCTACACTGCCTGAACACCACTGTACTCCCCTAAACCCTAAATACCACCCCCAGCATGACCCCCTACTCTGCACAAACACCACTGCTCTGCCCTAAACCACGAAACACCAGCCCCAGCACAACCCCTTATACTGCCCGAACACCACTGCACTGCCATAAACCCTACAACACCACCCCCAACAAGACCCCCTACACTGCCCGAACATCACTGCCCTAAACCCTAAAACACCACCCCCAGCAAGACCCCCTACATTGCACGAACACCAGTGCCCTAAACCTTGAAACACCAGCCCCAGCATGAACCCCTACACTGACCGATTATTACTGCACTGCCCTAAACTGTGAAAAACCACCCCCTGCATGACCCCCTACACTGTCTGGGCACCACTGCACTGCCTTAAACCCTGAAACACCACCCCTGCATGACCCCCTACACTGCCCGAACACCATTGCACTGCCCTAAACCCTGAAACACCACCCCCAGCACGACCCCCTACACTGCCCGAACACCACTGCACTGCCCTAAACCCTGAAACACCACCCCCAACATGACCCGCTACACTGCCCGAACACCACTGCTCTGCCCTAAACCCTAAAACACCAACAGCATAAATCCGTACACTGCCCGAACACCACTGCACTGCCCTAAACCCTAAGTATCAACCCCAGCACGACCCCCTACCCTGCCTGAACACTACTGTTCTGCCTTAAACCCTAAACAGCCCCAACATGACCCCCTACAGTGCCCGAACACCACTGCACTGCCCTAAACCCTGAAACACCATCCCCAGCACAACCCCCTACACTGCCCGAATACCACTGCACTACCCTAGACCCTGAAACACCAACCCCAGAACGACCCCCTACACTGCCCAAACAACACTGCACTGCCCTAAACCCTGAAACACCACTCCCAGCATGACCCCCTACACTGCCCAAACACCACTGCACTGCCCTAAACCCTGAAACTCTACCCCAGCATGACCCCCTACACTGCCCGAACACCACTGCACTGCCCTAAACCCTGAAACAACACCCCCCTGCACGACCCCCTACACTGCCCGAATACCACTGCACTGCCCTGAACCCTGAAACACCACCCCCCTGCACGACCCCCTACTCTGCCCAAACACCATTGCACTGCCATAAACCCTGAAACACCACCCCCAGCACGACCCCCTACACTGCCCGAATACCACTGCACTGCCCTAACCCCTGAAACACCACCCCCAGCGAGACCACCTACACTGCCCGAATTCCACTGCACTGCCCTAACCTCTGAAACACCACCCCCTGTATGACCCTCTGCACTGCCCAAGCACCACTGCACTGCCCTAAACCCTGAAACTCCACCCCCAGCAAGACCCCCTCCACTGCCCGAACACCACTGCACTGCCCTAAACCAAGAAACACCACCCCCAGCATGACCTCCTACATTGCGGAGCACCACTGCACTGCTCTAAACCATAAATACCACCCCCAGCATGAACCCCTACTCTGTCCGAACACCACTGCCCTGCCCTAAACCCTGAAACACCAGCCCCAGCCCGACCCCTTACACTGCCCAAACACCACTGCACTGCCCTAAGCCCTGTAACACCACCCCCAGCATGACCCCCTACACTGCCCGAACACCACTGCAGTGCCCTAAACCACCCACAGCATGACCCCCTACTCTGCCCGAACACCTCTGTCTCCCCTAAACCCTGAAACACCAGCCCCAGAAAGACCGCCTACACTGCCCGAATACCACTAACCTGCCCTAAACCACAAAACACCACCCCCAGCATGACCCCCTACACTGCCCGCACACCACTGCACTACCCTAAACCCTGAAACACCAGCCCCAGCAAGACCCCCTACACTGCCTGAAAACCACTCCACTGACCTAAACCCTGAAAAACCACCCCCTGCACGAACCCCTACACTGCCCGAGCACCACTGAACTGCCCTAAACCCTGAAACGCCACCCCTGCATGACCCCTACACTGCCCTAACACCACTGCACTGCCCTAAACCCTGAATAACCACCTCCAGCACGACCCCCTACTCTGCCGAACACCACTGCACTGCCCTAAACCTTAAAACACCACCCCCAGCATGAACCCCTACACTGCCGGAACACCACTGCACTGCCCTAATCCCTAAATACCACCCCCAGCACTACGCCCTTCTCTGCCCGAACACCACTGTTCTGCCCTAAACCCTAAAACACCACTCCCAACACTACCCCCTACACTGCCCGAACACCACTGCACTGCCCTAAACCCTGAAACACCAGCCCCAGCATGACCCCCAACACTGCACAAACACCACTGCACTGCCCTAAACCCTGAAACAGCAGCCCCAGCACGACCCCCTACATTGTCAGTACACCACTGCACTGCCCTAAACCCTGAAACACCACCCCCAGCACGACCCCCTACACTGCCTGAACACCACTGCAATGCCCTAAACCCTGAAACACCACCCCCAGCAAGACCCCCAACACTGCCCGAACACTACTGCCGTAAACCCTGAAACACCACCTCAGCACGACCCCCTACACTGCTCGAACACCACTGCACTGCACTAAACCCTGAAACACCACTCCCTGCAGGGCCCCTACACTGCCTGAACACCACTGCACTGCCCTAAACCCTGAAACACCACCCCCCTGCATGACCCCCTACTCTGCCCGAACACCACTGCACTCCCCTAAACCCTAAATACCACCGCCAGCTCGACCCCCTACTCTGCCCGAACACCACTGCTCTGCCCTAAACCCTGAAACACCAGCCCCAGAAAGACCCCCTACACTGCCCGGATACCACTGCCCTGCCCTAAACCACAAAACACCACCCCCAGCATGACCCCCTACACTGCCTGAACACCACTGTACTACCCTAAACCCTAAATACCACCCCCAGCATGACCCCCTACTCTGCACAAACACCACTGCTCTGCCCTAAACCACGAAACACCAGCCCCAGCACAACCCCTTATACTGCCCGAACACCACTGCACTGCCATAAACCCTACAACACCACCCCCAACAAGACCCCCTACACTGCCCGAACATCACTGCCCTAAACCCTAAAACACCACCTCCAGCAAGACCCCCTACATTGCACGAACACCAGTGCCCTAAACCTTGAAACACCAGCCCCAGCATGAACCCCTACACTGACCGATTATTACTGCACTGCCCTAAACTGTGAAAAACCACCCCCTGCACGACCCCCTACACTGTCTGGGCACCACTGCACTGCCTTAAACCCTGAAACACCACCCCTGCATGACCCCCTACACTGCCCGAACACCATTGCACTGCCCTAAACCCTGAAACACCACCCCCAGCACGACCCCCTACACTGCCCGAACACCACTGCACTGCCCTAAACCCTGAAACACCACCCCCAGCATGACCCGCTACACTGCCCGAACACCACTGCTCTGCCCTAAACCCTAAAACACCAACAGCATAAATCCGTACACTGCCCGAACACCACTGCACTGCCCTAAACCCTAAGTATCAACCCCAGCACGACCCCCTACCCTGCCTGAACACTACTGTTCTGCCTTAAACCCTAAACAGCCCCAACATGACCCCCTACAGTGCCCGAACACCACTGCACTGCCCTAAACCCTGAAACACCATCCCCAGCACAACCCCCTACACTGCCCGAATACCACTGCACTACCCTAAACTCTGAAACACCAGCCCCAGCACGACCCTCTACACTGCCCGAACACCACTTCACTGCCCTAAACCCTGAAACACCACCCCCAGCACGACCCCCTACACTGTCAGAAGACCACTGCAATGCCCTAAGCCCTGAAACACCACCCCCAGCAAGACCCTCTACACTGCCCGAACACCACTGCCCTAAACCCTGAAACACCACCCCCAGCACGACCCGCTACACTGCCCGAACACCACTGCACTCCCTAAACCCTAAAACACCAGCCCCAGCACGACCCCCTACTCTGCCCAAACACCACTTCTCTACCATAAACCCTAAAACACCACCCCCAGCCCAACCCCTTACACTGCCCGAATACCACTGCACTGCCCTAACCCCTAAAACACCACCCCCAGCAAGACCCCCTACACTGCCCGAATACCACTGCACTGCCCTAACCCCTGAAACACCACCCCCTGTACGACCCCTACACTGCCCAAGCACCTCTGCTCTGTCCTAAACCCTGAAACACCACCCCTACATGACCCCCTACACTGCGCAAACACCATTGCACTGCCCTAAACCCTGACACACCACCCCCAGCATGACCCCCTACACTGCCCAAACACCACTGTACTCCCCTAAACCCTAAATACCACCCCCAGCATGACCCCCTACTCTGCCCAAACACCACTGCTCTGCCCTAAACCACGAAACACCAGCCCAGCACAACCCCCTATACTGCCCGAACACCACTGCACTGCATTAAACCCTGAAACACTACCCCCAGCAAGCTCCCCTACACTGCCTGAACATCACTGCCCTAAACCCCAAAACACCACCCCCAGCAAGACCCCCTACATTGCCCGAACACCACTACCCTAAACCTTGAAACACCAGCCCCAGCATGAACCCCTACACTGACCGAACATCACTGCACTGCCCTAAACCGTGAAAAACCACCCCCCTGCACGACCCCCTACACTGCCTGGGCACCACTGCACTGCCTTAAACCCTGAAACACCACCCCTGCATGACCCCCTACACTGCCCGAACACCATTGCACTGCCCTAAACCCTGAAACACCACCCCCAGCACGACCCCCTACACTGCCCGATCACCACTGCACTGACCTAAACCCTGAAACACCACCCCCAGCATGACCCGCTACACTGCCCGAACACCACTGCACTGCCCTAAGCCCTAAATACCACCTCCAGCATGACCCGCTACTCTGCCCGAACACCACTGCTCTGCCCTAAACCCTAAAACACCACCACCAGCATGAACCCGTACACTGCCCGAACAATACTGCACTGCCCTAAACCCTACATATCAACCCCAGCACGACCCCCTACTCTGCCTGAATACCACTGTTCTGCCCTAAACCCTTAAACACCACCACCAGCATGAACCCGTACACTGCCCGAACAATACTGCACT
This sequence comes from Triturus cristatus, assembly GCF_964204655.1. Lineage (NCBI taxonomy): Eukaryota > Metazoa > Chordata > Amphibia > Caudata > Salamandridae > Triturus > Triturus cristatus. Next base: position 410,004,681 of record NC_140579.1, on the reverse strand, counting down.
GCCCTAAACCCTACATATCAACCCCAGCACGACCCCCTACAGTGCCCGAACACCAATGCACTGCCCTAAACCCTGAAACACCATCCCCAGCATGACCCCCTACACTGCCCGAACACCACTGCACTGCCCTAAACCCTAAAACACCAGCCCCAGCACGACCCTTACACTGCCCGAACACCACTTCACTGCCCTAACCCCTGAAACACCACCCCCAGCACGACCCCCTACACTGCCAGAACATCACTGCAATGCCCTAAGCCCTGAAACACCACCCCCAGCAAGACCCTCTACACTGCCCGAAAACCACTGCCCTAAACCCTGAAACACCACCCCCAGCCCGACCCCCTACACTGCCCGAATACCACTGCACTGCCCTAACCCCTGAAACACCACCCCCAGCAAGAACCCCTACACTGCCCGAAAACCACTGCACTGCCCTAACCCCTGAAACACCACCCCCTGTACGACCCCTACACTGCCCAAGCACCTCTGCTCTTCCCTAAACCCTGAAACACCACCCCTACATGACCCCCTACACTACCCGAACACCACTGCACTGCCCTAAACCCTGACACACCACCCCCAGCATGACCCCTTACACTGCCCGAAAACCACTGCACTGCCCTAAACTCTAAACACCACCCCAATTATGACTCCCTACTCTGCCCGAACACCAATCTCTGCCATAAACCTTGAAACACCACCCCCAGCACGACCCCCTACACTGCATGAACACCACTGCTCTGCCATAAACCCTGAAACATCATCCCCAGCACAACCCCATTCACTGCCCGAACACCACTACACTGTCCAAAACCCTGAAACACCACTCCCAGCATGACCCCCTACACTGCCCGAACACCAGTGCACTGCCCTAAACCCTGAAACTCTATACCCAGCACGACCCCCTACACTGCCCGAACACCACTGCACTGCCCTAAACCCTGAAACACCACCCCTTCATGACCCCCTACACTGCCGAACACCACTGCACTGCCCTAAACCCTGAAACACCACCCCCCTGCACGACCCCCTACACTGCCCGAACATGACTGCACTGTCCTAAACCCTGAAACACCACACCCCTGCATGACCCCCTACACTGCTCGAACACCACCGCACTGCCCTAAACCCTGAAACACCAACCCCATCACGACCCCCTACACTGCTTGAACACCACCGCACTGCCATAAACCCTAAAACACTACCCACAGCAGGAGCGCCTACACTACACCAACACACTGCACTACCCTAAACTCTAAAACACTACCCCAGCACGACCCCCTACTGTACCCAAACACCACTGCACTACCCTAAATGCTAAAACACTGACCCCAGCACAACCCCCTACACTACCCAAACACCACTGCACTACCCTAAACCCGAAAACACTACCCCCAGCACGACCCCCTACAAAACACAAACACCACTGCACTGTCCTAAGCCCTACAACACTACCCCCAGCCCGACCCCCTACACTACACAAACACCACTGCACTGCCCTAAACCCTGAAACACCAGCTCCAGCATGACCCCCTACACTGCCCGAACACCACTGCACTGCACTAAACCCTGAAACACCACCCCCAGCAAGACCCCCTACACTACCCGAACACCACTGCCCTAAACCCTAAAACGCCACCCCCAGCAAGACCCCATACACTGCCTGAACTCAACTACCCTAAACCCTAAAACACACCTTCCAGCATGACCTCCTAACACTACCCAAACACCACTGCACTGCCCTTAAACCTAAAACACTACCCCCAGCAGGATCCCCTACACTACACTAACAAAACTACACTATGCTAAACCCTAAAACACAACCCCACGCACGACCCCATACAAAACAAAAACACCACTACACTGCCCTAAACCCTAAAACAGTATCCCCAGCACGACCCCCTAGACTACACAAATACCACTGCACTACCCTAAACTCTAAATCTACCCCAAGCACGACCCCCTACACTACACAAACATCACTGCACTACCCTAAACCCTAAAACACTACCACCAGCACGACCCCCTACACTACACAAACACCACTGCACTACCCTAAACACTAAATCACCAGCTCTAGCACGGGCCCCTACACTGCCCAAACACCACTGCACAACCCTAAACCCTAAAACACCAGCCCCAGCACGACCCCCTACACTACCCAAACACCACTACACTACCCTAAACCCTAAAACACTACCCCCAGCACTAACCCCTACACTACCCAAACATCACTGCACTACCCTAAACCCTAAAACACTACCCTCAGCACAAACCCCTACAAAACACAAACACCACTGCACTGCCCTAAACCCTAAAACACTACCCTCAGCACAAACCCCTACAAAACACAAACACCACTGCACTGCCCTAAACCCTAAAACACTACCCCCAGCATGATCCTCTACAGTACACAAACACCACTGCACTACCCTAAACTCTAAATCTATCCCAAGCACAATCCCCTACACTTCACAAACATCACTGCAGTACCCTAAACCCTAAAACACTACCACCAGCACAACCGCCTTCACTACACAAACACCACTGCACTCCCCTAAATCCTGAAACACTAGCCCCAGCACGACCCCTTTCACTGCCCGAACACCACTGCAGTGCTCTAAACCATGAAACACCAGCCCCAGCACGACCCAATACACTGCCTGAACATAACTGCACTGCCATAAACACTGAAACACCACCCCCAGCAAGACTCCCTACAGTGCCTGAACACCATTGCCCTAAAGCCTAAAATACCACCCTTAGCAAGACACCCTACACTGCCCGAACACTGCTACCCTAAACCCTGAAACACCACGCCCATCAAGACCCCCTACACTACCCGAACACAACTGCACTGCCCTAAACCCTGAAAACCCATCCCCTGCACAACCCCCTACACTGCCCGAGCACCACTGCACTGCCGTAAACCCTGAAACACTACCCCTGCACGAACCCCTACACTGCCCAAACACCACTGCACTGCCCTAAACCCTGAAACACCACCCCAGCACGACCCCCTACACTGTCCGAACACCACTGCACTGCCCTAAACCCTGAAACACCACCCCCAGCATGACCCCCTACACTGCCAGAACACCACTGTACTCCCCTAAACCCTAAATACCACGCCAGCACGACCCCCTACTCTGCCCGAACACCACTGCCCTAAATCCTAAAACACCACCCCCAGCAAGACCCCCTACACTGCCCGAACACCACTGCCCTACACCCTAAAACACCATCCCCAGCAAGACCCCCTACACTGCCCGAACACCACTGCCCTAAACCCTGAAACACCAGCCCCAGCACGACCCCCTACACTGCCCGAACACCACTGCACTGCCCTAAACCACGAAACCGCAGCCCCAGCAAAACCCCCTACACTGCCCGAACACCACTGCACTGCCATAAACCCTGAAACACCACCCCCAGCACGACCACCTACACTGCCTGAACACCACTGCCCTAAACCGTAAAACACCACCCCCAGCAAGTCCCCCTACACTGCCCGAACACCACTGCCCTAAACCCTGAAACACCACCCCCAGCATGATCCGCTACACTGACCGAACTTCACTGCACTGCCCTAAACCCTGAAAAACGACCCCCTGCACTTCCCCCTACACTGCCCGAACACCACTGCACTGCCCTAAACCACGGAACACCAGCCCCAGCACAACCCACTGCACTGCCCCAACACCACTGCACTGCCATAAACCCTGAAACACCACACCCAGCAAGACCCCCTACACTGCCCGAACACCACTGCCCTAAACCCTAAAACACCACCCCCAGCAAGACCCCCTACACTGCCTGAACACCACTGCCCTAAACCCTGAAACACTACCCCCAGCATGAACCGCTATACTGACCGAACATCACTGCACTGCCCTAAACCCTGAAAAACCACCCCCTGCACGACCCCGTACACTGCCTGGGCACCACTGCACTGCCTTAAACCCTGAAACACCACACCTGCATGACCCCCTACACTGCCCGAACACCACTGCACTGCCCTAAACCCTGAAACACCACCCCCAGCATGACCCGCTACACTGCCCGAACACCACTGAACTGCCCTAAACCCTAAATACCACCCCCAGCATGACCCACTACTCTGCCCGAACACCACTGCTCTGCCCTAAACCCTAAAACACCACCCACCAGAACAACCCCCTACTCTGCCCGAACACCACTGCTCTCCCCTAAACCCTTAAACACCCCCCAACACGAACCCCTACACTGCCCGGACACCACTGCACTGCCCTAAACCCTGAAACACCAGCCCCAGCACGACCCCCTACACTGCCCGAACACCACTGCACTGCCCTAAACCCTGAAACACGAGCCCCAGCATGACCCCCTACACTGCCCGAAAACCACTTCACTCCCCTAAACCCTGAAACCCCACCCCCAGCATAAACCTTACACTGCCTGAACACCACTGCAATGCCCTAAACCCTGAAACACCACCCCCAAGAAGACTCCCTACACTGCCCGAACACCACTGCCCTAAACCCTGAAACACCAACCCCAGCACGACCCCCTACACTGCCCGAACACCACTGCACTGCCCCAAACTCTAAAACACCAGCCCCAGCACGACCCCCTACTCTGCCCAAACAACACTTCCCTGCCCTAAACCCTAAAACACCCCCCCAGCATGACCCCCTACACTGCCCGAATACCACTGCACTGCCCTAACCCCTGAAACCCCATCCCCAGCAAGACCCCCTACACTGCCCGAATACCACTGCACTGCCCTAACCCCTGAAACACCACCCCCTGTACGACCCCTACACTGCCCAAGCACCTCTGCACTGCACTAAACCCTGACACACCACCCCCAGCATGACCCCCTACACTGCCCGAACACCACTGCACTGCCCTAAACTCTAAACACCACCCCCATTACGACCCCCTACTCTGCCCGAACACCAATCTCTGCCATAAACCCTGAAACACCACCCCCAGCACGACCCCCTACACTGCACGAACACCACTGCTCTGCCATAAACCCTGAAACACCACCCCCGGCACGACCCCCTACATTGCCTGAACACCACTGCACTGCCCTAAACCCTGAAACTCCACCCCCAGCACGACCCCCTACACTGCCCGAACACCACTGCACTTCCCAAAACCCTGACACACCATTCCCAGCACGATCCCCTAAACTGCCCGAACACCACTGCACTGCCCTAAACCCTGAAACTCTACCCCCAGTATGATCTTCTACACTGCCCGAACACCACTGCACTGCCCTAAACCCTGAAACACCACCCGCTTCATGACCCACTACAGTGCCGAACAGAGCTGCACTGCCCTAAACCCTGAAACACCACCCCCTTGCACGACCCCCTACACTGCCCGAACACCACTGCACTGTCCAAAACCCTGAAACACCACCGCCCTGCATGACCCCTACACTGCCCAAACACCACCGCACTGCCCTAAACCATGAAACACCAACCGCAGCACGACCCCCTACACTGCCCGAACACCACCGCACTGACCTAAACTCTAAAACACCATGCCCAGCACGACCCCCTACGCTGCCTGAACACGACTGGACTGCCCTATACCCTGAAACACCACCCCCAGCTAGACCCCCTACACTGCCCGAACACCACTGCCCTAGACCCTGAAACACCACGCTCTGCAAGACCACCTACACTGCACAAACACATCTGCACTGCCCTAAACCCTGAAACACCACCCCCTGCATGACCCCCTACACTGCCCAAGCACCACTGCACTGCCCTAAACCCTGAAACAACACCCCTGCATGACCCCCTTCACTGCCCAAACACCACTGCACTGCCCTAAACCCTGAAACACCAACCCCATCACGACCCCTACACTGCCTGAACTCCACTGCACTGCCCTAAACCCTGAAACACCACCCCCAGCATGACCCCCTACACTGCCCGAACACCACTGCACTGCCCTAAACTCTAAACACCACCCCCGGCACGACCCCCTACATTGCCTGAACACCACTGCACTGCCCTAAACCCTGAAACACCACCCGCAGCACGACCCCCTACACTGCCCGAACACCACTACACTTCCCAAAACCCTGACACACCATTCCCAGCACGATCCCCTAAACTGCCCGAACACCACTGCACTGCCCTAAACCCTGAAACTCTACCCCCAGTATGATCCTCTACACTGCCCGAACACCACTGCACTGCCCTAAACCCTGAAACACCACCCGCTTCATGACCCACTACAGTGCCGAACAGAGCTGCACTGCCCTAAACCCTGAAACACCACCCCCTTGCATGACCCCCTACACTGCCCGAACACCACTGCACTGTCCAAAACCCTGAAACACCACCGCCCTGCATGACCCCTACACTGCCCAAACACCACCGCACTGCCCTAAACCATGAAACACCAACCGCAGCACGACCCCCTACACTGCCCGAACACCACCGCACTGACCTAAACTCTAAAACACCATGCCCAGCACGACCCCCTACGCTGCCTGAACACGACTGGACTGCCCTATACCCTGAAACACCACCCCCAGCTAGACCCCCTACACTGCCCGAACACCACTGCCCTAGACCCTGAAACACCACGCTCAGCAAGACCACCTACACTGCACGAACACAACTGCACTGCCCTAAACCCTGAAACACCACCCCCTGCATGACCCCGACACTGCCCGAGCACCACTGCACTGCCCTAAACCCTGAAACAACACCCCTGCACGACCCCCTTCACTGCCCAAACACCACTGCACTGCCCTAAACCCTGAAACACCAACCCCATCACGACCCCTACACTGCCTGAACTCCACTGCACTGCCCTAAACCCTGAAACACCACCCCCAGCATGACCCCCTACACTGCCCGAACACCACTGCACTGCCCTAAACTCTAAACACCACCCTCATTACGACCCCCTACTCTGCCCGAACACCAATCTCTGCCATAAACCCTGAAACATCACCCCCAGCACGACCCCCTACACTGCACGAACACCACTGCTCTGCCATAAACCTTGAAACACCACCCCCAGCACGACCCCCTACATTGCCTGAACACCACTGCACTGCCCTAAACCCTGAAACACCACCCCCGCACGACCCCCTACACTGCCCGAACACCACTGCACTTCCCAAAACCCTGAAACACCATTCCCAGCACGACCCCCTACACTGCCCGAACACCACTGCACTGCCCTAAACCCTGAAACTCTACCCCCAGCATGATCCTCTACACTGCCCGAACACCACTGCACTGCCCTAAACCCTGAAACACCACCCGCTTCATGACCCCCTACAGTGCCGAACAGAGCTGCACTGCCCTAAACCCTGAAACACCACCCCCTTGCACGACCCCCTACACTGCCCGAACACCACTGCACTGTTCAAAACCCTGAAACACCACCGCCCTGCATGACCCCCTACACTGCTCAAACACCACCGCACTGCCCTAAACCATGAAACACCAACCGCAGCACGACCCCCTACACTGCCCGAACACCACCGCACTGACCTAAACTCTAAAACACCATGCCCAGCACGACCCCCTACGCTGCCTGAACACGACTGGACTGCCCTATACCCTGAAACACCACCCCCAGCTAGACCCCCTACACTGCCCGAACACCACTGCCATAGACCCTGAAACACCACGCTCAGCAAGACCACCTACACTGCACGAACACAACTGCACTGCCCTAAACCCTAAATACCACGCCAGCACGACCCCCTACTCTGCCCGAACACCACTGCCATAAATCCTAAAACACCACCCCCAGCAACACCCCCTACACTGCCCGAACACCTCTGCCCTACACCCTAAAACACCATCCCCAGCAAGACCCCCTACACTGCCCGAACACCACTGCCCTAAACCCTGAATTACCAGCCCCAGCACGACCCCCTACACTGCCTGAACACCACTGCACTGCCCTAAACCACGAAACCGCAGCCCCAGCAAAACCCCCTACACTGCCCGAACACCACTGCACTGCCATAAACCCTGAAACACCACCCCCAGCACGACCCCCTACACTGCCTGAACACCACTGCCCTAAACCCTAAAACACCACCCCCAGCAAGTCCCCCTACACTGCCCGAACACCACTGCCCTAAACCCTGAAACACCACCCCCAGCATGATCCGCTACACTGACCGAACATCACTGCACTGCCCTAAACCCTGAAAAACCGACCCCCTGCACTTCCCCCTACACTGCCCGAACACCACTGCACTGCCCTAAACCACAAAACACCAGCCCCAGCACAACCCACTGCACTGCCCCAACACCACTGCACTGCCATAAACCCTGAAACACCACAACCAGCAAGACCCCCTACACTGCCCGAACACCACTGCCCTAAACCCTAAAACACCACCCCCAGCAAGACCCCCTACACTGCCTGAACACCACTGCCCTAAACCCTGAAACACCACCCCCAGCATGAACCGCTACACTGACCGAACATCACTGCACTGCCCTAAACCCTGAAACCCCCCCCCCTGCACGACCCCCTACACTGCCTGGGCACCACTGCACTGCCCTAAACCCTGAAACACCACTCCCAGCATGACCCCCTACACTGCCCGAACACCACTGCACTGCCCTAAACTCTAAACACCACCCCCGGCACGACCCCCTACATTGCCTGAACACCACTGCACTGCCCTAAACCCTGAAACACCACCCCCAGCACGACCCCCTACACTGCCCGAACACCACTGCACTTCCCAAAACCCTGACACACCATTCCCAGCACGATCCCCTAAACTGCCCGAACACCACTGCACTGCCCTAAACCCTGAAACTCTACCCCCAGTATGATCCTCTACACTGCCCGAACACCACTGCACTGCCCTAAACCCTGAAACACCACCCGCTTCATGACCCACTACAGTGCCGAACAGAGCTGCACTGCCCTAAACCCTGAAACACCACCCCCTTGCACGACCCCCTACACTGCCCGAACACCACTGCACTGTCCAAAACCCTGAAACACCACCGCCCTGCATGACCCCTACACTGCCCAAACACCACCGCACTGCCCTAAACCATGAAACACCAACCGCAGCACGACCCCCTACACTGCCCGAACACCACCGCACTGACCTAAACTCTAAAACACCATGCCCAGCACGACCCCCTACGCTGCCTGAACACGACTGGACTGCCCTATACCCTGAAACACCACCCCCAGCTAGACCCCCTACACTGCCCGAACACCACTGCCCTAGACCCTGAAACACCACGCTCAGCAAGACCACCTACACTGCACGAACACAACTGCACTGCCCTAAACCCTGAAACACCACCCCCTGCATGACCCCCTACACTGCCCGAGCACCACTGCACTGCCCTAAACCCTGAAACAACACCCCTGCACGACCCCCTTCACTGCCCAAACACCACTGCACTGCTCTAAACCCTGAAACACCAACCCCATCACGACCCCGACACTGCCTGAACTCCACTGCACTGCCCTAAACCCTGAAACACCACCCCCAGCATGACCCCCTACACGGCCCGAACACCACTGCACTGCCCTAAACTCTAAACACCACCCCCATTACGACCCCCTACTCTGCCCGAACACCAATCTCTGCCATAAACCCTGAAACACCACCCCCAGCACGACCCCCTACACTGCACGAACACCACTGCTCTGCCATAAACCTTGAAACACCACCCCCAGCACGACCCCCTACATTGCCTGAACACCACTGCACTGCCCTAAACCCTGAAACACCACCCCCAGCACGACCCCCTACACTGCCTGAACACCACTGCACTTCCCAAAACCCTGAAACACCATTCCCAGCACGACCCCCTACACTGCCCGAACACCACTGCACTGCCCTAAACCCTGAAACTCTACCCCCAGCATGATCCTCTACACTGCCCGAACACCACTGCACTGCCCTAAACCCTGAAACACCACCCGCTTCATGACCCCCTACAGTGCCGAACAGAGCTGCACTGCCCTAAACCCTGAAACACCACCCCCTTGCACGACCCCCTACACTGCCCGAACACCACTGCACTGTCCAAAACCCTGAAACACCACCGCCCTGCATGACCCCTACACTGCTCAAACACCACCGCACTGCCCTAAACCACGAAACACCAACCGCAGCACGACCCCCTACACTGCCCGAACACCACCGCACTGACCTAAACTCTAAAACACCATGCCCAGCACGACCCCCTACGCTGCCTGAACACGACTGGACTGCCCTATACCCTGAAACACCACCCCCAGCTAGACCCCCTACACTGCCCGAACACCACTGCCATAGACCCTGAAACACCACGCTCAGCAAGACCACCTACACTGCACGAACACAACTGCACTGCCCTAAACCCTAAATATCACGCCAGCACGACCCCCTACTCTGCCTGAACACCACTGCCATAAATCCTAAAACACCACCCCCAGCAACACCCCCTACACTGCCCGAACACCTCTGCCCTACACCCTAAAACACCATCCCCAGCAAGACCCCCTACACTGCCCGAACACCACTGCCCTAAACCCTGAATCACCAGCCCCAGCACGACCCCCTATACTGCCTGAACACCACTGCACTGCCCTAAACCACGAAACTGCAGCCCCAGCAAAACCCCCTACACTGCCCGAACACCACTGCACTGCCATAAACCCTGAAACACCACCCCCAGCACGACCCCCTACACTGCCTGAACACCACTGCCCTAAACCCCAAAACACCACCCCCAGCAAGTCCCCCTACACTGCCCGAACACCACTGCCCTAAACCCTGAAACACCACCCCCAGCATGATCCGCTACACTGACCGAACATCACTGCACTGCCCTAAACCCTGAAAAACCGACCCCCTGCACTTCCCCCTACACTGCCCGAACACCACTGCACTGCCCTAAACCACGAAACACCAGCCCCAGCACAACCCACTGCACTGCCCCAACACCACTGCACTGCCATAAACCCTGAAACACCACACCCAGCAAGACCCCCTACACTGCCCGAACACCACTGCCCTAAACCCTAAAACACCACCCCCAGCAAGACCCCCTACACTGCCTGAACACCACTGCCCTAAACCCTGAAACACCACCCCCAGCATGAACCGCTACACTGACCGAACATCACTGCACTGCCCTAAACCCTGAACCCCCCCCCCTGCACGACCCCCTACACTGCCTGGGCACCACTGCACTGCCTTAAACCCTGAAACACCACACCTGCATGACCCCCTACACTGCCCGAACACCACTGCACTGCCCTAAACCCTGAAACACCACCCCCTGCATGACCCCCTACACTGCCCGAGCACCACTGCACTGCCCTAAACCCTGAAACAACACCCCTGCACGACCCCCTTCACTGCCCAAACACCACTGCACTGCCCTAAACCCTGAAACACCAACCCCATCACGACCCCTACACTGCCTGAACTCCACTGCACTGCCCAAAACCCTGAAACACCACTCCCAGCATGACCCCCTAGACTGCCCGAACACCACTGCACTGCCCTAAACTCTAAACACCATGCCCAGCACGACCCCCTTTGCTGCCTGAACACGACTGGACTGCCCTATACCCTGAAACACCACCCCCAGCTAGACCCCCTACACTGCCCGAACACCACTGCCCTAGACCCTGAAACACCACGCTCAGCAAGACCACCTACACTGCACAAATACAACTGTACTGCCCTAAACCCTGAAACACCACCCCCTGCATGACCCCCTACACTGCCCGAGCACCACTGCACTGCCCTAAACCCTGAAACAACACCCCTGCACGACCCCCTTCACTGCCCAAACACCACTGCACTGCCCTAAACCCTGAAACACCAACCCCATCACGACCCCTACACTGCCCGAACACCACTGCACTGCCCTAAACTCTAAACACCACCCCCATTATGACCCCCTACTCTGCCCGAACACCAATCTCTGCCATAAACCCTGAAACACCACCCCCAGCACGACCCCCTACACTGCACGAACACCACTGCTCTGCCATAAACCTTGAAACACCACCCCCAGCACGACCCCCTACATTGCCTGAACACCACTGCACTGCCCTAAACCCTGAAACATCACCCCCAGCATGATCCCTACACTGCCCGACCACCACTGCACTGCCCTAAACCCTGAAACACCACCCGCTTCATGACCCCCTACAGTGCCGAACAGAGCTGCACTGCCCTAAACCCTGAAACACCACCCCCTTGCACGACCCCCTACACTGCCCGAACACCACTGCACTGTCCAAAACCCTGAAACACCACCGCCCTGCATGACCCCCTACACTGCCCAAACACCACCGCACTGCCCTAAACCATGAAACACCAACCGCAGCACGACCCCCTACACTGCCCGAACACCACCGCACTGACCTAAACTCTAAAACACCATGTCCAGCACGACCCCCTACGCTGCCTGAACACGACTGGACTGCCCTATACCCTGAAACACCACCCCCAGCTAGACCCCCTACACTGCCCGAACACCACTGCCATAGACCCTGAAACACCACGCTCAGCAAGACCACCTACACTGCACGAACACAACTGCACTGCCCTAAACCCTAAATACCACGCCAGCACGACCCCCTACTCTGCCCGAACACCACTGCCATAAATCCTAAAACACCACCCCCAGCAACACCCCCTACACTGCCCGAACACCTCTGCCCTACACCCTAAAACACCATCCCCAGCAAGACCCCCTACACTGCCCGAACACCACTGCCCTAAACCCTGAATCACCAGCCCCAGCACGACCCCCTAAACTGCCTGAACACCACTGCACTGCCCTAAACCACGAAACCGCAGCCCCAGCAAAACCCCCTACACTGCCCGAACACCACTGCACTGCCATAAACCCTGAAACACCACCCCCAGCACGACCCCCTACACTGCCTGAACACCACTGCCCTAAACCCTAAAACACCACCCCCAGCAAGTCCCCCTACACTGCCCGAACACCACTGCCCTAAACCCTGAAACACCACCCCCAGCACGACCCCCTACACTGCACGAACAACACTGCTCTGCCATAAACCTTGAAACACCACCCCCAGCACGACCCCCTACATTGCCTTAACACCACTGCACTGCCCTAAACCCTGAAACACCACCCCCAGCACGACCCCCTACACTGCCCGAACACCACTGCACTTCCCAAAACCCTGAAACACCATTCCCAGCACGACCCCCTACACTGCCCGAACACCACTGCACTGCCCTAAACCCTGAAACTCTACCCCCAGCATGATCCTCTACACTGCCCGAACACCACTGCACTGCCCTAAACCCTGAAACACCACCCGCTTCATGACCCCCTACAGTGCCGAACAGAGCTGCACTGCCCTAAACCCTGAAACACCACCCCCTTGCACGACCCCCTACACTGCCCGAACACCACTGCACTGTCCAAAACCCTGAAACACCACCGCCCTGCATGACCCCCTACACTGCTCAAACACCACCGCACTGCCCTAAACCATGAAACACCAACCGCAGCACGACCCCCTACACTGCCCGAACACCACCGCACTGACCTAAACTCTAAAACACCATTCCCAGCACGACCCCCTACGCTGCCTGAACACGACTGGAATGCCCTATACCCTGAAACACCACCCCCAGCTAGACCCCCTACACTGCCCGAACACCACTGCCATAGACCCTGAAACACCACGCTCAGCAAGACCACCTACACTGCACGAACACAACTGCACTGCCCTAAACCCTAAATACCACGCCAGCACGACCCCCTACTCTGCCCGAACACCACTGCCATAAATCCTAAAACACCACCCCCAGCAACACCCCCTACACTGCCCGAACACCTCTGCCCTACACCCTAAAACACCATCCCCAGCAAGACCCCCTACACTGCCCGAACACCACTGCCCTAAACCCTGAATCACCAGCCCCAGCACGACCCCCTACACTGCCTGAACACCACTGCACTGCCCTAAACCACGAAACCGCAGCCCCAGCAAAACCCCCTACACTGCCCGAACACCACTGCACTGCCATAAACCCTGAAACACCACCCCCAGCACGACCCCCTACACTGCCTGAACACCACTGCCCTAAACCCTAAAACACCACCCCCAGCAAGTCCCCCTACACTGCCCGAACACCACTGCCCTAAACCCTGAAACACCACCCCCAGCATGATCCGCTACACTGACCAAACATCACTGCACTGCCCTAAACCCTGAAAAACCGACCCCCTGCACTTCCCCCTACACTGCCCGAACACCACTGCACTGCCCTAAACCACGAAACACCAGCCCCAGCACAACCCACTGCACTGCCCCAACACCACTGCACTGCCATAAACCCTGAAACACCACACCCAGCAAGACCCCCTACACTGCCCGAACACCACTGCCCTAAACCCTAAAACACCACCCCCAGCAAGACCCCCTACACTGCCTGAACACCACTGCCCTAAACCCTGAAACACCACCCCCAGCATGAACCGCTACACTGACCGAACATCACTGCACTGCCCTAAACCCTGAAACCCCCCCCCTGCACGACCCCCTACACTGCCTGGGCACCACTGCACTGCCTTAAACCCTGAAACACAACACCTGCATGACCCCCTACACTGCCCGAACACCACTGCACTGCCCTAAACCCTGAAACACCACCCCCAGCATGACCCGCTACACTGCCCGAACACCACTGAACTGCCCTAAACCCTAAATACCACCCCCAGCATGACCCCCTACTCTGCCCGAACACCACTGCTCTGCCCTAAACCCTAAAACACCACCCACCAGAACTACCCCCTACTCTGCCCGAAAACCACTGCTCTCCCCTAAACCCTTAAACACCCCCCAACATGAACCCCTACACTGCCCGAACACCACTGCACTGCCCTAAACCCTGAAACACCAGCCCCAGCACGACCCCCTACACTGCCCGAACACCACTGCACTGCCCTAAACCCTGAAATACCAGCCCCAGCATGACTCCCTACACTGCCCGAAAACCACTTCACTGCCCTAAACCCTGAAACCCCACCCCCAGCACAAACCTTACACTGCCCGAACACCACTGCAATGCCCTAAACCCTGAAACACCACCCCCAAGATGACTCCCTACACTGCCCGAACACCACTGCCCTAAACCCTGAAACACCAACCCCAGCACGACCCCCTACACTGCCCGAACACCACTGCACTGCCCCAAACTCTAAAACACCAGCCCCAGCACGACCCCCTACTCTGCCCAAACAACACTTCCCTGCCCTAAACCCTAAAACACCCCCCCAGCATGACCCCCTACACTGCCCAAATACCACTGCACTGCCCTAACCCCTGAAACCCCATCCCCAGCAAGACCCCCTACACTGCCCGAATACCACTGCACTGCCCTAACCCCTGAAACACCACCCCCTGTACGACCCCTACACTGCCCAAGCACCTCTGCACTGCCCTAAACCCTGACACACCACCCCCAGCATGACCCCCTACACTGCCCGAACACCACTGCACTGCCCTAAACTCTAAACACCACCCCCATTACGACCCCCTACTCTGCCCGAACACCAATCTCTGCCATAAACCCTGAAACACCACCCCCAGCACGACCCCCTACACTGCACGAACACCACTGCTCTGCCATAAACCCTGAAACACCACCCCCAGCACGACCCCCTACATTGCCTGAACACCACTGCACTGCCCTAAACCCTGAAACACCACCCCCAGCACGACCCCCTACAATGCCCGAACACCACTGCACTTCCCAAAACCCTGAAACACCATTCCCAGCACGACCCCCTAAACTGCCCGAACACAACTGCACTGCCCTAAACCCTAAATACCACGCTAGCACGACCCCCTACTCTGCCCGAACACCACTGCCATAAATCCTAAAACACCACCCCCAGCAACACCCCCTACACTGCCCGAACACCTCTGCCCTACACCCTAAAACACCATCCCCAGCAAGACCCCCTACACTGCCCGAACACCACTGCCCTAAACCCTGAATCACCAGCCCCAGCACGACCCCCTACACTGCCTGAACACCACTGCACTGCCCTAAACCACGAAACCGCAGCCCCAGCAAAACCCCCTACACTGCCCGAACACCACTGCACTGCCATAAACCCTGAAACACCACCCCCAGCACGACCCCCTACACTGCCTGAACACCACTGCCCTAAACCCTAAAACACCACCCCCAGCAAGTCCCCCTACACTGCCCGAACACCACTGCCCTAAACCCTGAAACACCACCCCCAGCACGACCCCCTACACTGCACGAACAACACTGCTCTGCCATAAACCTTGAAACACCACCCCCAGCACGACCCCCTACATTGCCTGAACACCACTGCACTGCCCTAAACCCTGAAACACCACCCCCAGCACGACCCCCTACACTGCCCGAACACCACTGCACTTCCCAAAACCCTGAAATACCATTCCCAGCACGACCCCCTACACTGCCCGAACACCACTGCACTGCCCTAAACCCTGAAACTCTACCCCCAGCATGATCCTCTACACTGCCCGAACACCACTGCACTGCCCTAAACCCTGAAACACCACCCGCTTCATGACCCCCTACAGTGCCGAACAGAGCTGCACTGCCCTAAACCCTGAAACACCACCCCCTTGCATGACCCCCTACACTGCCCGAACACCACTGCACTGTCCAAAACCCTGAAACACCACCGCCCTGCATGACCCCCTACACTGCTCAAACACCACCGCACTGCCCTAAACCATGAAACACCAACCGCAGCACGACCCCCTACACTGCCCGAACACCACCGCACTGACCTAAACTCTAAAACACCATGCCCAGCACGACCCCCTACGCTGCCTGAACACGACTGGACTGCCCTATACCCTGAAACACCACCCCCAGCTAGACCCCCTACACTGCCCGAACACCACTGCCATAGACCCTGAAACACCACGCTCAGCAAGACCACCTACACTGCACGAACACAACTGCACTGCCCTAAACCCTAAATACCACGCCAGCACGACCCCCTACTCTGCCCGAACACCACTGCCATAAATCCTAAAACACCACCCCCAGCAACACCCCCTACACTGCCCGAACACCTCTGCCCTACACCCTAAAACACCATCCCCAGCAAGACCCCCTACACTGCCCGAACACCACTGCCCTAAACCCTGAATCACCAGCCCCAGCACGACCCCCTACACTGCCTGAACACCACTGCACTGCCCTAAACCACGAAACCGCAGCCCCAGCAAAACCCCCTACACTGCCCGAACACCACTGCACTGCCATAAACCCTGAAACACCACCCCCAGCACGACCCCCTACACTGCCTGAACACCACTGCCCTAAACCCTAAAACACCAACCCCAGCAAGTCCCCCTACACTGCCCGAACACCACTGCCCTAAACCCTGAAACACCACCCCCAGCATGATCCGCTACACTGACCAAACATCACTGCACTGCCCTAAACCCTGAAAAACCGACCCCCTGCACTTCCCCCTACACTGCCCGAACACCACTGCACTGCCCTAAACCACGAAACACCAGCCCCAGCACAACCCACTGCACTGCCCCAACACCACTGCACTGCCATAAACCCTGAAACACCACACCCAGCAAGACCCCCTACACTGCCCGAACACCACTGCCCTAAACCCTAAAACACCACCCCCAGCAAGACCCCCTACACTGCCTGAACACCACTGCCCTAAACCCTGAAACACCACCCCCAGCATGAACCGCTACACTGACCGAACATCACTGCACTGCCCTAAACCCTGAAACCCCCCCCCCTGCACGACCCCCTACACTGCCTGGGCACCACTGCACTGCCTTAAACCCTGAAACACCACACCTGCATGACCCCCTACACTGCCCGAACACCACTGCACTGCCCTAAACCCTGAAACACCACCCCCAGCATGACCCGCTACACTGCCCGAACACCACTGAACTGCCCTAAACCCTAAATACCACCCCCAGCATGACCCCCTACTCTGCCCGAACACCACTGCTCTGCCCTAAACCCTAAAACACCACCCACCAGAACTACCCCCTACTCTGCCCGAAAACCACTGCTCTCCCCTAAACCCTTAAACACCCCCCAACATGAACCCCTACACTGCCCGAACACCACTGCACTGCCCTAAACCCTGAAACACCAGCCCCAGCACGACCCCCTACACTGCCCGAACACCACTGCACTGCCCTAAACCCTGAAACACCAGCCCCAGCATGACTCCCTACACTGCCCGAAAACCACTTCACTGCCCTAAACCCTGAAACCCCACCCCCAGCACAAACCTTACACTGCCCGAACACCACTGCAATGCCCTAAACCCTGAAACACCACCCCCAAGATGACTCCCTACACTGCCCGAACACCACTGCCCTAAACCCTGAAACACCAACCCCAGCACGACCCCCTACACTGCCCGAACACCACTGCACTGCCCCAAACTCTAAAACACCAGCCCCAGCACGACCCCCTACTCTGCCCAAACAACACTTCCCTGCCCTAAACCCTAAAACACCCCCCCAGCATGACCCCCTACACTGCCCAAATACCACTGCACTGCCCTAACCCCTGAAACCCCATCCCCAGCAAGACCCCCTACACTGCCCGAATACCACTGCACTGCCCTAACCCCTGAAACACCACCCCCTGTACGACCCCTACACTGCCCAAGCACCTCTGCACTGCCCTAAACCCTGACACACCACCCCCAGCATGACCCCCTACACTGCCCGAACACCACTGCACTGCCCTAAACTCTAAACACCACCCCCATTACGACCCCCTACTCTGCCCGAACACCAATCTCTGCCATAAACCCTGAAACACCACCCCCAGCACGACCCCCTACACTGCACGAACACCACTTCTCTGCCATAAACCCTGAAACACCACCCCCAGCACGACCCCCTACATTGCCTGAACACCACTGCACTGCCCTAAACCCTGAAACACCACCCCCAGCACGACCCCCTACAATGCCCGAACACCACTGCACTTCCCAAAACCCTGAAACACCATTCCCAGCACGACCCCCTAAACTGCCCGAACACCACTGCACTGCCCTAAACCCTGAAACTCTACCCCCAGCATGATCCTCTACACTGCCCGAACACCACTGCACTGCCCTAAACCCTGAAACACCACCCGCTTCATGACCCCCTACAGTGCCGAACAGAGCTGCACTGCCCTAAACCCTGAAACACCACCCCCTTGCACGACCCCCTACACTGCCCGAACACCACTGCACTGACCTAAACTCTAAAACACCATGCCCAGCACGACCCCCTACGCTGCCTGAACACGACTGGACTGCCCTATACCCTGAAACACCACCCCCAGCTAGACCCCCTACACTGCCCGAACACCACTGCCCTAGACCCTGAAACACCACGCTCAGCAAGACCACCTACACTGCACGAACACAACTGCATTGCCCTAAACCCTGAAACACCACCCCCTGCATGACCCCCTACACTGCCCGAGCACCACTGCACTGCCCTAAACCCTGAAACAACACCCCTGCACGACCCCCTTCACTGCCCAAACACCACTGCACTGCCCTAAACCCTGAAACACCAACCCCACCACAACCCCTACACTGCCTGAACTCCACTGCACTGCCCTAAACCCTGAAACACCACCCCCAGCATGACCCCCTACACTGCCCGAACACCACTGCACTGCCCTAAACTCTAAACACCACCCCCATTACGACCCCCTACTCTGCCCGAACACCAATCTCTGCCATAAACCCTGAAACACCACCCCCAGCACGACCCCCTACACTGCACGAACACCACTGCTCTGCCATAAACCTTGAAACACCACCCCCAGCACGACCCCCTACATTGCCTGAACACCACTGCACTGCCCTAAACCCTGAAACACCACCCCCAGCACGACCCCCTACACTGCCCGAACACCACTGCACTTCCCAAAACCCTGAAACACCATTCCCAGCACGACCCCCTACACTGCCCGAACACCACTGCATTGCCCTAAAAACTGAAACTCTACCCCCAGCATGATCCTCTACACTGCCCGATCACCACTGCACTGCCCTAAACCCTGAAACACCACCCGCTTCATGACCCCCTACAGTGCCGAACAGAGCTGCACTGCCCTAAACCCTGAAACACCACCCCCTTGCACGACCCCCTACACTGCCCGAACACCACTGCACTGTCCAAAACCCTGAAACACCACCGCCCTGCATGACCCTCTACACTGCCCAAACACCACCGCACTGCCCTAAACCATGAAACACCAACCGCAGCACGACCCCCTACACTGCCCGAACACCACCGCACTGACCTAAACTCTAAAACACCATGCCCAGCACGACCCCCTACGCTGCCTGAACACGACTGGACTGCCCTATACCCTGAAACACCACCCCCAGCTAGACCCCCTACACTGCCCGAACACCACTTGCATAGACCCTGAAACACCACGCTCAGCAAGACCACCTACACTGCACGAACACAACTGCACTGCCCTAAACCCTAAATACCACGCCAGCACGACCCCCTACTCTGCCCGAACACCACTGCCATAAATCCTAAAACACCACCCCCAGCAACACCTCCTACACTGCCCGAACACCTCTGCCCTACACCCTAAAACACCATCCCCAGCAAGACCCCCTACACTGCCCGAACACCACTGCCCTAAACCCTGAATCACCAGCCCCAGCACGACCCCCTACACTGCCTGAACACCACTGCACTGCCCTAAACCACGAAACCGCAGCCCCAGCAAAACCCCCTACACTGCCCGAACACCACTGCACTGCCATAAACCCTGAAACACCACCCCCAGCACGACCCCCTACACTGCCTGAACACCACTGCCCTAAACCCTAAAACACCACCCCCAGCAAGTCCCCCTACACAGCCCGAACACCACTGCCCTAAACCCTGAAACACCACCCCCAGCATGATCCGCTACACTGACCGAACATCACTGCACTGCCCTAAACCCTGAAAAACCCACCCCCTGCACTTCCCCCTACACTGCCCGAACACCACTGCACTGCCCTAAACCACGAAACACCAGCCCCAGCACAACCCACTGCACTGCCCCAACACCACTGCACTGCCATAAACCCTGAAACACCACACCCAGCAAGACCCCCTACACTGCCCGAACACCACTGCCCTAAACTCTAAAACACCACCCCCAGCAAGACCCCCTACACTGCCTGAACACCACTGCCCTAAACCCTGAAACACCACCCCCAGCATGAACCGCTACACTGACCGAACATTACTGCACTGCCCTAAACCCTGAACCCCCCCCCCTGCACGACCCCCTACACTGCCTGGGCACCACTGCACTGCCTTAAACCCTGAAACACCACACCTGCATGACCCCCTACACTGCCCGAACACCACTGCACTGCCCTAAACCCTGAAACACCACCCCCAGCATGACCCGCTACACTGCCCGAACACCACTGAACTGCCCTAAACCCTAAATACCACCCCCAGCATGACCCTCTACTCTGCCCGAACACCACTGCTCTGCCCTAAACCCTAAAACACCACCCACCAGAACTACCCCCTACTCTGCCCGAAAACCACTGCTCTCCCCTAAACCCTTAAACACCCCCCAACATGAACCCCTACACTGCCCGAACACCACTGCACTGCCCTAAACCCTGAAACACCAGCCCCAGCACGACCCCCTACACTGACCGAACACCACTGCACTGCCCTAAACCCTGAAACACCACACCTGCATGACCCCCTACACTGCCCGAACACCACTGCACTGCCCTAAACCCTGAAACACCACCCCCAGCATGACCCGCTACACTGCCCGAACACCACTGAACTGCCCTAAACCCTAAATACCACCCCCAGCATGACCCTCTACTCTGCCCGAACACCACTGCTCTGCCCTAAACCCTAAAACACCACCCACCAGAACTACCCCCTACTCTGCCCGAAAACCACTGCTCTCCCCTAAACCCTTAAACACCCCCCAACATGAACCCCTACACTGCCCGAACACCACTGCACTGCCCTAAACCCTGAAACACCAGCCCCAGCACAACCCCCTACACTGACCGAACACCACTGCACTGCCCTAAACCCTGAAACACCAGCCCCAGCATGACTCCCTACACTGCCCGAAAACCACTTCACTGCCCTAAACCCTGAAACCCCACCCCCAGCACAAACCTTACACTGCCCGAACACCACTGCAATGCCCTAAACCCTGAAACACCACCCCCAAGATGACTCCCTACACTGCCCGAACACCACTGCCCTAAACCCTGAAACACCAACCCCAGCACGACCCCCTACACTGCCCGAACACCACTGCACTGCCCCAAACTCTAAAACACCAGCCCCAGCACGACCCCCTACTCTGCCCAAACAACACTTCCCTGCCCTAAACCCTAAAACACCCCCCCAGCATGACCCCCTACACTGCCCGAATACCACTGCACTGCCCTAACCCCTGAAACCCCATCCCCAGCAAGACCCCCTACACTGCCCGAATACCACTGCACTGCCCTAACCCCTGAAACACCACCCCCTGTACGACCCCTACACTGCCCAAGCACCTCTGCACTGCCCTAAACCCTGACACACCACCCCCAGCATGACCCCCTACACTGCCCGAACACCACTGCACTGCCCTAAACTCTAAACACCACCCCCATTACGACCCCCTACTCTGCCCGAACACCAATCTCTGCCATAAACCCTGAAACACCACCCCCAGCACGACCCCCTACACTGCACGAACACCACTGCTCTGCCATAAACCCTGAAACACCACCCCCAGCACGACCCCCTACACAGCCCGAACACCACTGCACTTCCCAAAACCCTGAAACACCATTCCCAGCACGACCCCCTAAACTGCCCGAACACCACTGCACTGCCCTAAACCCTGAAACTCTACCCCCAGCATGATCCTCTACACTGCCCGAACACCACTGCACTGCCCTAAACCCTGAAACACCACCCGCTTCATGACCCCCTACAGTGCCGAACAGAGCTGCACTGCCCTAAACCCTGAAACACCACCCCCTTGCACGACCCCCTACACTGCCCGAACACCACTGCACTGTCCAAAACCCTGAAACACCACCGCCCTGCATGACCCCCTACACTGCCCAAACACCACCGCACTGCCCTAAACCATGAAACACCAACCGCAGCATGACCCCCTACACTGCCCGAACACCACCGCACTGACCTAAACTCTAAAACACCATGCCCAGCACGACCCCCTACGCTGCCTGAACACGACTGGACTGCCCTATACCCTGAAACACCACCCCCAGCTAGACCCCCTACACTGCCCGAACACCACTGCCCTAGACCCTGAAACACCACGCTCAGCAAGACCACCTACACTGCACGAACACAACTGCACTGCCCTAAACCCTGAAACACCACCCCCTGCATGACCCCTACACTGCCCGAGCACCACTGCACTGCCCTAAACCCTGAAACAACACCCCTGCACGACCCCCTTCACTGCCCAAACACCACTGCACTACCCTAAACCCTGAAACACCAACCCCATCACAACCCCCTACACTGCCTGAACTCCACTGCACTGCCCTAAACCCTGAAACACCACCCCCAGCATGACCACCTACACTGCCCGAACACCACTGCACTGCCCTAAACTCTAAACACCACCCCCATTACGACCCCCTACTCTGCCCGAACACCATTCTCTGCCCTAAACCCTAAAACAGTACCGCAGCACGACCCCTACACTACACAAACACCACTGCACTGCCCAAAACCCTGAAACACCACCCCTGCAAGACCCCCTTCACTGCCCAAACACCACTGCACTCCCCTAAACCCTGAAACATTACCCCCAGCATGACCCCCCTACTCTGCCCGAACACCACTGCTCTGCCCTAAACCCTGAAACACCAGCCACAGCACGACCCCCTGCACTGCCCGAACACCACTGCACTGCCCTAAACCACAAAACACCAGCACGACCCCTTACACTGCCCAAACACCACTGCCCTAAACCCTGAAACACCACCCCCAGCAAGACCCCCTACACTGCCCGAACACCACTTCACTGCCATAAACCCTGAAACACCACCCCCAGCACATCCCCCTACTCTGCCCGAACACCACTGCACTGCCCAAAACCCTGAAACACCACCCCCAGCAAAACACCCTTCACTGCCCGAACACCACTGCACTGCCCTAAATTATGAACCACCACCCCCAGCATGACCCCCTACACTGCCCAAACACCACTGCACTACCCTAAACCCGAAAACACTACCCCCAGCACGACCCCCTACAAAACACAAACACCACTGCACTGTCCTAAGCCCTATAACACTACCCCCAGCACGACCCCCTACACTACACAAACACCACTGCACTACCCTAAACTCTAATTCTACCCCAAGCACGACCCCCTAAACTACACAAACATCACTGCACTACCCTAAACCCTAAAACACTACAACCAGCACGACCCCCTACACTACACAATCACCACTGCACAACCCTAAACCCTGAAACACCAGCCCCAGCACAACCCCCTACACTGCCCGAACACAACTGCACTGCCCTAAACCCTGAAACACCAGCTCCAACATGACCCCCTACACTGCCCGAACACCACTGCACTGCCCTAAACCCTGAAACACCACCCCTAGCAAGACCCCCTACACTACCCGAACACCACTGCCCTAAACCCTAAAACGCCACCCCCAGCAAGACCCCATACACTGCCTGAACTCAACTACCCTAAACCCTAAAACACACCTTCCAGCACGACCTCCTACACTACCCAAACACCACTGCACTGCCCTAAACCCTAAAACACTACCCCAGCAGGATCCCCTACACTACACTAACAAAACTGCCCCAAGCATGACCCCATACAAAACACAAACACCACTGCACTGCCCTTAACCCTAAAACACTACCCACAGCACGACCCCCTAGACTACACAAATACCACTGCACTACCCTAAACTCTAAATCTACCCCAAGCACGGCCCCCTACACTACACAAACACCACGGCACTACCCTAAACCCTGAATCACCAGCTCTAGCACGGGCCCCTACACTGCCCAAACACCACTGCACTACCCTAAACCCTAAAACACCAGCCCCAGCACGACCCCCTACACTACCCAAACACCACTACACTACCCTAAACCCTAAAACACTACCCCCAGATCTAACCCCTACACTACCCAAACAACACTGCACTACCCTAAACAATAAAACAATACCCTCAGCACGAACCCCTACAAAACACAAACACCACTGCACTGCCCTAAACCCTAAAACACTACCCCCAGCATGACCCCCTACAGTACACAAACACCACTGCACTACCCTAAACTGTAAATCTATCCCAAGCACAACCCGCTACACTTCACAAACATCACTGCAGTACCCTAACCCTAAAACACTACCACCAGCACAACCACCTTCACTACACAAACACCACTGCACTCCCCTAAACCCTGAAACACTATCCCCAGCACGACCCCTTACACAGCCCAAACACCACTGCAGTGCTCTAAACCATGAAACACCAGCCCCAGCACGACAGAATACACTGCCTGAACATAACTGCACTGCCATAAACACTGAAACACCACCCCAGCAAGACCCCCTACACTGCCTGAACACCATTGCCCTAAACCCTAAAACACCACCCTTAGCAAGTCCCCCTACACTGCCCGAACACTGCTACCCTAAACCCTGAAACACCAAGCCCAGCAAGACCCCCTACACTACCCAAACACCACTGCACTGCCCTAAACCCTGAAAAGCCATCCCCTGCACAACCCCCTACACTGCCCGAGCACCACTGCACTGCCGTAAACCCTGAAACACTACCCCAGCATGACCCCCTACACTGCCCAAACACCACTGCACTGCCCTAAACCCTGAAACACCACCCCAGCACGACCACCTACACTGTCCGAACACCACTGCATGGCCCTAAACCCTGAAACACCACCCCCAGCATGACCCCCTACACTGCCCGAACACCACTGTACTCCCCTAAACCCTAAATACCACCCCAGCATGACCCCCTACTCTGCCCGAACACCACTGCCCTAAACCCTAAAACACCACCCCCAGCAAGACCCCCTACACTTCCCCAACACCACTGCCCTACACCCTAAAACACCACCCCCAGCAACACCCCTACACTGCCCGAACACCACTGCCCTAAACCCTGAAACACCAGCCCCAGCACGACCCCCTACACTGCCCGAACACCACTGCACTGCCCTAAACCATGAAACAGCAGCCCCAGCACAACCCCCTACAAAGCCCGAACACCACTGCACTGCCATAAACCCTGAAACACCACCCCCAGCACAACCCCCTACACTGCCTGAACAACACTGCCCTAAACCCTAAAACACCACCCCTGCACGACCCCCTTCACTGCCCAAACACCACTGCACTGCCCTAAACCCTGAAACACCACCCACAGCATGAACCGCTACACTGACCGAACATCACTGCACTGCCCTAAACCACAAAACACCAGCACCAGCACGACCCCTTACATTGGCCGAACACCATTACACTGCCATAAACCCTGAAACACCACCCCCAGCAAGACCCCCTACACTGCCTGAACACCACTGCCCTAAACCAAAAAACACCACCTCTAGCAAGACCCCCACACTGCCGTAAACCTTGAAACACCACCCCCAGCAAGACCCCTACACTGCCCGAACACCACTGCACTGCCCTAAACCCTGAAAAACCACCCCCTGCATGAACCCCTACACTGCTCGAGCACCACTGTACTGCCCTAAACCCTGAAACACCACCCCTGCACAACCCCTACACTGCCAGAATACCACTGCACTACCCTAAACCCTGAAACACCACCGCCAGCATGACCCCCTACACTGCCCGAACACCACTGCACTGCTCTAAACCATAAATAACACCCCCAGCATTACCCCCTACTCTGCCCGAACACCACTGTTCTGCCCTAAACCATAAAACACCACCCCCAGCATGAACCCCTACACTGTCCGAACACCACTGCACTGCCCTAAACCCTAAATACCACCCCCAGCACGACCCCCTACTCTGCCCGAACGCAACTGCTCTGACCTAAACCATGAAACACCACCCCCCAACACGACCCCCTACACTGCCCGAAAAACACTGCACTGCCCTAAACCCTGAAACACCAGCCCCAGCACTACTCCCCATACTGCACGAACACCACTGCACTGCCCTAAACCCTAAACACCACCCCCATTATGACCCCTACTCTGCCCGAACACCACTGATCTGATATAAACCCTGAAACACCACCCCCAGCACGACCCCTTACACTGCCTGAACACCACTGCTCTGCCGTAAGCCCTGAAACACCACCCCCAGCACGACCCCCTACACTGCCCGAACACCACTGCACTGCCGTAAACCCTGAAACATCACCCCCAGCATGACCCCCTACACTGCCCAAACACCACTGCACTGCCCTAAACCCTGAAACTCTACCTCAGCAAGACCCCCTACACTGCCCGAACACCACTGCACTGCCCTAAACCCTGAAACACCACCGCCCTGTACGATCCCCTACACTGCTCGAACACCACTGCACTGCCCTAAACCCTGAAACACCAACCCCATCACGACCCCCTACACTGCCCGAACACCACCGCACTGACCTAAACCCTAAATCACCCCCTAGCATGACCCCTACACTACCCGAACACTACTACACTGCCCTAAACCCTAAAACACCATCCCCAGCATGACCCCCTACATTGCCCGAACACCACTGCACTGCCCTAAACCCTAAAACACCACCCTCAGCATGACTCCCTACACTACCCGAACACCACTGCTCTGCCCTAAACCCTAAAACAGTACCCCCAGCACGACCCCCTACACTACACAAACACCACTGCACTGCACTGCCCTAAACCCTGAAACACCCCTCCAGCAAAACCCCCTACACTGCCTGAACACCACTGCCCTAAACCCTACAAACCCCACCCCCAGCAAAACCCCCTACACTGCCCGCACACCACTGCACTACCCTAAACCCAGAAACACCAGCCCCGGCAAGACCCCCTACACTGCCCGAACACCACTGCTCTAAACCCTAAAACACCACCCCCAGCAAGACCCCCTACACTGCCCGAACACCACTGCCCTAAACCCTGAAACACCAACCCCAGAATGAAGCCCTACTCTGCCCGAACACCACTGCCCTAAACCCTGAAACACCACCCCATCAAGACCCCCTACGCTGCCCGAACACCACTTCACTGCCCTAAACCCTAAAACACCAACCCCACCAGGACTGCCTACACTGCCTGAAACCCACTGCACTACCCTAAACCCTGAAACACTACCCTGTGCACGACCCCCTACACTGCCCGAACACCACTGCTCTGCCCTAAACCCTGAAACACCAGCCCAAGCACGACCCCGTATATTGCCCGAACACCACTGCTCTGCCCTAAACCTGAAACACCAGCCCCAGCACGACCCCCTACACTGCACGAACACCACTGCTCTACCCTAAACCCTGAAACACCAGCCCCAGCACAACCCCCTACACTGTTCGAACACCACTGCACTGCCCTAAACTCTAAACACCACCCCCATTACGACCCCCTACTCTACCCGAACACCAATCTCTGCCATAAACCCTGAAACACCACCCCCAGCATGACCCCATACACTGCACGAACACCACTGCTCTGCCATAAACCCTGAAACACCACCCCCAGCACGATCCCCTACACTGCCTGAACACCACTGCACTGCCCTAAACCCTGAAACACCATTCCCAGCACGACCCCCTACACTGCCCGAACACCACTGCACTGCCTTAAACCCTGAAACTCTACCCTCAGCACGATCCTCTACACTGCCCGAATACCACTGCACTGCCCTAAACCCTGAAACACCACCCTCCTGCACGACCCCCTATACTGCCCGAACACCACTGCACTGTCCAAAACCCTGAAACACCACCGCCCTGCATGACCCCTTACACTGCCTAAACACCACCGCACTGCCCTAAACCATGAAACACCAACCCCAGCACGACCCCCTACACTGCCCGAACACCACCGCACTGCCCTAAACTCTAACACACTATGCCAGGCACGACCCCCTACACTGCCTGAACACGACTGCACTGCCCTATACCCTGAAACACCACCCCCAGCTAGACCCCCTACACTGCCCGAACACCACTGCCCTAAACCCTAAAACACCACCCCCAGCTAGACCCCCTACACTGCCCGAACACCACTGCCCTAGACCCTGAAACACCACGCTCAGCAAGACCACCTACACTGCACGAACACAACTGCACTGCCCTAAACCCTGAGACACCACCCCCTGCATGATCCCCTACACTGCCCGAGCACCACTGCACTGCCCTAAACCCTGAAACACCACCCCTGCACGACCCCCTTCACTGCCCAAACACCACTGCACTGCCTTAAACCCTAAAACACCAACCCCATCACGACCCCCTACACTCCCCGAACTCCACTGCACTGCCCTAAACCCTGAAACACCACCCCCAGCATGACCCCCTACACTGCCCGAACACAACTGCACTGCACTAAACCCTAAAACACCACCCCCAGCCCGACCCCCTGCACTACCCAAACACCTCTGCTCTGCCCTAAACCCTAAAACAGTACCCCCAGCACGACCCCTACACTACACAAACACCACTGCACTGCCCTAAACCCTGAAACACCACCCCTGCAAGACCCCCTTCACTGACCAAATACCACTGCACTGCCCTAAACCCTGAAACACCACCCCCAGCATAACCCCCTACTCTGCCCGAACACCACTGCTCTGCCCTAAACCCTGAAACACCAGCCACAGCACGACCCCCTGCACTGCCCGAACACCACTGCACTGCCCTAAACCACAAAACACCAGCACCAGCACGACCCCTTACACTGCCCAAACACCACTGCCCTAAACTCTAAAACACCACCCCTAGCAAGACCCCCTACACTGCCCGAACACCACGGCCCTAAACCCTAAAAAACCACCCTCTACATGACCCCCTACACTGCCCGAGCACCACTGCACTGCCCTAAACCGTGAAACACCACCCCTGCACAACCCCCTACACTGCCAGAATAAAACTGCACTGCCCTAAACCCTGAAACACCACCCCCAGCACGACCCCCTACAATGCCCGAACACCACTGCACTGCCCTAAACCATGAAACACCACGCCCAGCATGACCCCCTACACTGCCGGAGCACCACTGCACTGCCCTAAACCATAAATACCACCCCCAGCACGACCCCCTACTCTGCCCGAACAACACTGCTCTGACCTAAACCATGAAACACCACCCCCAACACGACCCCCTACGCTGCCCAAACACCACTGCACTATCCTAAAGCCTGAAACACCAGCCCCAGCACGACCCCCTACACTGCGCGAACACCACTGCACTGCCCTATCCCTAAACACCACCCTCATTACAACCCCTACTCTGCCCGAACATCACTGCTCTGATATAAACCCTGAAACACCACCCCCTATACGACCCCCTACACTGCCCGAACAAAACTGCTCTGCCATAAGCCCTGAAACACCACCCCCAGCATGATCCCCAACAATGCACAAACAACACTGCACTGCCCTAAACACTGAAACAGCAGCCCCAGCACGACCCCCTACACTGCGCGAACACCACTGCACTGCCCTAACCCTAAACACCACTCTCATTACAACCCCTACTCTGCCCGAACACCACTGCTCTGATATAAACCCTGAAACACCACCCCCAGCACGACCCCCTACGCTGCCCGAACACCACTTCACTGCCCTAAACCCTAAAACACCAACCCCACCAGGACCGCCTACACTGCCTGAAACCCACTGCACTACCCTAAACCCTGAAACACCACCCTGTGCACGACCCCCTACACTGCCCGAACACCACTGCTCTGCCCTAAACCCTGAAACACCAGCCCAAGCACGACCCCGTATATTGCCCGAACACCACTGCTCTGCCCTAAACCCTGAAACACCAGCCCCAGCATAACCCCCTACACTGTTCGAACACCACTGCACTGCCCTAAACTCTAAACACCACCCCCATTACGACCCCCTACTCTGCCCGAACACCAATCTCTGCCATAAACCCTGAAACACCACCCCCAGCATGACCCCATACACTGCACGAACACCACTGCTCTGCCATAAACCCTGAAACACCACCCCAGCACGACCCCCTACATTGCCTGAACACCACTGCACTGCCCTAAACCCTGAAACATCACCCCCAGCACGAACCCCTACACTGCCTGAACACCACTGCACTGCCCAAATCCCTGAAACACCATTCCCAGCACGACCCCCTACACTTCCCGAACACCACTGCACTGCCCTAAACCCTGAAACTCTACCCCCAGCACGATCCTCTACACTGCCCGAACACCACTGCACTGCCCTAAACCCTGAAACACCACCCCCCTGCACGACCCCCTATACTGCCCGAACACCACTGCACTGTCCAAAACCCTGAAACACCACCGCCCTGCACGACCCCTTACACTGCCTAAACACCACCGCACTGCCCTAAACCATGAAACACCAACACCAGCACGACCCCCTACACTGCCCGAATACCACCGCACTGCCCTAAACTCTAAAACACCATGCCCAGCACGATCCCCTACACTGCCTGAACACGACTGCACTGCCCTATACCCTGAAACACCACCCCCATCTAGACCCCCTACACTGCCCGAACACCACTGCCCTAAACCCTAAAACACCAACCCCAGCTAGACCCCCTACACTGCCCGAACACCACTGCCCAAGACCCTGAAACACCATGCTCAGCAAGACCACCTACACTGCACGAACACAACTGCACTGCCCTAAACCCTGAAACACCATCCCCTGCATGATCCCCTACACTGCCCGAGCACCACTGCACTGCCCTAAACCCTGAAACACCACCCCTGCACGACCCCCTTCACTGCCCAAACACCACTGCACTGCCCTAAACCCTGAAACACCAACCCCATCACGACCCCCTACACTCCCCGAACTCCACTGCACTGCCCTAAACCCTGAAACACCACCCCCAGCATGACCCCCTACACTGCCCGAACACAACTGCACTGCACTAAACCCTAAAACACCACACCCAGCCCGACCCCCTGCACTACCCAAACACCTCTGCTCTGCCCTAAACCCTAAAACAGTACCCCCAGCACGACCCCTACACTACACTAACACCACTGCACTGCCCTAAACCCTGAAACACCACCCCTGCAAGACCCCCTTCACTGACCAAATACCACTGCACTGCCTTAAACCCTGAAACACCACCCCCAGCATGACCCCCTACTCTGCCCGAACACCACTGCTCTGCCCTAAACCCTGAAACACCAGCCACAGCACGACCCCCTGCACTGCCCGAACACCACTGCACTGCCCTAAACCACAAAACACCAGCACCGGCACGACCCCTTACACTGCCCAAACACCACTGCCCTAAACTCTAAAACACCACCCCTAGCAAGACCCCCTACACTGCCCGAACACCACTGCCCTAAACCTTGAAACACCACCGCCAGCAAGACCCCCTACACTGCCCGAACACCACTGCACTGCCCTAAACCCTGAAAAACCACCCTCTGCACGACCCCCTACACTGCCCGAAAAACACTGCACTGCTTTAAACCCTGAAACACCAGCCCCAGCACTACTCCCTATACTGCGCGAACACCACTGCCCTGCCCTAAACCCTAAACACCACCCCCATTATGACCCCTACTCTGCCCGAACACCACTGATCTGATATAAACCCTGAAACACCACCCCCCAGCACGACCCCTTACACTGCCTGAACACCACTGCTCTGCCGTAAGCCCTGAAACACCACCCCCAGCACGACCCCCTACACTGCCCGAACACCACTGCACTGCCGTAAACCCTGAAATATCACCCCCAGCATGACCCCCTACACTGCCCAAACACCACTGCACTGCCCTAAACCCTGAAACTCTACCTCAGCAAGACCCCCTACACTGCCCGAACACCACTGCACTGCCCTAAACCCTGAAACACCACCGCCCTGTACGATCCCCTACACTGCTCAAACACCACTGCACTGCCCTAAACCCTGAAACACCAACCCCATCACGACCCCCTACACTGCCCGAACACCACCGCACTGACCTAAACCCTAAATCACCCCCTAGCATGACCCCTACACTACCCGAACACTACTACACTGCCCTAAACCCTAAAACACCATCCCCAGCATGACCCCCTACATTGCCCGAACACCACTGCACTGCCCTAAACCCTAAAACACCACCCCCAGCATGACTCCCTACACTACCCGAACACCACTGCACTGCACTAAACCCTAAAACACCACTCCCAGCACCGACCCCCTACACTACCCGAACACCACTGCTCTGCCCTAAACCCTAAAACAGTACCCCCAGCACGACCCCCTACACTACACAAACACCACTGCACTGCACTGCCCTAAACCCTGAAACACCCTTCCAGCAAGACCCCCTACACTGCCTGAACACCACTGCCCTAAACCCTACAAACCCCACCCCCAGCAAAACCCCCTACACTGCCCGCACACCACTGCACTACCCTAAACCCTGAAACACCAGCCCCAGCAAGACCCCCTACACTGCCCGAACACCACTGCCCTAAACCCTAAAACACCACCCCCAGCAAGACCCCCTACACTGCCCGAACACCACTGCCCTAAACCCTGAAACACCAACCCCAGAATGACCCCCTACTCTGCCCGAACACCACTGCCCTAAACCCTGAAACACCACCCCATCAAGACCCCCTACGCTGCCCGAACACCACTTCACTGCCCTAAACCCTAAAACACCAACCCCACCAGGACTGCCTACACTGCCTGAAACCCACTGCACTACCCTAAACCCTGAAACACCACCCTGTGCACGACCCCCTACACTGCCCGAACACCACTGCTCTGCCCTAAACCCTGAAACACCAGCCCAAGCACGACCCCGTATATTGCCGGAACACCACTGCTCTGCCCTAAACCTGAAACACCAGCCCCAGCACGACCCCCTACACAGCACGAACACCACTGCTCTACCCTAAACCCTGAAACACCAGCCCCAGCACAACCCCCTACACTGTTCGAACACCACTGCACTGCCCTAAACTCTAAACAGCACCCCCATTACGACCCCCTACTCTACCCGAACACCAATCTCTGCCATAAACCCTGAAACACCACCCCCAGCATGACCCCATACACTGCACGAACACCACTGCTCTGCCATAAACCCTGAAACACCACCCCCAGCACGACCCCCTAAATTGCCTGAACACCACTGCACTGCCCTAAACACTGAAACATCACCCCAGCACGATCCCCTACACTGCCTGAACACCACTGCACTGCCCAAATCCCTGAAACACCATTCCCAGCACGACCCCCTACACTGCCCGAACACCACTGCACTGCCTTAAACCCTGAAACTCTACCCTCAGCACGATCCTCTACACTGCCTGAACACCACTGCACTGCCCTAAACCCTGAAACACCACCCTCCTGCACGAC
Organism: Triturus cristatus; assembly: GCF_964204655.1. Lineage (NCBI taxonomy): Eukaryota > Metazoa > Chordata > Amphibia > Caudata > Salamandridae > Triturus > Triturus cristatus. The sequence goes on along the minus strand of NC_140579.1, from coordinate 409,970,040 downwards.
CCCCTATACTGCCCGAACACCATTGCACTGTCCAAAACCCTGAAACACCACCGCCCTGCATGACCCCTTACACTGCCTAAACACCACCGCACTGCCCTAAACCATGAAACACCAACCCCAGCACGACCCCCTACACTGCCCGAACACCACTGCACTGCCCTAAACTCTAACACACTATGCCCAGCACGACCCCCTACACTGCCTGAACACGACTGCACTGCCCTATACCCTGACACACCACCCCCAGCTAGACCCCCTACACTGCCCGAACACCACTGCCCTAAACCCTAAAACACCACCCCCAGCTAGACCCCCTACACTGCCCGAACACCACTGCCCTAGACCCTGAAACACCACGCTCAGCAAGACCACCTACACTGCACGAACACAACTGCACTGCCCTAAACCCTGAGACACCACCCCCTGCATGATCCCCTACACTGCCCGAGCACCACTGCACTGCCCTAAACCCTGAAACACCACCCCTGCACGACCCCCTTCACTGCCCAAACACCACTGCACTGCCTTAAACCCTGAAACACCAACCCCATCACGACTCCCTACACTCCCCGAACTCCACTGCACTGCCCTTAACCCTGAAACACCACCCCCAGCATGACCCCCTACACTGCCTGAACACAACTGCACAGCACTAAACCCTAAAACACCACCCCCAGCCCGACCCCCTGCACTACCCAAACACCTCTGCTCTGCCCTAAACCCTAAAACAGTACCCCCAGCACGACCCCTACACTACACAAACACCACTGCACTGCCCTAAACCCTGAAACACCACCCCTGCAAGACCCCCTTCACTGACCAAATACCACTGCACTGCCCTAAACCCTGAAACACCACCCCCAGCATGACCCCCTACTCTGCCCGAACACCACTGCTCTGCCCTAAACCCTGAAACACCAGCCACAGCACGACCCCCTGCACTGCCCGAACACCACTGCACTGCCCTAAACCACAAAACACCAGCACCAGCACGACCCCTTACACTGCCCAAACACCACTGCCCTAAACTCTAAAACACCAACCCTAGCAAGACCCCCTACACTGCCCGAACACCACTGCCCTAAACCTTGAAACACCACCCCCAGCAAGACCCCCTACATTGCCCGAACACCACTGCACTGCCCTAAACCCTAAATAACCACCCTCTGCATGACCCCCTACACTGCCCGAGCACCACTGCACTGCCCTAAACCGTGAAACACCACCCCTGCACAACCCCCTACACTGCCAGAATAAAACTGCACTGCCCTAAACCCTGAAACACCACCCCCAGCACGACCCCCTACAATGCCCGAACACCACTGCACTGCCCTAAACCATGAAACACCACGCCCAGCATGACCCCCTACACTGCCGGAGCACCACTGCACTGCCCTAAACCATAAATACCACCCCCAGCATGACCCCCTACTCTGCCCGAACAACACTGCTCTGACCTAAACCATGAAACACCACCCCCAACACGACCCCCTACACTGCCCAAACACCACTGCACTACCCTAAAGCCTGAAACACCAGCCCCAGCACGACCCCCTACACTGCGCGAACACCACTGCACTGCCCTATCACTAAACACCACCCTCATTACAACCCCTACTCTGCCCGAACACCACTGCTCTGATATAAACCCTGAAACACCACCCCCAGCACGACCCCCTACACTGCCCAAACAAAACTGCTCTGCCATAAGCCCTGAAACACCACCCCCAGCATGATCCCCAACAATGCACAAACAACACTGCACTGCCCTAAACCCTGAAACAGCAGCCCCAGCACGACCCCCTACACTGCGGGAACACCACTGAACTGCCCTAACCCTAAACACCACTCTCATTACAACCCCTACTCTGCCCGAACACCACTGCTCTGATATAAACCCTGAAACCCCACCCCCAGCACGACCCCCTACGCTGCCCGAACACCACTTCACTGCCCTAAACCCTAAAACACCAACCCCACCAGGACCGCCTACACTGCCTGAAACCCACTGCACTACCCTAAACCCTGAAACACCACCCTGTGCACGACCCCCTAAACTGCCCGAACACCACTGCTCTGCCCTAAACCCTGAAACACCAGCCCAAGCACGACCCCGTATATTGCCCGAACACCACTGCTCTGCCCTAAACCTGAAACACCAGCCCCAGCACGACCCCCTACACTGCACGAACACCACTGCTCTACCCTAAACCCTGAAACACCAGCCCCAGCACAACCCCCTACACTGTTCGAACACCACTGCACTGCCCTAAACTCTAAACACCACCCCCATTACGACCCCCTACTCTGCCCGAACACCAATCTCTGCCATAAACCCTGAAACACCACCCCCAGCATGACCCCATACACTGCACGAACACCACTGCTCTGCCATAAACCCTGAAACACCACCCCCAGCACGACCCCCTACATTCCCTGAACACCACTGCACTGCCCTAAACCCTGAAACATCACCCCAGCACGATCCCCTACACTGCCTGAACACCACTGCACTGCCCAAATCCCTGAAACACCATTCCCAGCACGACCCCCTACACTTCCCGAACACCACTGCACTGCCCTAAACCCTGAAACTCTACCCCCAGCACGATCCTCTACACTGCCCGAACACCACTGCACTGCCCTAAACCCTAAAACACCACCCCCCTGCACGACCCCCTATACTGCCCGAACACCACTGCACTGTCCAAAACCCTGAAACACCACCGCCCTGCATGACCCCTTACACTGCCTAAACACCACCGCACTGCCCTAAACCATGAAACACCAACCCCAGCACGACCCCCTACACTGCCCGAACACCACCGCACTGCCCTAAACTCTAAAACACCATGCCCAGCACGACCCCCTACACTGCCTGAACACGACTGCACTGCCCTATACCCTGAAACACCACCCCCATCTAGACCCCCTACACTGCCCGAACACCACTGCCCTAAACCCTAAAACACCACCCCCAGCTAGACCCCTGTAGGAAGGTGGATATCTGACTATGGTTACCCCCAAATTTTTGCCTAGTGTCTAGCTGGTTTTTCGACTTAGTTGGCCTGAGATCCTGCCATTCAGGCTCTCAGGCTATCTGCTCTCTCTGTAAAATGGACTCCATGTACCCTAGGTACATACCCAATTGGTTGGATCACCCTGTCAGCCCCTGTACCAGTGTACACTAGGTACCCAGGGCATTGGTGTATCCAAGGCCTGCCAGGGGCTGAAGCATGTATTATGCCACCCCAGGCTTGGCCTAACAATCTGACACAACTGGCTGATCACTCAGCTGGGGTAAGTTGGTGTAATCACCTCTTACTTAGGTGTAGTATACCTATACCTAAACTTAAATGGGACACCTGGTAACCTATAAGTCACTCCTATGGCAGGCCTTAACAATCCTGAAGGCAGAGTGCTTGGTTCCATGTGAGATGGTGCTCTGGCATGAGCTGAGCCTGTCTGCAGTGGTCGGAACAACTTCCTTCTACTGTTTCCAGATATCGTCATACCATATACTCTTAAGTGCATTATGAACCTCGCGGTTAAATGCTATCTTTGGTTTGGCTTTATCAAAACATGTCGAGTAAGGTGTCATACGAATTGGAATACTAACCCCTCGCCAATTCTGGCGACGGGGTTAGCATTCCACCCTTCTAGAGGGACACGACATGTACAGTGCCTGAAACCCGGGTAAAATCAGACATAGCCTCAGCTCCACAAAATGGATGCTGCCACCACAGACACAAGTCTGCCCTCCTGCTGCTGGGAGTCCTTCCAGCTTGGGAGGTGTGGACAAAGGGTTTCCTGCCAGGGGAGGTGCGTGCACCACCCCAGACAGGATTTTGTGTATTGGTCAGGTAGGGCTTGAAAGAAACCAGACATGCCTGTGGCTCACAAGGAGCCTCGGGGCATATGCCAGTTCAAACCGGTCCTGGGGCACACCAGTCCCGGGCCTGGGGCGAGCTGGACAAAGGATTGGGGGTGTAACCACCCCCCTTCCTGGTCCCACCCATAGGGAGGGACCTAGCAGGTAGTCCGGCCCCTAGAATCCGAATAAAGGTAGGAGCTGTGTCCTAAGACTTTAGACATCCTGGAATCAACTTGAAACTAAGAAGAAGACGGGAACTTCGACATTCTGCTGCACAGAAGACTGAAGAAAATCTCCCCTGTGGTCAGGGAGTGACCACCTTGCTAACGCAAGCACCATCCAGCGAATCACCGTCTGCTTTGCCGCCGCCTCCCGCCGGAGCCCGAGCCCAGAGACTGACAAGACCTGGACCTCCAGACCTCTCACCGCCCGATCCACAGTCCCTGAAAAGAGGAGACCCGTGGAGGCACCGAGACACGTGGAGCCAGCCATCTTGGAACGACTACGACAAGCTGACCAGTGCAACAACCGAGGCTCCCTCCAAGTTGTGCTTTGGGTCCTGAGAAGCCCAACCCTCGAGCAGCATCTGCACCAAAGTTGAGCCCTCCAGCATCTCCACGATCTGCGTGGGGCCCTTCTGCATTTTGCCACTCGACGCGCCTAACCGGTTGCTGGCCCGCTGGCTAGTGGCCATCTTGGCGACGAAATCTACGACAAACACCGCTGGTCTGGTTGCTCCAGACTGGCCCTTGCTCCCCTCCAAAGGAGCAATCCCTCTGACCTTGCTGGTCAGAACCAACAGCTGATTTCCGAATCCTCCTGCAATTGCTTTTGCCAAGGCTTGTTTGCTTCGATCAAGTCGCCGACACCGCCGACAGCGAGAGCCTGCGTGGGACAGCTCGTGAGCCGACTCCTGGACGTCGTCGACCTTCAGGGACCACGTGGCTGCGGAGACAAGCTACCCCTCATCACCTGTTTGCACCCGACATCGCCTGGTACCCACCTGGTGCCACGCTGGTCACTGGCTAGTGACTGTGAACACTGTCCCCTCTGCTTACAGGTCTTCAACATCTCCGATCCACTCTTGGACCCACTGCATCTCTTCCCGACCGACCGCCTGCAGCATCTTTGTCCCAGGCTCAACGGAACAGATAGAAGAAACCCGACGCACTTTGAGGCCTATGCACCCGCTTCCTGTGGGTGAGGTAAAGCTGGCACTCCGGTGCCCATGTGTAGTAATACATCTCTAGTGCCTGTGTTCCAAATCTTAAGTTCCTAGGTCATCCGGAAGATTCCTTTTGCAGTAACTTTGTACTTTTTACGCACCCATTGAAACCTATGGGAGCACGCGTGTGACTATTTGCTCTGCACACGCCACCCGTGGACCTCCTGGTCACTAACTGACGTTAGCTCCTTGTAGGCCCAGCGATTCTAGAGGCCCTAGGCCTTTTCCCTTTTCTGTTCGTGGTACTTATACCACTATTTTAGTATATGGTTCGAGTGGCCACCAGGGCCTATCCATATAAAGTGCAACTTCTGTGTATTCTGTGATAATCTTGTTTGACGATTTGTGCTCCTGTGCTCATAAAGAGACTAGGGGTTACTTTGAGAAATAAATACATATATATTTTGAATATATATCTGTGTGGTGTCCTTTCATTGGTATAAAAGGGGGTTACTATTGGTAAAACAGCTTGCTTAACACGCTTCACGAGTTTAGCCTCAAAGACTGCTTAGCCTACGCTACCACTAGGGCAGCTAGTCCGAAAAGGTTGACTTACAACCACACCATAAGGGTTGCTTGGCATGGTACAAGGTGGTCACTAGAACTAGTGAACAGCATATACCAGGCCAACTTCTCACATTGGTGAGCAGCGGTTGGATTTGAGCTTGCTGTGTTTTACCATTGTAATCTCTTGGTTACCAATTGAAAGATCACATAGGTACCTGTAGGTACATATAAAACAAGATTAGATATACTTAAGTTCTACTGAACTTAGTTGTTGTAGAGCAAAGGGAGTAGCACACCCTGACTACAACTACTAGATAGGTTTAGTAGGTAAACCCAAGTGTAGGTAGATTGCAACACATCCACCCACACTTAAGAGCAATGGCCGGGGCAGAGGGGTCCACTGTACCCATCTCTGTCGAGAGTGACCCCCAGAGGGCACCAACCAGCTTTGCTACCCTTAATCAGAATGAGCTCAGGCATTTGGCAACTCTTAGAGGCCTTAAACAGCCCAAGAACCCAAACTCTGCTGAGCTCAGAGAGCTCTTACAGAATGATGAGAATCAGAGAGCACTCAAGAAAGCTTCCCAGTTAGCCCCCTTAGGGACAGGAACAGGAGGCCCCCCTTCTGAAGATGCCACTGAAGTACCCCTTCCCAATAGTCACCCCTTAGATGGGATGCCTACCACAGAGGAAGAAAGTGATGGGGATACAGATGTGAGTGGGGATGAAGGGAGAACTAGCCCAGTGCCAAGTGTTATACTTGGCCCAGCTAAACTAAGGCTATTGGGGACTGACAGTGGGTTCACCCCATTGGATCTCCCCAGTGGACTTAACACAGGGCTTGGAAGGCAAAGGAATCGCTCAGGTGACTCCAATGCTTCCCATGGCTCTAGAGGCTCTCAAGGTCACTCCAGAAGGAGACTGACCACCCCTCAGAGGAGGGAACATGAGGCCAGAATGCAGGAAGCCCAGCTGAGGATCAGGAAGCAGGAGCTAGAAGTAGCCCTGATGGAAGAAAAACTGAGCAAGGCTAGGCAGCATAGAGAGAGTGGGTCTATACCCACTGGTGGCAGCAATGTCCCTAGGGACAAAGATAGGGTCTTTGACAATAGGAACCTGTCCAAGATTGTGCCCCCCTACAAAAGTGGGGATGACATCCACAAATGGATGACTGCTCTTGAGAGAGCCTGCAAAGTGCAGCAGGTTCCTGAAGACCAGTGGGCAGCAATCTTATGGCTCTCCTTTGAGGGGAGAGGCAGAGATAGACTCCTCACTGTTAGAGAAGAGGATGTCAGAAATTACAGAGTCCTGAAGAGTGTCCTAGTTGATGGGTTAGGCTTAACCACTGAACAGTACAGGTTAATGTTCAGAGACACCCAGAAGACACAGACTCAGGACTGGTCTGAATATGTGGAATGTGCCACTAAGGCTTTGGAGGGTTGGTTGCTGGGAAGTAAGGTGTCTGATTATACAGGATTGTACAATTTGATGATGAGAGAGCAGATTTTAAGTAATTGTCAAAACCAGCTTCTCCATCAACACCTGGTAGACTCAGATTTGACCTCTCCCCAAGAATTGGGAAAGAGGGCAGATAAATGGGTCAGGACCAGGATCAGGCCTAAAAACCAGGGTGGTGACCAAAAGAAAGATACCACCAAGCCTCAAGAGAAGGGTGGGGATAAAGAAAAAGAGAAACCTTCCTCAGGGCCCCAAAACTCCACACAGGGTGGTGGGTCCCAAGCTCCCTCCTCTACCACAGCTAAAAAGCCCTACTGCCATGAGTGTAAAACTCCTGGGCATTGGAAAACTGACAGCGGTTGCCCAAGGGCTAAAAACAAAACTGTTCCTCCAATTACTCCTGTCACACCACCTATTACTGTCAGCAGTAATCCCCCAGGTGGTGGGAGTGCCCCCAGAAATCTGGGTGGGTTTACTTGGGGAACACAGGGGGACCCTGGCTTAGCCAATTCCCCTACAGCAACCACTCTTGTCTGTGATGGTGGCATGGGGTTTGCCAACTTCACTGCCTGTCCCAACACTTTGGGTAGGTACAGACAGGAGCCCTACATCAATGGTACAAAAGCTGAGGCCTACAGAGACACTGGGGCTAGCATCACAATGGTGGCCCATTGGCTAGTTCCCTCTGAGCAGCTTTTGCCCGGTTTCTCCTACCAGGTGACTAACATTGATGGCAAACAGAACAGTCATCCCATGGCAGAGGTATGTCTCAGCTGGGGAGGGGTCACTGGCCCTAAAAGGGTAGCAGTGTCCCCAACCTTGCCTGTAGACTGCTTACTGGGGAATGACTTAGAACTCTCAGCTTGGGCTGGAGTTGAACAAGACACCCATTCTAAAATGGTAGGCCTTTCACAAAAGGGTAGGGGGGTTGTGCCATTCACAACCCCTGTCCAAATAGATTTCCTCCCTGAAAAGGTTGGAAGGGCAGTGGTAGCCACAGCCCAGGCACAGACAGACTTCCCTGTAGGGACTGGCAGAGCTGTGACAGTCCCAGCTCAAACACAAACTGAGTGCCCCCCTGAAAAGGTTGGCAAGGCTGTAATGGTCTCAGCCTATACTCAGACTGACATAGGTGTAGTGAAGCCTGAAACAATGGATCACTCCACACAAACTGAGAGTAGTGGGGAGGAAGAAAAGTCTCCCTCTCCCCAGACATTAGGAAAAGGTCAGCCTCCTCAGGGATCTGACCTCACCCCTTGTGAAGGAACTGCCCCAGAGGTAGCCAGGCCTGGCCTGGCAGAGCCTCTGATGTCAGTGGCCCCTTCCAAGGTGGGATCCAGTCTGGTGCAGGTAGCCTGCCTCTCTCTACCCTGCCTCAGTCAGCCCAGGGCTGCAGAGGTCAGGGAGGCCAGTGGACCCCCAGAGGGCCCCTGTCCACAAGAACCCCCCCATCAAAAGAATGAGGATTGCCTGGCTAGTAGCCCTAGTCAGGTGATGGGTAAAAACATTCCTGAGGGATCTCCTTTACAGGTAGTTAGGGACCTCCCCCAGGGGGATTCTGTTGGGCACAGGCAAACATGGGACCTTAGGGCCCCAAACCTGACCTGTCCCTCCAGTAAGCCCACAAAAGGGACCCAGCCTCCAGCTTTAGGTAGCCAGAGGCTGACCCTGAGAGCACAGTGCAACTCAGTTAAAGAAAGAAAGGCATCCATGGTGGAGGATGATTGGAGGAAGCTGAGGCCTCACTTTGAGGACACTCACTTCAGTACTCCATCTCAACACCAGCCTTTTACTTTGCCAAGACACACCACAGGTAGAGATTCCCTATGGTGGAGACCCTCTGATACCCTTAGGGTGAGGGATTGCTTAGTGGACCATGAGACAGGGGGTAACCATGCCAGTGCTGGTTCCTCCTTATATGGCCACTTGGGCAATATAGGCTTACCTGGTCAAGGTCAGCCTTATCTCCCTTCGTTTGGGGGGGGGTTGTGTAGGAAGGTGGATATCTGACTATGGTTACCCCCAAATTTTTGCCTAGTGTCTAGCTGGTTTTTCGACTTAGTTGGCCTGAGATCCTGCCATTCAGGCTCTCAGGCTATCTGCTCTCTCTGTAAAATGGACTCCATGTACCCTAGGTACATACCCAATTGGTTGGATCACCCTGTCAGCCCCTGTACCAGTGTACACTAGGTACCCAGGGCATTGGTGTATCCAAGGCCTGCCAGGGGCTGAAGCATGTATTATGCCACCCCAGGCTTGGCCTAACAATCTGACACAACTGGCTGATCACTCAGCTGGGGTAAGTTGGTGTAATCACCTCTTACTTAGGTGTAGTATACCTATACCTAAACTTAAATGGGACACCTGGTAACCTATAAGTCACTCCTATGGCAGGCCTTAACAATCCTGAAGGCAGAGTGCTTGGTTCCATGTGAGATGGTGCTCTGGCATGAGCTGAGCCTGTCTGCAGTGGTCGGAACAACTTCCTTCTACTGTTTCCAGATATCGTCATACCATATACTCTTAAGTGCATTATGAACCTCGCGGTTAAATGCTATCTTTGGTTTGGCTTTATCAAAACATGTCGAGTAAGGTGTCATACGAATTGGAATACTAACCCCTCGCCAATTCTGGCGACGGGGTTAGCATTCCACCCTTCTAGAGGGACACGACATGTACAGTGCCTGAAACCCGGGTAAAATCAGACATAGCCTCAGCTCCACAAAATGGATGCTGCCACCACAGACACAAGTCTGCCCTCCTGCTGCTGGGAGTCCTTCCAGCTTGGGAGGTGTGGACAAAGGGTTTCCTGCCAGGGGAGGTGCGTGCACCACCCCAGACAGGATTTTGTGTATTGGTCAGGTAGGGCTTGAAAGAAACCAGACATGCCTGTGGCTCACAAGGAGCCTCGGGGCATATGCCAGTTCAAACCGGTCCTGGGGCACACCAGTCCCGGGCCTGGGGCGAGCTGGACAAAGGATTGGGGGTGTAACCACCCCCCTTCCTGGTCCCACCCATAGGGAGGGACCTAGCAGGTAGTCCGGCCCCTAGAATCCGAATAAAGGTAGGAGCTGTGTCCTAAGACTTTAGACATCCTGGAATCAACTTGAAACTAAGAAGAAGACGGGAACTTCGACATTCTGCTGCACAGAAGACTGAAGAAAATCTCCCCTGTGGTCAGGGAGTGACCACCTTGCTAACGCAAGCACCATCCAGCGAATCACCGTCTGCTTTGCCGCCGCCTCCCGCCGGAGCCCGAGCCCAGAGACTGACAAGACCTGGACCTCCAGACCTCTCACCGCCCGATCCACAGTCCCTGAAAAGAGGAGACCCGTGGAGGCACCGAGACACGTGGAGCCAGCCATCTTGGAACGACTACGACAAGCTGACCAGTGCAACAACCGAGGCTCCCTCCAAGTTGTGCTTTGGGTCCTGAGAAGCCCAACCCTCGAGCAGCATCTGCACCAAAGTTGAGCCCTCCAGCATCTCCACGATCTGCGTGGGGCCCTTCTGCATTTTGCCACTCGACGCGCCTAACCGGTTGCTGGCCCGCTGGCTAGTGGCCATCTTGGCGACGAAATCTACGACAAACACCGCTGGTCTGGTTGCTCCAGACTGGCCCTTGCTCCCCTCCAAAGGAGCAATCCCTCTGACCTTGCTGGTCAGAACCAACAGCTGATTTCCGAATCCTCCTGCAATTGCTTTTGCCAAGGCTTGTTTGCTTCGATCAAGTCGCCGACACCGCCGACAGCGAGAGCCTGCGTGGGACAGCTCGTGAGCCGACTCCTGGACGTCGTCGACCTTCAGGGACCACGTGGCTGCGGAGACAAGCTACCCCTCATCACCTGTTTGCACCCGACATCGCCTGGTACCCACCTGGTGCCACGCTGGTCACTGGCTAGTGACTGTGAACACTGTCCCCTCTGCTTACAGGTCTTCAACATCTCCGATCCACTCTTGGACCCACTGCATCTCTTCCCGACCGACCGCCTGCAGCATCTTTGTCCCAGGCTCAACGGAACAGATAGAAGAAACCCGACGCACTTTGAGGCCTATGCACCCGCTTCCTGTGGGTGAGGTAAAGCTGGCACTCCGGTGCCCATGTGTAGTAATACATCTCTAGTGCCTGTGTTCCAAATCTTAAGTTCCTAGGTCATCCGGAAGATTCCTTTTGCAGTAACTTTGTACTTTTTACGCACCCATTGAAACCTATGGGAGCACGCGTGTGACTATTTGCTCTGCACACGCCACCCGTGGACCTCCTGGTCACTAACTGACGTTAGCTCCTTGTAGGCCCAGCGATTCTAGAGGCCCTAGGCCTTTTCCCTTTTCTGTTCGTGGTACTTATACCACTATTTTAGTATATGGTTCGAGTGGCCACCAGGGCCTATCCATATAAAGTGCAACTTCTGTGTATTCTGTGATAATCTTGTTTGACGATTTGTGCTCCTGTGCTCATAAAGAGACTAGGGGTTACTTTGAGAAATAAATACATATATATTTTGAATATATATCTGTGTGGTGTCCTTTCATTGGTATAAAAGGGGGTTACTATTGGTAAAACAGCTTGCTTAACACGCTTCACGAGTTTAGCCTCAAAGACTGCTTAGCCTACGCTACCACTAGGGCAGCTAGTCCGAAAAGGTTGACTTACAACCACACCATAAGGGTTGCTTGGCATGGTACAAGGTGGTCACTAGAACTAGTGAACAGCATATACCAGGCCAACTTCTCACAACCCCCTACACTGCCCGAACACCACTGCCCTAGACCCTGAAACACCACGCTCAGCAAGACCCCCTACACTGCACGAACACAACTGCACTGCCCTAAACCCTGAAACACCACCCCCTGCATGATCCCCTACACTGCCCGAGCACCACTGCACTGCCCTAAACCCTGAAACACCACCCCTGCACGACCCCCTTCACTGCCCAAACACCACTGCACTGCCCTAAACCCTGAAACATCCACCCCATCATGACCCCCTACACTGCCCGAATACCACCGCACTGCCCTAAACTCTAAAACACCATGCCCAGCACGATCCCCTACACTGCCTGAACACGACTGCACTGCCCTATACCCTGAAACACCACCCCCATCTAGACCCCCTACACTGCCCGAACACCACTGCCCTAAACCCTAAAACACCAACCCCAGCTAGACCCCCTACACTGCCCGAACACCACTGCCCAAGACCCTGAAACACCATGCTCAGCAAGACCACCTACACTGCACGAACACAACTGCACTGCCCTAAACCCTGAAACACCATCCCCTGCATGATCCCCTACACTGCCCGAGCACCACTGCACTGCCCTAAACCCTGAAACACCACCCCTGCACGACCCCCTTCACTGCCCAAACACCACTGCACTGCCCTAAACCCTGAAACACCAACCCCATCACGACCCCCTACACTCCCCGAACTCCACTGCACTGCCCTAAACCCTGAAACACCACCCCCATTATGACCCCCTACACTGCCCGAACACAACTGCACTGCACTAAACCCTAAAACACCACCCCCAGCCCGACCCCCTGCACTACCCAAACACCTCTGCTCTGCCCTAAACCCTAAAACAGTACCCCCAGCACGACCCCTACACTACACTAACACCACTGCACTGCCCTAAACCCTGAAACACCACCCCTGCAAGACCCCCTTCACTGACCAAATACCACTGCACTGCCCTAAACCCTGAAACACCACCCCCAGCATGACCCCCTACTCTGCCCGAACACCACTGCTCTGCCCTAAACCCTGAAACACCAGCCACAGCACGACCCCCTGCACTGCCCGAACACCACTGCACTGCCCTAAACCACAAAACACCAGCACCGGCACGACCCCTTACACTGCCCAAACACCACTGCCCTAAACTCTAAAACACCACCCCTAGCAAGACCCCCTACACTGCCCGAACACCACTGCCCTAAACCTTGAAACACCACCGCCAGCAAGACCCCCTACACTGCCCGAACACCACTGCACTGCCCTAAACCCTGAAAAACCACCCTCTGCACGACCCCCTACACTGCCCGAAAAACACTGCACTGCTTTAAACCCTGAAACACCAGCCCCAGCACTACTCCCTATACTGCGCGAACACCACTGCCCTGCCCTAAACCCTAAACACCACCCCCATTATGACCCCTACTCTGCCCGAACACCACTGATCTGATATAAACCCTGAAACACCACCCCCCAGCACGACCCCTTACACTGCCTGAACACCACTGCTCTGCCGTAAGCCCTGAAACACCACCCCCAGCACGACCCCCTACACTGCCCGAACACCACTGCACTGCCGTAAACCCTGAAATATCACCCCCAGCATGACCCCCTACACTGCCCAAACACCACTGCACTGCCCTAAACCCTGAAACTCTACCTCAGCAAGACCCCCTACACTGCCCGAACACCACTGCACTGCCCTAAACCCTGAAACACCACCGCCCTGTACGATCCCCTACACTGCTCAAACACCACTGCACTGCCCTAAACCCTGAAACACCAACCCCATCACGACCCCCTACACTGCCCGAACACCACCGCACTGACCTAAACCCTAAATCACCCCCTAGCATGACCCCTACACTACCCGAACACTACTACACTGCCCTAAACCCTAAAACACCATCCCTAGCATGACCCCCTACATTGCCCGAACACCACTGCACTGCCCTAAACCCTAAAACACCACCCCCAGCATGACTCCCTACACTACCCGAACACCACTGCACTGCACTAAACCCTAAAACACCACTCCCAGCACCGACCCCCTACACTACCCGAACACCACTGCTCTGCCCTAAACCCTAAAACAGTACCCCCAGCACGACCCCCTACACTACACAAACACCACTGCACTGCACTGCCATAAACCCTGAAACACCCTTCCAGCAAGACCCCCTACACTGCCTGAACACCACTGCCCTAAACCCTACAAACCCCACCCCCAGCAAAACCCCCTACACTGCCCGCACACCACTGCACTACACTAAACCCTGAAACACCAGCCCCGGCAAGACCCCCTACACTGCCCGAACACCACTGCCCTAAACCCTAAAACACCACCCCCAGCAAGACCCCCTACACTGCCCGAACACCACTGCCCTAAACCCTGAAACACCAACCCCAGAATGACCCCCTACTCTGCCCGAACACCACTGCCCTAAACCCTGAAACACCACCCCATCAAGACCCCCTACGCTGCCCGAACACCACTTCACTGCCCTAAACCCTAAAACACCAACCCCACCAGGACTGCCTACACTGCCTGAAACCCACTGCACTACCCTAAACCCTGAAACACCACCCTGTGCACGACCCCCTACACTGCCCGAACACCACTGCTCTGCCCTAAACCCTGAAACACCAGCCCAAGCACGACCCCGTATATTGACGGAACACCACTGCTCTGCCCTAAACCTGAAACACCAGCCCCAGCACGACCCCCTACACAGCACGAACACCACTGCTCTACCCTAAACCCTGAAACACCAGCCCCAGCACAACCCCCTACACTGTTCGAACACCACTGCACTGCCCTAAACTCTAAACAGCACCCCCATTACGACCCCCTACTCTACCCGAACACCAATCTCTGCCATAAACCCTGAAACACCACCCCCAGCATGACCCCATACACTGCACGAACACCACTGCTCTGCCATAAACCCTGAAACACCACCCCCAGCACGACCCCCTAAATTGCCTGAACACCACTGCACTGCCCTAAACCCTGAAACATCACCCCAGCACGATCCCCTACACTGCCTGAACACCACTGCACTGCCCAAATCCCTGAAACACCATTCCCAGCACGACCCCCTACACTGCCCGAACACCACTGCACTGCCTTAAACCCTGAAACTCTACCCTCAGCACGATCCTCTACACTGCCCGAACACCACTGCACTGCCCTAAACCCTGAAACACCACCCTCCTGCACGACCCCCTATACTGCCCGAACACCATTGCACTGTCCAAAACCCTGAAACACCACCGCCCTGCATGACCCCTTACACTGCCTAAACACCACCGCACTGCCCTAAACCATGAAACACCAACCCCAGCACGACCCCCTACACTACCCGAACACCACTGCACTGCCCTAAACTCTCACACACTATGCCCAGCACGACCCCCTACACTGCCTGAACACGACTGCACTGCCCTATACCCTGACACACCACCCCCAGCTAGACCCCCTACACTGCCCGAACACCACTGCCCTAAACCCTAAAACACCACCCCCAGCTAGACCCCCTACACTGCCCGAACACCACTGCCCTAGACCCTGAAACACCACGCTCAGCAAGACCACCTACACTGCACGAACACAACTGCACTGCCCTAAACCCTGAGACACCACCCCCTGCATGATCCCCTACACTGCCCGAGCACCACTGCACTGCCCTAAACCCTGAAACACCACCCCTGCACGACCCCCTTCACTGCCCAAACACCACTGCACTGCCTTAAACCCTGAAACACCAACCCCATCACGACTCCCTACACTCCCCGAACTCCACTGCACTGCCCTAAACCCTGAAACACCACCCCCAGCATGACCCCCTACACTGCCTGAACACAACTGCACTGCACTAAACCCTAAAACACCACCCCCAGCCCGACCCCCTGCACTACCCAAACACCTCTGCTCTGCCCTAAACCCTAAAACAGTACCCCCAGCACGACCCCTACACTACACAAACACCACTGCACTGCCCTAAACCCTGAAACACCACCCCTGCAAGACCCCCTTCACTGACCAAATACCACTGCACTGCCCTAAACCCTGAAACACCACCCCCAGCATGACCCCCTACTCTGCCCGAACACCACTGCTCTGCCCTAAACCCTGAAACACCAGCCACAGCACGACCCCCTGCACTGCCCGAACACCACTGCACTGCCCTAAACCACAAAACACCAGCACCAGCACGACCCCTTACACTGCCCAAACACCACTGCCCTAAACTCTAAAACACCACCCCTAGCAAGACCCCCTACACTGCCCGAACACCACTGCCCTAAACCTTGAAACACCACCCCCAGCAAGACCCCCTACATTGCCCGAACACCACTGCACTGCCCTAAACCCTAAATAACCACCCCCTGCATGACCCCCTACACTGCCCGAGCACCACTGCACTGCCCTAAACCGTGAAACACCACCCCTGCACAACCCCCTACACTGCCAGAATAAAACTGCACTGCCCTAAACCCTGAAACACCACCCCCAGCACGACCCCCTACAATGCCCGAACACCACTGCACTGCCCTAAACCATGAAACACCACGCCCAGCATGACCCCCTACACTGCCGGAGCACCACTGCACTGCCCTAAACCATAAATACCACCCCCAGCATGACCCCCTACTCTGCCCGAACAACACTGCTCTGACCTAAACCATGAAACACCACCCCCAACACGACCCCCTACACTGCCCAAACACCACTGCACTGCCCTAAACCGTGAAACACCACCCCTGCACAACCCCCTACACTGCCAGAATAAAACTGCACTGCCCTAAACCCTGAAACACCACCCCCAGCAAGACCCCCTACATTGCCCGAACACCACTGCACTGCCCTAAACCCTAAATAACCACCCTCTGCATGACCCCCTACACTGCCCGAGCACCACTGCACTGCCCTAAACCGTGAAACACCACCCCTGCACAACCCCCTACACTGCCAGAATAAAACTGCACTGCCCTAAACCCTGAAACACCACCCCCAGCACGACCCCCTACAATGCCCGAACACCACTGCACTGCCCTAAACCATGAAACACCACGCCCAGCATGACCCCCTACACTGCCGGAGCACCACTGCACTGCCCTAAACCATAAATACCACCCCCAGCATGACCCCCTACTCTGCCCGAACAACACTGCTCTGACCTAAACCATGAAACACCACCCCCAACACGACCCCCTACACTGCCCAAACACCACTGCACTACCCTAAAGCCTGAAACACCAGCCCCAGCACGACCCCCTACACTGCGCGAACACCACTGCACTGCCCTATCACTAAACACCACCCTCATTACAACCCCTACTCTGCCCGAACACCACTGCTCTGATATAAACCCTGAAACACCACCCCCAGCACGACCCCCTACACTGCCCGAACAAAACTGCTCTGCCATAAGCCCTGAAACACCACCCCCAGCATGATCCCCAACAATGCACAAACAACACTGCACTGCCCTAAACCCTGAAACAGCAGCCCCAGCACGACCCCCTACACTGCAGGAACACCACTGAACTGCCCTAACCCTAAACACCACTCTCATTACAACCCCTACTCTGCCCGAACACCACTGCTCTGATATAAACCCTGAAACCCCACCCCCAGCACGACCCCCTACGCTGCCCGAACACCACTTCACTGCCCTAAACCCTAAAACACCAACCCCACCAGGACCGCCTACACTGCCTGAAACCCACTGCACTACCCTAAACCCTGAAACACCACCCTGTGCACGACCCCCTACACTGCCCGAACACCACTGCTCTGCCCTAAACCCTGAAACACCAGCCCAAGCACGACCCCGTATATTGCCCGAACACCACTGCTCTGCCCTAAACCTGAAACACCAGCCCCAGCACGACCCCCTACACTGCACGAACACCACTGCTCTACCCTAAACCCGGAAACACCAGCCCCAGCACAACCCCCTACACTGTTCGAACACCACTGCACTGCCCTAAACTCTAAACACCACCCCCATTACGACCCCCTACTCTGCCTGAACACCAATCTCTGCCATAAACCCTGAAACACCACCCCCAGCATGACCCCATACACTGCACGAACACCACTGCTCTGCCATAAACCCTGAAACACCACCCCCAGCACGACCCCCTACATTGCCTGAACACCACTGCACTGCCCTAAACCCTGAAACATCACCCCAGCACGATCCCCTACACTGCCTGAACACCACTGCACTGCCCAAATCCCTGAAACACCATTCCCAGCACGACCCCCTACACTTCCCGAACACCACTGCACTGCCCTAAACCCTGAAACTCTACCCCAGCACGATCCTCTACACTGCCCGAACACCACTGCACTGCCCTAAACCCTAAAACACCACCCCCCTGCACGACCCCCTATACTGCCCGAACACCACTGCACTGTCCAAAACCCTGAAACACCACCGCCCTGCATGACCCCTTACACTGCCTAAACACCACCGCACTGCCCTAAACCATGAAACACCAACCCCAGCACGACCCCCTACACTGCCCGAACACCACCGCACTGCCCTAAACTCTAAAACACCATGCCCAGCACGACCCCCTACACTGCCTGAACACGACTGCACTGCCCTATACCCTGAAACACCACCCCCATCTAGACCCCCTACACTGCCCGAACACCACTGCCCTAAACCCTAAAACACCACCCCCAGCTAGACCCCCTACACTGCCCGAACACCACTGCCCTAGACCCTGAAACACCACGCTCAGCAAGACCCCCTACACTGCACGAACACAACTGCACTGCCCTAAACCCTGAAACACCACCCCCTGCATGATCCCCTACACTGCCCGAGCACCACTGCACTGCCCTAAACCCTGAAACACCACCCCTGCACGACCCCCTTCACTGCCCAAACACCACTGCACTGCCCTAAACCCTGAAACACCAACCCCATCACGACCCCCTACACTCCCCGAACTCCACTGCACTGCCCTAAACACTGAAACACCACCCCCAGCATGACCCCCTACAATGCCCGAACACAACTGCACTGCACTAAACCCTAAAACACCACCCCCAGCCCAACCCCCTGCACTACCCAAACACCTCTGCTCTGCCCTAAACCCTAAAACAGTACCCCCAGCACGACCCCTACACTACACAAACACCACTGCACTGCCCTAAACCCTGAAACACCACCCCTGCAAGACCCCCTTCACTGACCAAATACCACTGCACTGCCCTAAACCCTGAAACACCACCCCCAGCATGACCCCCTACTCTGCCCGAACACCACTGCTCTGCCCTAAACCCTGAAACACCAGCCACAGCACGACCCCCTGCACTGCCCGAACACCACTGCACTGCCCTAAACCACAAAACACCAGCACCAGCACGACCCCTTACACTGCCCAAACACCACTGCCCTAAACTCTAAAACACCCCCCCTAGCAAGACCCCCTACACTGCCCGAACACCACTGCCCTAAACCCTGAAACACCACCCCCAGCAAGACCCCCTACACTGCCCGAACACCACTGCTCTGCCCTAAACCCTGAAAAACCACCCTCTGCACGACCCCCTACACTGCCCAAGCACCACTGCACTGCCCTAAACCGTGAAACACTACCCCTGCACAACCCCCTACACTGCCAGAATAAAACTGCGCTGCCCTAAACCCTGAAACACCACCCCCAGCATGACCCCCTACAATGCCCGAACACCACTGCACTGCCCTAAACCATGAAACACCACGCCCAGCATGACCCCCTACACTGCCGGAGCACCAGTGCACTGCCCTAAACCATAAAAACCACCCCCAGCACGACCCCCTACTCTGCCCGAACAACACTGCTCTGACCTAAACCATGAAACACTACCCCCAACACGACCCCCTACACTGCCCAAACACCACTGCACTACCCGAAAGCCTGAAACACCAGCCCCAGCACGACCCCCTACACTGCGCAAACACCACTGCACTGCCCTATCCCTAAACACCACCCTCATTACAACCCCTACTCTGCCCGAACACCACTGCTCTTATATAAACCCTGAAACACCACCCCCAGCACGACCCCCTACACTGCCCGAACAAAACTGCTCTGCCATAAGCCCTGAAACACCACCCCCAGCATGACCCCCAACAATGCACAAACAACACTGCCCTAAACCCTGAAACAGCAGCCCCAGCACGACCCCCTACACTGCGGGAACACCACTGCACTGCCCTAACCCTAAACACCACTCTCATTACAACCCCTACTCTGCCCGAACACCACTGCTCTGATATAAACCCTGAAACACCACCCCCAGCACGACCCCCTACACTGCCCGAACACCACTGCAATAACCTAATCCCTGAAACACCAGCTCCAGCAAGACCCCCAACACTGCCCAAACACCACTGCCCTAAACCCTGAAACACCACCCCTGCACGACCCCCTTCACTGCCCAAACACCACTGCACTGCCCTAAATCGTGAAACACCACCCCCCGCATGACCCCCTACACTGCCCGAACACCACTGCACTGCCCTAAACCACAAAACACCAGCACCAACACGACCCCTTACATTGCCCGAACACCATTACACTGCCATAAACCCTGAAATACCACCCCCAGCAAGACCCACTACACTGCCTGAACACCACTGCCCTAAACCCTAAAACACCACCCCTAGCAAGACCCCCACACTGCCCTAAACCCTGAAACACCACCCCCAGCAAGACCCCTACACTGCCCGAACACCACTGCACTGCCCTAAACCCTGAAAAACCACCCCCTGCATGACCCCCTACACTGTCCGAGCACCACTGTACTGCCCTAAACCCTGAAACACCAGCCCTGCACAACCCCCTACACTGCCAGAATACCACTGCACTGCCCTAAACCCCGAAACACCACCGCCAGCATGACCCCCTACACTGCCCGAACACCACTGCACTGCCCTAAACCATGAAACACCAACCCCAGCATGACCCCCTACACTGCCGGAGCACCATTGCACTGCTCTAAACCATAAATAACACCGCCAGCATGACCCCCTACTCTGCCCGAACACCACTGTTTTGCCCTAAACCATAAAACACCACCCCCGGCATGAACCCCTACACTATCCGAACACTACTGCACTGCCCTAAACCCTAAACACCACCCCCAACACGACCCCCTACACTGCCCGAACACCACTGCACTGTCCTAAACTCTGAAACATCAGCCCCAGCACTACCCCTATACTGCGCGAACACCACTGCACTGCCCTAAACCCTAAACACCACCCCCATTATGACCCCTACTCTGCCCGAACACCACTGCTCTGATATAAACCCTGAAACATCACCCCCAGCACGACCCCCTACACTGCCCGAACACCACTGCACTGCCCTAAACCATGAAACACCACGCCCAGCATGACCCCCTACACTGCCGGAGCACCAGTGCACTGCCCTAAACCATAAAAACCACCCCCAGCACGACCCCCTACTCTGCCCGAACAACACTGCTCTGACCTAAACCATGAAACACTACCCCCAACACGACCCCCTACACTGCCCAAACACGACTGCACTACCCGAAAGCCTGAAACACCAGCCCCAGCACGACCCCCTACACTGCGCAAACACCACTGCACTGCCCTATCCCTAAACACCACCCTCATTACAACCCCTACTCTGCCCGAACACCACTGCTCTTATATAAACCCTGAAACACCACCCCCAGCACGACCCCCTACACTGCCCGAACAAAACTGCTCTGCCATAAGCCCTGAAACACCACCCCCAGCATGACCCCCAACAATGCACAAACAACACTGCCCTAAACCCTGAAACAGCAGCCCCAGCACGACACCCTACACTGCGGGAACACCACTGCACTGCCCTAACCCTAAACACCACTCTCATTACAACCCCTACTCTGCCCGAACACCACTGCTCTGATATAAACCCTGAAACACCACCCCCAGCACGACCCCCTACACTGCCCGAACACCACTGCAATAACCTAATCCCTGAAACACCAGCTCCAGCAAGACCCCCAACACTGCCCAAACACCACTGCCCTAAACCCTGAAACACCACCCCTGCACGACCCCCTTCACTGCCCAAACACCACTGCACTGCCCTAAATCCTGAAACACCACCCCCCGCATGACCCCCTACACTGCCCGAACACCACTGCACTGCCCTAAACCACAAAACACCAGCACCAACACGACCCCTTACATTGCCCGAACACCATTACACTGCCATAAACCCTGAAATACCACCCCCAGCAAGACCCACTACACTGCCTGAACACCACTGCCCTAAACCCTAAAACACCACCCCTAGCAAGACCCCCACACTGCCCTAAACCCTGAAACACCACCCCCAGCAAGACCCCTACACTGCCCGAACACCACTGCACTGCCCTAAACCCTGAAAAACCACCCCCTGCATGACCCCCTACACTGTCCGAGCACCACTGTACTGCCCTAAACCCTGAAACACCAGCCCTGCACAACCCCCTACACTGCCAGAATACCACTGCACTGCCCTAAACCCCGAAACACCACCGCCAGCATGACCCCCTACACTGCCCGAACACCACTGCACTGCCCTAAACCATGAAACACCAACCCCAGCATGACCCCCTACACTGCCGGAGCACCATTGCACTGCTCTAAACCATAAATAACACCGCCAGCATGACCCCCTACTCTGCCCGAACACCACTGTTTTGCCCTAAACCATAAAACACCACCCCCAGCATGAACCCCTACACTATCCGAACACTACTGCACTGCCCTAAACCCTAAACACCACCCCCAACACGACCCCCTACACTGCCCGAACACCACTGCACTGTCCTAAACTCTGAAACATCAGCCCCAGCACTACCCCTATACTGCGCGAACACCACTGCACTGCCCTAAACCCTAAACACCACCCCCATTATGACCCCTACTCTGCCCGAACACCACTGCTCTGATATAAACCCTGAAACATCACCCCCAGCACGACCCCCTACACTGCCCGAACACCACTGCACTGCCGTAAACCCTGAAACATCATCCCCAGCACGACCCCCTACACTGCCCAAACACCACTGCACTGCCCTAAACCCTGAAACACCACCACCCTGTATGACCCCCTACACTCCTCGAACACCACCGCACTGCCCTAAACCCTGAAACACCAACCCCATCACGACCCCCTACACTGCCCAAACACCACCGCACTGCCCTAAACCCTAAATCACCCCCCTAGCATGACATCTACACTACCCGAACACTACTACACTGCCCTAAACCCTAAAACACCATCCCCAGCACGACCCCCTACACTGCCCGAACACCACTGCACTGCCCTAAACTCTAAAACACCACCCCCAGCATGACTCCCTACACTACCCGAACACGACTGCACTGCACTAAACCCTAAAACACCACTCCCAGCACCGACCACCTACAATACCCGAACACCACTGCTCTGCCCTAAACCCTAAAACAGTACCCCCAGCACGACCCCCTATACTACACAAACACCACTGCACTGCCCTAAACCCTGAAACACCCCCCCAGCAAGACCCCCTACACTGCCTGAACACCACTGCCCGAAACCCTACAAACACCACCCCCAGCAAGACACCCTACACTGCCCACATACCACTGCACTACCCTAAACCCTGAAACACCAGCCCCGGCAAGACCCCCTACACTGCCCGAACAGCACTGCCCTAAACCCTAAAACACCACCCCCAGCAAGACCCCCTACACTGCCCGAACACCACTGCCCTATACCCTGAAACACCACCCCAAGCAAGACCCCCTACACTGCCCGAAGACCACTGCACTACCCTAAACCCTGAAAAATCACCCCCTGCACGAACCCCTACACTGCCCGAGCACCACTGAACTGCCCTAAACCCTGAAACACCACCCCTGCACGACCCCCTACACTGCCCGAACACCACTGCACTGCCCTAAACCCTGAACACCACCTCCAGCACAACCCACTACTCTGCCCGAACACCACTACTCTGCCCTAAACCCTAAAACACCACCCCCAGCATGAACCCCTTCACTGCCGGAACACCACTGCACTGCCCTAATCCCTAAATACCACCCCCAGCACTACCCCCTTCTCTGCCCGAAAACCACTGTTCTGCCCTAAACCCTAAAACACCACCCCCAACACGACCCCCTACACTGCCCGAACACCACTGCACTGCCCTAAACCCTGAAACAGTAGCCCTAGCACGACCCCCTACATTGTCAGTACACCACTGCACTGCCCTAAACACTGAAATACCACCACCAGCACGACCCCTACACTGCCCGAACACCACTGCACTGCCCTAAACCCTGAAACACCACCCCAGCCAGACCCCCTACACTGCCCGAACACCACTTCACTGCCCTAACCCCTGAAACACCAGCCCCAGCACGACCCCCTACACTGCCCGCACACCACTGCACTACCCTAAACCCTGAAACACCAGCCCCGGCAAGACCCCCTACACTGCCCGAACACCACTGCCCTAAACCCTAAAACACCACCCCCAGCAAGACCCCCTACACTTCCCGAAGACCACTGCACAACCCTAAACCCTGAAACACCAGCCCCAGCACAACCCCCTACACTGCCCGAACACCACTGCACTGCCCTAAACCCTGAAACACCAGCTCCAGCACGAATCCCTACACTGCCCGAACACCACTGCACTGCCCTAAACCCTGACCAACACCTCCAGCACGACCCCCTACTCTGCCCGAACACCACTACTCTGCCCTAAACCATAAAACACCACCCCCAGCATGAACCCCTTCACTGCCGGAACACCACTGCACTGCCCTAATCCCTAAATTCCACCCCCAGCTTACCCCCTTCTCTGCCCGAACACCACTGTTCTGCCCTTAACCCTAAAACACCACCCCCAACACGACCCCCTACACTGCCCGAACACCACTGCACTGCCCTAATCCCTAAATTCCACCCCCAGCCCTACCCCCTTCTCTGCCCGAACACCACTGTTCTGCCCTAAACCCTAAAACACCACCCCCAACACCAACCCCTACACTGCCCGAACACCACTGCACTGCCCTAAACCCTGACCACCACCTCCAGCACGACCCCCTACTCTGCCCGAACACCACTACTCTGCCCTAAACCATAAAACACCACCCCCAGCATGAACCCCTTCACTGCCGGAACACCACTGCACTGCCCTAATCCCTAAATTCCACCCCCAGCCCTACCCCCTTCTCTGCCCGAACACCACTGTTCTGCCCTAAACCCTAAAACACCACCCCCAACACGACCCCCTACACTGCCCGAACACCACTGCACTGCCCTAAACCCTGAAACAGCAGCCCCAGCACGACCCCTTACATTGTCAGTTCACCACTGCACTGCCCTAAACCCTGAAATACCACCACCAGCACGACCCCTACACTGCCCGAACACCACTGCACTGCCCTAAACCCTGAAACACCAGCCCCAGCCCGACCCCCTACACTGCCCGAACACCACTTCACTGCTCTAACCCCTGAAACACCACCCCCAGCACGACCCCCTACACTGCCAGAACACCACTGCAATGCCCTAAGCCCTGAAACACCACCCCCAGCAAGACCCTCTACACTGCCCGAACACCACTGCTCTAAACCCTAAAACACCACCCCCCAGCCCGACCCCCTACACTGCCCGAGTACCACTGCAGTGCCCTAATCCCCGAAACACCACCCCCAGCAAGACCCCTACACTGCCCGAATACCACTGCACTGCCCTAACCCCTGAAACACCACCCCCTGTACGACCCCTACACTGCCCAAGCACCTCTGCTCTGCCCTAAACCCTGAAACACCTCCCCTACATGACCCCCTACACTGCCCGAACACCACTGCACTGCCCTAAACCCTGACACACCACCCCAGCATGACCCCCTACACTGCCCGAAAACCACTGCATTGCCCTAAACTCTAAACACCACCCCCATTATAACCCCCTACTCTGCCCGAACACCAATCTCTGACATAAACCCTGAAACACCACCCCCAGCACGACCCCCTACACTGCACGAACACCACTGCTCTGCCATAAACCCTGAAACACCACCCCCAGCACGACCCCATACATTGCCCGAACACCACTGCACTGCCCTAAACCCTGAAACATCACCCCCAGCACGACACCCTTCACTGCCCGAACACCACTACACTGTCCAAAACCCTGAAACACCACTCCCAGCATGACCCCCTACACTGCCCGAACACCAGTGCACTGCCCTAAACCCTGAAACTCTATACCCAGCACGACCCCCTACACTGCCCGAACACCACTGCTCTGCCCTAAACCCTGAAACACCACCCCCTTCATGACCCCCTACACTGCCGAACACCACTGCACTGCCCTAAACCCTGAAACACCACCCCCCTGCACGACCCCCTACACTGCCCGAACACGACTGCACTGTCCTAAACCCTGAAACACCACACCCCTGCATGACCCCCTACACTGCTCGAACACCACCGCACTGCCCTAAACCCTGAAACACCAACCCCATCACGACCCCCTACACTGCTTGAACACCACCGCACTGCCATAAACCCTAAAACACTACCCACAGCAGGACACCCTACACTACACCAACACACTGCACTACCCTAAACCCTAAAACACTACCCCAGCACGACCCCCTACTCTACCCAAACACCACTGCACTACCCTGAAACCCGAAAACACTACCCCCAGCACGACCCCCTACAAAACACAAACACCACTGCACTGTCCTAAGCCCTACAACACTACCCCCAGCACGAACCCCTACACTACACAAACACCACTGCACTACCCTAAACTCTAATTCTACCCAAAGCACGACCCCCTAAACTACACAAACATCACTGCACTACCCTAAACCCTAAAACACTACAACCAGCACGACCCCCTACACTACACAATCACCACTGCACAACCCTAAACCCTGAAACACCAGCCCCAGCACAACCCCCTACACTGCCCGAACACCACTGCACTGCCCTAAACCCTGAAACACCAGCTCTAGCACGAACCCCTACACTGCCCGAACACCACTGCACTGCCCTAAACCCTGAAACACCACCCCCAGCAAGACCCCCTACACTACCCGAACACCACTGCCCTCAACCCTAAAACGCCACCCCCAGCAAGACCCCCTACACTGCCCGAACACAACTACCCTAAACCCTAAAACACACCCTCCAGCACGACCTCCTACACTACCCAAACACCACTGCACTGCCCTAAACCCTAAAACACTACCCCCAGCAGGATCCCCTACACTACACTAACCCTAAAACACAACCCCAAGCACGACCATATACAAAACAAAAACACCACTACACTGCCCTAAACCCTAAAACAGGACCCCCAGCACGACCCCCTAGACTACACAAATACCACTGCACTACCCTAAACTCTAAATCTACCCCAAGCACGACCCCCTACACTACACAAACATCACTGCACTACTCTAAACCCTAAAACACTACAACCAGCACGACCCCCTACACTACACAAACACCACGGCACTACCCTAAACCCTGAATCACCAGCTCGGGCCCCTACACTACCCAAACAGCACTACACTACCCTAAACCCTAAAACACTACCCCCAGCACTAACCCCTACACTACCCAAACACCACTGCACTACCCTAAACCCTAAAACACTACCCTCAGCACGAACCCCTACAAAACACAAACACCACTGCACTGCCCTAAACCCTAAAACACTACCCCCAGCATGACCCCCTACAGTACACAAACACCACTGCACTACCCTAAACTCTACATCTATCCCAAGAACAACCCCCTACACTTCACAAACATCACGGCAGTACCCTAAACCCTAAAACACTACCACCAACACAACCGCCTTCACTACACAAACACCACTGCACTCCCCTAAATCCTGAAACACTAGCCCCAGCACGACCCCTTACACTGCCCGAACACCACTGCAGTGCTCGAAACCATGAAACACCAGCCCCAGCACGACCCAATACACTCCCTGAACATAACTGCACTCCCATAAACACTGAAACACCACCCCCAGCATTCCTCCTACACTGCCTGAACACCATTGCCCTAAACCCTAAAACACCACCCTTAGCAAGACCCCCTACACTGCCCAAACACGGCTACCCATAACCCTGAAACACCACGCCCAGCAAGACCCCCTACACTACCCGAACACCACTGCACTGCCCTACACCCTGAAAAGCCATCCCCTGCACAACCCCCTACACTGCCCGAACACCACTGCACTGCCCTAAACCCTGAAACACCAGCTCCAGCACGAACCCCTACACTGCCCGAACACCACTGCACTGCCCTAAACCCTGAAACACAACCCCCAGCAAGACCCCCTACACTACCCGAACACCACTGCCCTCAACCCTAAAACGCCACCCCCAGCAAGACCCCCTACACTGCCCGAACACAACTACCCTAAACCCTAAAACACACCCTCCAGCACGACCTCCTACACTACCCAAACACCAATGCACTGCCCTAAACCCTAAAACACTACCCCCAGCAGGATCCCCTACACTACACTAACCCTAAAACACAACCCCAAGCACGACCCCATACAAAACAAAAACAGCACTACACTGCCCTAAACCCTAAAACAGTACCCCCAGCACGACCCCCTAGACTACACAAATACCACTGCACTACCCTAAACTCTAAATCTACCCCAAGCACGACCCCCTACACTACACAAACATCACTGCACTACCCTAAACCCTAAAACACTACCACCAGCACGACCCCCTACACTACACAAACACCACGGCACTACCCTAAACCCTGAATCACCAGCTCGGGCCCCTACACTACCCAAACACCACTACACTACCCTAAACCCTAAAACACTACCCCAGCACTAACCCCTACACTACCCAAACACCACTGCACTACCCTAAACCCTAAAACACTACCCTCAGCACGAACCCCTACAAAACACAAACACCACTGCACTGCCCTAAACCCTAAAACACTACCCCCAGCATGACCCCCTACAGTACACAAACACCACTGCACTACCCTAAACTCTAAATCTATCCCAAGAACAACCCCCTACACTTCACAAACATCACGGCAGTACCCTAAACCCTAAAACACTACCACAAACACAACCGCCTTCACTACACAAACACCACTGCACTCCCCTAAATCCTGAAACACTAGCCCCAGCTCGACCCCTTACACTGCCCGAACACCACTGCAGTGCTCGAAACCATGAAACACCAGCCCCAGCACGATCCAATACACTCCCTGAACATAACTGCACTCACATAAACACTGAAACACCACCCCCAGCATTCCTCCTACACTGCCTGAACACCATTGCCCTAAACCCTAAAACACCACCCTTAGCAAGACCCCCTACACTGCCCAAACCCGGCTACCCATAACCCTGAAACACCACGCCCAGCAAGACCCCCTACACTACCCGAACACCACTGCACTGCCCTAAACCCTGAAAAGCTATCCCCTGCACAACCCCCTACACTGCCCGAGCACCACTGCACTGCCGTAAACCCTGAAACACTACCCCTGCACGAACCCCTACACTGCCCAAACACCACTGCACTGCCCTAAACCCTGAAACACCACCCCAGCATGACCCCCTAAACTGTCCGAACACCACTGCTCTGCCCTAAACCCTGAAACACTACCCCCAGCATGACCCCCTACACTGCCCGAACACCACTGTACTCCCCTAAACCCTAAATACCATGCCAGCACGACCCCCTACTCTGCCCGAACACCACTGCCCTAAACCCTAAAACACCACCCCCAGCAAGACCCCCTACACTGCCCGAACACCACTGCCCTACACCCTAAAACACCATCCCCAGCAAGACCCCCTACACTGCCCGAACACCACTGCCCTAAACCCTGAAACACCAGCCCCAGCACGACTCCCTACATTGCCCGAACACTACTGCACTGCCCTAAACCACGAAACCGCAGCCCCAGCACAACCCCCTACACTGCCCGAACACCACTGCACTGCCATAAACCCTGAAACACCATCCCCAGTACGACCCCCTACACTGCCTGAACACCACTGCCCTAAACCCTAAAACATCGCCCCCAGCAAGTCCCCCTACACTGCCTGAACACCACTGCCCTAAACCCTAAAACACCACCCCCAGCATGATCCGCTACACTGACCGAACATCACTGCACTGGCCTAAACCCTGAAAAACCACCCACTGCACGTCCCCCTACACTGCCCGAACACCACTGCACTGCCCTAAACCACGAAACACCAGCCCCAGCACAACCCACTGCACTGCCCCAACACCACTGCACTGCCATAAACCCTGAAACACCACACCCAGCAAGACCCCCTACACTGCCCGAACACCACTGCCCTAAACCCTAAAACACCACCCCCAGCAAGACCCCCTACACTGCCTAAACACCACTGCCCTAAACCCTGAAACACCACCCCCAGCATAAACCGCTACACTGACCGAACATCACTGCACTGCCCTAAACCCTGAAAAACCACCCCCTGCGCGACCCCCTACACTGCCTGGGCACCACTGCACTGCCTTAAACCCTGAAACACCACACCTGCATGACCCCCTACACTGCCCGAACACCACTGCACTGCCCTAAACCCTGACCAACCACCCCCAGCATGATCCGCTACACTGACCGAACATCACTGCACTGGCCTAAACCCTGAAAAACCACCCACTGCACGTCCCCCTACACTGCCCGAACACCACTGCACTGCCCTAAACCACGAAACACCAGCCCCAGCACAACCCACTGCACTGCCCCAACACCACTGCACTGCCATAAACCCTGAAACACCACACCCAGCAAGACCCCCTACACTGCCCGAACACCACTGCCCTAAACCCTAAAACACCACCCCCAGCAAGACCCCCTACACTGCCTAAACACCACTGCCCTAAACCCTGAAACACCACCCCCAGCATGAACCGCTACACTGACCGAACATCACTGCACTGCCCTAAACCCTGAAAAACCACCCCCTGCACGACCCCCTACACTGCCTGGGCACCACTGCACTGCCTTAAACCCTGAAACACCACACCTGCATGACCCCCTACTCTGCCCGAACACCACTGCTCTGCCCTAAACCCTAAAACACCACCCACCAGAATGACCCCCTACTCTGCCCGAACACCACTGCTCTCCCCTAAACCCTTAAACACCCCCAACACGAACCCCTACACTGCCCGAACACCACTGCACTGCCCTAAACCCTGAAACACCAGCCCCAGCACGACCCCCTACACTGCCCGAACACCACTGCACTGCCCTAAACCCTGAAACACCAGCCCCAGCACGACCCCCTACACTGCCCGAAAACCACTTCACTGCCCTAAACCCTGAAACCCCACCCCCAGCACGAACCTTACACTGCCCGAACACCACTGCAATGCCGTAAACCCTGAAACACCACCCCCAGGAAGACCCCCTACACTGCCCGAACACCACTGCCCTAAACCCTGAAACACCAACCCCAGTACGACCCCCTACATGGCCCGAACACCACTGCACTGCACCAAACTCTTAAACACCAGCCCCAGCACGACCCCCTACTCTGCCCAAACAACACTTCCCTGCCCTAAACCCTAAAACACCCCCACAGCATGACCCCCTACACTGCCCGAATACGACTGCACTGCCCTAACCCCTGAAACCCCATCCCCAGCAAGACCCCCTACACTGCCCGAATACCACTGCACTGCCCTAACCCCTGAAACACCACCCCCTGTACGACCCCTAAACTGCCCAAGCACATCTGCACTGCCCTAAACCCTGACACACCACCCCCAGCAGGACCCCCTACACTGCCCGAACACCACTGCACTGCCCTAAACTCTAAACACCACCCCCATTACGACCCCCTACTCTGCCCGAACACCAATCTCTGCCATAAACCCTGAAACACCACCCCCAGCACGACCCCCTACACTGCACGAACACCACTGCTCTGCCATAAACCATGAAACCCCACCCCCAGCACGACCCCCTACAGTGCCTGAACACCACTGCACTGCCCTAAACCCTGAAACACCACCCCCAGCACGACCCCCTACACTGCCTGAACACCACTGCACTGCCCAAAACCCTGAAACACCATTCCCAGCACGACCCCCTACACTGCCCGAACACCACTGCACTGCCCTAAACCCTGAAACTCTACCCCCCAGCATGATCCTCTACACTGCCCAAACACCACTGCACTGCCCTAAACCCTGAAACACCACCCCCTTCATGACCCCCTACAGTGCCGAACAGAGCTGCACTGCCTTAAACCCTGAAACACCACCCCCTTGCACGACCCCCAACACTGCCCGAACACCACTGCACTGTCCAAAACCCTGAAACACCACTACTCTGCCCTAAACCATAAAACACCACCCCCAGCATGAACCCCTTCACTGCCGGAACACCACTGCACTGCCCTAATCCCTAAATTCCACCCCCAGCCCTACCCCCTTTTCTGCCCGAACACCACTGTTCTGCCCTAAACCCTAAAACACCACCCCCAACACGACCCCCTACACTGCCCTAACACCACTGCACTGCCCTAAACCCTGAAACAGCAGCCCCAGCACGACCCCCTACATTGTCAGTACACCACTGCACTGCCCTAAACCCTGAAATACCACCACCAGCACGACCCCTACACTGCCCGAACACCACTGCACTGCCCTAAACCCTGAAACACCAGCCCCAGCCCGACCCCCTACACTGCCCGAACACCACTTCACTGCTCTAACCCCTGAAACACCACCCCCAGCACGACCCCCTACACAGCCAGAACACCACTGCAATGCCCTAAGCCCTGAAACACCACCCCCAGCATGACTCCCTACACTACCCAAACACCACTGCACTGCACTAAACCCTAAAACACCACTCCCAGCACCGACCCCCTACACTAC
This sequence comes from Triturus cristatus, assembly GCF_964204655.1. Taxonomy (NCBI): domain Eukaryota; kingdom Metazoa; phylum Chordata; class Amphibia; order Caudata; family Salamandridae; genus Triturus; species Triturus cristatus. The sequence continues at coordinate 409,937,261 of NC_140579.1, read as the reverse complement.
CTGAAAACCACTTCTCTGCCCTAAACTCTAAAACAGTACCCCCAGCACGACCCCCTACACTACACAAACACCACTGCACTGTCCAAAACCTTGAAACACCCCCCAGCAAGACCCCCTACACTGCCTGAACACCACTGCCCTAAACCCTACAAACACCACCCCCAGCAAGACCCCCTACACTTCCCGCACACCACTGCACTACCCTAAACCCTGAAACACCAGCCCCGGCAAGACCCCCTACACTGCCCGAACACCACTGCCCTAAACCCTAAAACACCACCCCCAGCAAGACCCCCTACACTGGCCGAACACCACTGCCCTATATCCTGAAACACTACCCCCAGCACGACCCCCTACACTGCCCGAAGACCACTGCACTGCCCTAAACCCTGAAAAATCACCCCCTGCACGAACCCCTACACTGCCCGAGCACCACTGAACTGCCCTAAACTCTGAAACGCCACCCCTGCACGACCCCCTACACTGCCCGAACACCACTGCACTGCCCTAAACCCTGAACACCACCTCCAGCACGACCCCCTACTCTGCCCGACCACCACTACTCTGCCCTAAACCCTAAAACACCACACCCAGCATGAACCCCTTCACTGCCGGAACACCACTACACTGCCCTAATCCCTAAATACTACCCCCAGCACTACCCCCTTCTCTGCCCGAACACCACTGTTCTGCGCTAAACCCTAAAACACCACCCCCAACACGACCCCCTACACTGCCCGAACACCACTGCACTGCCCTAAACCCTGAAACAGCAGCCCCAGCACGACCCCCTACATTGTCAGTACACCACTGCACTGCCCTAAACCCTGAAATACCACCACCAGCATGACCCCTACACTGCCCGAACACAACTGCACTCCCCTAAAACCTGAAACACCAGCCCCAGCACGACCCCCTACTCTGCCCGAACACCACTGCTTTGCCCTAAACCCTAAAACACCACCCCCAGCATGACCCCCTACACTGCCCGAATACCACTGCACTGCCCAAACCCCTGAAACACCACCACCAGCAAGACCCCCTACACTGCCCGAACACCACTGCCCTAAACCCTGAAATACCACCCCCAGCAAGACCCCCTACACTGCCCGAACACCACTGGACTACCATAAACCTTGAAAAACCACCCCCTGCATGACCCCTACACTGCCCGAGCACCACTGCACTGCCCTAAAACCCACTGCCCTAAACCCTGAAACACCACCCCTGCACAACCGCCTACACTGCCAGAATAACACTGCACTAAACCCTGAAACACCACCCCCAGCACGACCCCCTACACTGCCCGAACACCACTGCACTACCCTAAACCATGAAACACCACCCCCAGCATGACCCCCCACACTGCCGGAGCACCACTGCACTGCTCTAAACCATAAATAACACCCCAGCACGACCCCCTACTCTGCCCGAACACCACTGCTCTGCCCTAAACCATAAAATACCACCCCCAGCATGAACCCCTACAAAGTCCGAACACCACTGCTCTGCCCTGAACCCTAAATACCACCCCCTGCACGACCCCCTATTCTGCCCGAACACCACGGCTTTGACCTAAACCATGAAACACCAACCCTACATGACCCCCTACTCTGCCCGAACACCACTGCTCTGCCCTAAACCCTAAAAACACCACCCCCAGCACACCCCCTACACTGCCCGAATACCACTGCACTGCCCTAAACCCTGAAACACCACCCCCTATATGACCCTCTGCACTGCCCAAGCACCACTGCACTGCCCTAAACCCTGAAACACCAACCCTACATGACCCCCTACACTGCCCGAACACCACTGCACTGCACTAAACCCTGAAACACCATGCCTAGCATGAAATCCTACACTGCACGAAAACACCACTGCACTGCCCTAAACACTAAACACCATCCCACTACGACCCGCTACTCTGCCCGAACACCACTGCTCTGCCATAAACCCTGAAACACCACCCCCAGCACGACCCCATACACTGTCCGAACACCACTGCTCTGCCTTAAACCCTGAAACACCACCCCCAGCACGACGCCCTACACTGCCTGAACACCACTGCACTGCCCTAAACCCTGAAACATCACCCCCAGCATGACCCCTACACTGCCCGAACACCACTGCACTGCCCTAAACCCTGAAACACCACACCCAGCACGACCCCAACATTGCCCAAACACCACTGCACTGCCCTAAACCCTGAAACTCTACCCCCAGCATGACCCCCTACACTGCCCGAACACCACTACACTGCCCTAAACCCTGAAACACCATCCTCTGCACGACCCCCTACACTGCCCGAATACCACTGCACTGCCCTAATCCCTGAAACACCACCGCCCTGCACGACCCCCATAACTGACCGAACACTACCGCACTGCCCTAAACCCTGAAACACCAACCCCAGAACAACCCCCTACACTGCCCGAACACCACTGCACTGCCCTAAACCCTGAAACAGCAGCCCCAGCATGACCCCCTACATTGTCAGTACACCACTGCACTGCCCTAAACCCTGAAATACCACCACCAGCACGACCCCTACACTGCCCGAACACCACTGCACTCCCCTAAACCCTGAAAAACCAGCCCCAGCACGACCCCCTACTCTGCCCGAACACCACTGCTCTGCCCTAAACCCTAAAACACCACCCCCAGCATGACCCCCTACACTGCCTGAATACCACTGCACTGCCCTGACCCCTGAAACACCACCACCAGCAAGACCCCCTACACTGCCCGAACACCACTGCCCTAAACCCTGAAATACCACCCCCAGCAAGACCCCCTACACTGCCCGAACACCACTGGACTGCCCTAATCCCTGAAACACCACACCCAGCACGACCCCAACACTGCCCAAACACCACTGCACTGCCCTAAACCCTGAAACTCTACCCCCAGCATGACCCCCTACACTGCCCGAACACCACTACACTGCCCTAAACCCTGAAACACCATCCTCTGAACGACCCCCTACACTGCCCGAATACCACTGCACTGCCCTAATCCCTGAAACACCACCGCCCTGCACGACCCCCATAACTGACCGAACACTACCGCACTGCCCTAAACCCTGAAACACCAACCCCAGAACAACCCCCTACACTGCCCGAACACCACTGCACTGCCCTAAACCCTGAAACAGCAGCCCCAGCATGACCCCCTACATTGTCAGTACACCACTGCACTGCCCTAAACCCTGAAATACCACCACCAGCACGGCCCCTACACTGCCCGAACACCACTGCACTCCCCTAAACCCTGAAACACCAGCCCCAGAACGACCCCCTACTCTGCCCGAACACCACTGCTCTGCCCTAAACCCTAAAACACCACCCCAAGCATGACCCCCTACACTGCCTGAATACCACTGCACTGCCCTGACCCCTGAAACACCACCACCAGCAAGACCCCCTACACTGCCCGAACACCACTGCCCTAAACCCTGAAATACCACCCCCAGCAAGACCCCCTACACTGCCCGAACACCACTGGACCACCCTAAACCCTGAAAAACCACCCCCTGCATGACCCCTACACTGCCCGAGCACCACTGCACTGCCCTAAACCCTGAAACACCACCCCTGCACAAAGCCCTAGACTGCCAGAATAACACTGCACTGCACTAAACCCTGAAACACCACACCCAGCACGACCCACTACACTGCTCGAACACCACTGCACTACCCTAAACCATGAAACACCACCCCCAGCATGACCCCCTACACTGCCAGAGCACCACTGCACTGCTCTAAACCATAAATAACACCCCAGCACGACCCCCTACTCTGCCCGAACACCACTGCTCTGCCCTAAACCATAAAACACCACCCCCAGCATGAACCCCTACATTGTCCAAACACCACTGCTCTGCCCTAAACCCTAAATACCACCCCCAGCACGACGCCCTATTCTGCCTGAACACCACGGCTTTGACCTAAACCATGAAACACCACCCCCAACCTGACCCCCTACACTGCCCGAACACCATTGCACTGCCCTAAACCCTGAAACACCAGCCCCAGCACGACCCCCTGCACTGCCTGAACACCACTGCACTGCCCTAAACCCTGAAACACCACCCCCTGCATGGCCCCTACACTGCCAGAGCACCTCTGCACGCACGGCCCTAAACCCTGAAACACCACCTCCAGCAAGACCCCCTACACTGCCTAAACACCACTGCCCTAAACCCTGAAACACCACCCCCAGCATGAACCGCTACACTGACCGAACATCACTGCACTGCCCTAAACCCTGAAAAACCACCCCCTGCACGACCCCCTACACTGCCTGGGCACCACTGCACTGCCTTAAACCCTGAAACACCACACCTGCATGACCCCCTACACTGCCCGAACACCACTGCACTGCCCTAAACCCTGACCAACCACCCACAGCATGACCCGCTACACTGCCCGAACACCACTGAACTGCCCTAAACCCTAAATACCACCCCCAGCCTGACCCCCTACTCTGCCCGAACACCACTGCTCTGCCCTAAACCCTAAAACACCACCCACCAGAACGACCCCCTACTCTGCCCGAACACCACTGCTCTCCCCTAAACCCTTAAACACCCCCAACACGAACCCCTACACTGCCCGAACACCACTGCACTGCCCTAAACCCTGAAACACCAGCCCCAGCACGACCCCCTACACTGCCCGAACACCACTGCACTGCCCTAAACCCTGAAACACCAGCCCCAGCACGACCCCCTACACTGCCCGAAAACCACTTCACTGCCCTAAACCCTGAAACCCCACCCCCAGCACGAACCTTACACTGCCCGAACACCACTGCAATGCCGTAAACCCTGAAACACCACCCCCAAGAAGACCCCCTACACTGCCCGAACACCACTGCCCTAAACCCTGAAACACCAACCCCAGTACGACCCCCTACATGGCCCGAACACCACTGCACTGCACCAAACTCTTAAACACCAGCCCCAGCACGACCCCCTACTCTGCCCAAACAACACTTCCCTGCCCTAAACCCTAAAACACCCCCACAGCAAGACCCCCTACACTGCCCGAATACCACTGCACTGCCCTAACCCCTGAAACACCACCCCCTGTACGACCCCTAAACTGCCCAAGCACATCTGCACTGCCCTAAACCCTGACACACCACCCCCAGCATGACCCCCTACACTGCCCGAACACCACTGCACTGCCCTAAACTCTAAACACCACCCCCATTACGACCCCCTACTCTGCCCGAACACCAATCTCTGCCATAAACCCTGAAACACCACCCCCAGCACGACCCCCTACACTGCACGAACACCACTGCTCTGCCATAAACCATGAAACCCCACCCCCAGCACGACCCCCTACAGTGCCTGAACACCACTGCACTGCCCTAAACCCTGAAACACCACCCCCAGCACGACCCCCTACACTGCCTGAACACCACTGCACTGCCCAAAACCCTGAAACACCATTCCCAGCACGACCCCCTACACTGCCCGAACACCACTGCACTGCCCTAAACCCTGAAACTCTACCCCCCAGCATGATCCTCTACACTGCCCAAACACCACTGCACTGCCCTAAACCCTGAAACACCACCCCCTTCATGACCCCCTACAGTGCCGAACAGAGCTGCACTGCCTTAAACCCTGAAACACCACCCCCTTGCACGACCCCCAACACTGCCCGAACACCACTGCACTGTCCAAAACCCTGAAACACCACTACTCTGCCCTAAACCATAAAACACCACCCCCAGCATGAACCCCTTCACTGCCGGAACACCACTGCACTGCCCTAATCCCTAAATTCCACCCCCAGCCCTACCCCCTTCTCTGCCCGAACACCACTGTTCTGCCCTAAACCCTAAAACACCACCCCCAACACGACCCCCTACACTGCCCGAACACCACTGCACTGCCCTAAACCCTGAAACAGCAGCCCCAGCACGACCCCCTACATTGTCAGTACACCACTGCACTGCCCTAAACCCTGAAATACCACCACCAGCACGACCCCTACACTGCCCGAACACCACTGCACTGCCCTAAACCCTGAAACACCAGCCCCAGCCCGACCCCCTACACTGCCCGAACACCACTTCACTGCTCTAACCCCTGAAACACCACCCCCAGCACGACCCCCTACACTGCCAGAACACCACTGCAATGCCCTAAGCCCTGAAACACCACCCCCAGCATGACTCCCTACACTACCCAAACACCACTGCACTGCACTAAACCCTAAAACACCACTCCCAGCACCGACCCCCTACACTACCTGAAAACCACTTCTCTGCCCTAAACTCTAAAACAGTACCCCCAGCAAGACCCCCTACACTACACAAACACCACTGCACTGTCCAAAACCTTGAAACACCCCCCAGCAAGACCCCCTACACTGCCTGAACACCACTGCCCTAAACCCTACAAACACCACCCCCAGCAAGACCCCCTACACTTCCCGCACACCACTGCACTACCCTAAACCCTGAAACACCAGCCCCGGCAAGACCCCCTACACTGCCCGAACACCACTGCCCTAAACCCTAAAACACCACCCCCAGCAAGACCCCCTACACTGGCCGAACACCACTGCCCTATATCCTGAAACACTACCCCCAGCACGACCCCCTACACTGCCCGAAGACCACTGCACTGCCCTAAACCCTGAAAAATCACCCCCTGCACGAACCCCTACACTGCCCGAGCACCACTGAACTGCCCTAAACCCTGAAACACCACCCCTGCACGACCCCCTACACTGCCCGAACACCACTGCACTGCCCTAAACCCTGAACACCACCTCCAGCACGACCCCCTACTCTGCCCGACCACCACTACTCTGCCCTAAACCCTAAAACACCACACCCAGCATGAACCCCTTCACTGCCGGAACACCACTACACTGCCCTAATCCCTAAATACTACCCCCAGCACTACCCCCTTCTCTGCCCGAACACCACTGTTCTGCCCTAAACCCTAAAACACCACCCCCAACACGACCCCCTACACTGCCCGAACACCACTGCACTGCCCTAAACCCTGAAACAGCAGCCCCAGCACGACCCCCTACATTGTCAGTACACCACTGCACTGCCCTAAACCCTGAAATACCACCACCAGCACGACCCCTACACTGCCCGAACACAACTGCACTCCCCTAAAACCTGAAACACCAGCCCCAGCACGACCCCCTACTCTGCCCGAACACCACTGCTTTGCCCTAAACCCTAAAACACCACCCCCAGCATGACCCCCTACACTGCCCGAATACCACTGCACTGCCCAAACCCCTGAAACACCACCACCAGCAAGACCCCCTACACTGCCCGAACACCACTGCCCTAAACCCTGAAATACCACCCCCAGCAAGACCCCCTACACTGCCCGAACACCACTGGACTACCATAAACCTTGAAAAACCACCCCCTGCATGACCCCTACACTGCCCGAGCACCACTGCACTGCCCTAAAACCCACTGCCCTAAACCCTGAAACACCACCCCTGCACAACCGCCTACACTGCCAGAATAACACTGCACTAAACCCTGAAACACCACCCCCAGCACGACCCCCTACACTGCCCGAACACCACTGCACTACCCTAAACCATGAAACACCACCCCCAGCATGACCCCCCACACTGCCGGAGCACCACTGCACTGCTCTAAACCATAAATAACACCCCAGCACGACCCCCTACTCTGCCCGAACACCACTGCTCTGCCCTAAACCATAAAATACCACCCCCAGCATGAACCCCTACACTGCCCGAGCACCACTGAACTGCCCTAAACCCTGAAACACCACCCCTGCACGACCCCCTACACTGCCCGAACACCACTGCACTGCCCTAAACCCTGAACACCACCTCCAGCACGACCCCCTACTCTGCCCGACCACCACTACTCTGCCCTAAACCCTAAAACACCACACCCAGCATGAACCCCTTCACTGCCGGAACACCACTACACTGCCCTAATCCCTAAATACTACCCCCAGCACTACCCCCTTCTCTGCCCGAACACCACTGTTCTGCCCTAAACCCTAAAACACCACCCCCAACACGACCCCCTACACTGCCCGAACACCACTGCACTGCCCTAAACCCTGAAACAGCAGCCCCAGCACGACCCCCTACATTGTCAGTACACCACTGCACTGCCCTAAACCCTGAAATACCACCACCAGCACGACCCCTACACTGCCCGAACACAACTGCACTCCCCTAAAACCTGAAACACCAGCCCCAGCACGACCCCCTACTCTGCCCGAACACCACTGCTTTGCCCTAAACCCTAAAACACCACCCCCAGCATGACCCCCTACACTGCCCGAATACCACTGCACTGCCCAAACCCCTGAAACACCACCACCAGCAAGACCCCCTACACTGCCCGAACACCACTGCCCTAAACCCTGAAATACCACCCCCAGCAAGACCCCCTACACTGCCCGAACACCACTGGACTACCATAAACCTTGAAAAACCACCCCCTGCATGACCCCTACACTGCCCGAGCACCACTGCACTGCCCTAAAACCCACTGCCCTAAACCCTGAAACACCACCCCTGCACAACCGCCTACACTGCCAGAATAACACTGCACTAAACCCTGAAACACCACCCCCAGCACGACCCCCTACACTGCCCGAACACCACTGCACTACCCTAAACCATGAAACACCACCCCCAGCATGACCCCCCACACTGCCGGAGCACCACTGCACTGCTCTAAACCATAAATAACACCCCAGCACGACCCCCTACTCTGCCCGAACACCACTGCTCTGCCCTAAACCATAAAATACCACCCCCAGCATGAACCCCTACAAAGTCCGAACACCACTGCTCTGCCCTGAACCCTAAATACCACCCCCTGCACAACCCCCTATTCTGCCCGAACACCACGGCTTTGACCTAAACCATGAAACACCACCCCAACATGACCCCCTACACTGCCCGAACACCACTGCACTTCCCTAAACCCTAAAACACCAGCCCCAGCACGACCCCCTACACTGCCAGAGCACCTCTGCACGGCCCTAAACCACAAAACACCACCTCCAGCATGACCCCCTCCACTGCCCGCACACCACTGCACTACCCTAAACCCTGAAACAGCAGCCCCGGCAAGACCCCCTACACTGCCCGAACACCACTGCACTACCCTAAACCCTGAAACACCACCTCCAGCACGACCCCCTACTCTGCCCGAACACCACTACTCTGCCCTAAACCCTAAAACACCACCCCCAGCATGAACCCCTACACTGTCGGAATACCACTGCACTGCCCTAATCCCTAAATACCACCCCCAGCACTACCCCATTCTCTGCCCGAACACCACTGTTCTGCCCTAAACCCTAAAACACCAAACCCAACACGACCCCTACACTGACCAAACACCACTGCACTGACCTAAACCCTGAAACACCAGCCCCAGCATGACCCCCAACACTGAACAAACACCACTGCACTGCCCTAAACCCTGAAAGAGCAGCCCCAGCACGACCGCCTACATTGTCAGTACACCACTGCACTGCCCTGAACCCTGAAACACCACCCCAAGCATGACCCCCTACACTGCCCGAACACCACTGCAATGCCCTAAACTCTGAAACACCACCCCTAGCAAGACCCCCAACACTGCTGTGGTAAATAATTTAATTACCGGGACTTAATTTGATACAGAAACATAATAAAAATAGCTCAATAAATAAGAGGCAGAATCCGTGGTATTAGAGGTTCGGAATGGGCTTTATTCCAATGGACGATTCGAATCGGTTGCTCCAAGTTCCATCACCACGAAGGTTCAGGAAGTGAAGTACATACATTATTGATAATTAATCACTTTTATACAATAGGCATTACAGTGAAGCAAATGCAAGAGGCGTAACAATTGATAGTGTAGATAAGACATACATACGTAGCAAAAGTAGGTGTAACTGGGTGTGACTAAAGAACGTCATCAGGTGTGATGTCATAATAGGGTGGTTCCATGAAAGAATTTCGCAATGTCAGCAGAAATACTTGGCAGAAATGCGCGCACAGCAGCATGACGTGTGATTGACGTGCAACTAGGGGGTGAAGGGGACTTGACATTTAGCTCTACATGTGGCGACAGAAGTCTGGAGGGTCAAGTCAACCTAATCCCAAATCATATCTAACATCCTATGTTTAAAGAACTATGTTATCCAAAAGAGAGGTCTCTTAGAGTAGAATCTTATTCTATACTGACTATACTGACTGTTAGTGCGTGTACAAGCGTCTAAGTGTCTACACTAGATGCGAGGGCCGAAGTCTTCCATAATAATAAGGCTATGAATTACTTGCATAAAGACAGAGAAGCCGGGCCTTTGCTCGGTAGCTGGAAGAATGTTTACTTAAACTACTAGACAGGAATGCATTGGGCAGGGAGCGGAGCAGATAATTTCGAAGGTGAAATACAGTTTTTGGCAGGCAACAGGCTGATGTCAGGCTTCGTGAGCCGCGCAGGGAATGAGACAAAGTTCATGGTCACAGATGCAGGCTCAGACTGGAGCTTCAGAGGCAGAAAGAAAGAAAAGCTTGATGACAGAATCAGGGCCTACTTGCCTGGACTGTAAAATGGCATAAGTGAACCATATAAAGCCGGTGGCCTTTCGTACTTAGGAATGGAATATCCGGCCCATTCATGGCTGATCTGAAAGAGGACATGTTGACGGTGGACGCACATGTGTTTGCGTCTTCATAACTGGAACTGGAGGGAACATACATGTACTTGTGATTCATACATGAAACCGTTGGGGTCCAAGATAGGGGACATAACTGATCAGAAAAATCCATATTTCCACATTCCCTCCTTGTCCCCTACTTGCCCGTCAAGAGATATCAATCTTCATCAATCCATTGATCTGTTCATATAGCATCATTTGTTCTTCTTTTTTCTTCTGGGACGAATGAAATCTTGGTGATGGAATACACGATGTGGCACACAGACCACAAATCGCTGGTCCACATTGTAGGCATAGACAGCAACTGAATAGTATGAGAAAGCCAATACCTAGGAAGGATAGGACCTTCCATCCAAAGGTAGATAATACACTCCAAAACCAACCGGACCAAGTCCAGGTGCCTGGATTCTGGTGTATCTGGCTTACAATCTTATGAAGGCGAGTTATGGCTTTATATACAGATGGCGAATTTTCTGGTATGAAAATGCAACAACTTGATCCGATGACCCTACAAGCTCCGCCCCTATCGGCCAGGATGACGTCAAGGACAAGACGATTTTGAAGCACAACAATCCGCATAGCAGACTGTTCTTCTGTTAAATTGCCTAAGGCGGAAATAGTTTCGTTCACTACTGCTTCAAGGGTTCTAGTTAATCTACGTATCAGCTTACTATTAGTAACGGTACCTATATAGGGAAAGAGACCTTTATTGAAATCTGTGTATTTTTCCCATGCTGTTTCAGTGTAATCGACAATTGGGAGATCTCTCCTTTCTCTATTGTGTACTAAATGAGTATTTCTGTGATAATCGGGAGGAGCTAGGAAAACAGGTGGCAAAAGGAATCCAATGTAGCAGGTACCATCCCAATCTAGAGGCAAACGTACATATGCCGTCTGACCACATATAAAATAGGAATGGCGGGAAGCTCTAAATGTCGACTTGCCTTGATCACTGAATTCTATTACAGTGGTGCATCTACTATGGCCCATATGTATGGAACCATTCTTTCTTACACATAATTCACCTTTTACTGGAAATACTGACATGGCGGGCAAAATTGGAGTAGCTTCGGATTCGACATTTAGGATCATAAGATTAAGCGTAAAATTACCTAATCCATATACTTCATTTTCTAGATCAGTTCCTGTTCTCTTGGGAAGTCCCTCCTTGTTAGGGTAGCAGACTTTAAGTAAAACTAAGTTCAAATTTCCCCATACCCAGTTGTCTTGATAAACTGCAGAATTTGAATCTAGGGGATTAATTAAACTAAACCATGCTCCACAGGAGCCGTTGTGTGTGAATGGGTATGGAAAGAGAGGTAGAATTCCTTTATAATTCTGATAGGGAGGGAGTCGGCCACATATCCAACAATTTGTAGCATTGCTAACTTGATGGGAATGATGTAACATACTAATAAACGTGTTATTGCGCAGCGCAAATCTATAAGACAACTCATGCGGAGGTAATTCACTAAAAGAATGTTCAGCAGTAACATTATAAACATGTCTAGAAATAGGATAATATATGTGCAACAATATATTTGCAGTAATTATTAAAAGACTTAAGAAAAACAAAATTAATAACGTCACTGTGCAATGACTACGCAGTGATTTACAGTATGCATGTCGTTTCAACATTTTTCGGGTGTTTTCTCTATTCAGATCTAAGGGATACATGTCAGAGACAAATTCAACCGCTTCACCTTGGAGAGGACTTAAACAATCAAATTTCCCGACTGGTTAGATCTGAGTTTTAGTTTATATTGTTCGTGACTACTTGATTCAACAAAAGGAAGTTTTGAGTCAATGGGTGAAGACACACAAGGTGTGGTATTTACATCCGATGGTAGTCCATGAAATTTCTTGATATGACTTGAATGTATCCAGCCTTTTCTGCCTTCGATCTTCACGGCTGTCCTTGTGGTGAGCAAGACCAGTTGCGGGGACTTCCACCTAGGATCCAGCTGAGTCTTTCGATCAAAGTTCCTCACGAGGACCAGGTCCCCCGGAATTATATCATGGGATTTCACCTCAGTGTTGTCGGGAAAGGCTGCAGCTACCTGTGAACGACAAGATTGTAGTGCAGACATCAAGGAAGCCAAATAATCTGTCAGCATATTACAGTCAATATCAGTTATTTTTCGTGGTATAGGCGTCCCCCACATATTTGGTGGTCTGCCAAAGATCACCTCATACGGGGATAGCCCTGTTCGAGAGTGTGCTACCATTCTCATGTAAAAGAGTGCAACTGGTAACGCTACTACCCAGTCGACACCTTTCTCTCTGCATATTTTGGACAATCTGATTTTCAGGATCTGATTATGTCTTTCTACGAGACCTGCTGCCTCGGGGTGTCGGACACAGTGGAATTTCCACTGATAGCCTAACAAAAGTGAAACGTGTTTCATTAGTTCGGATGAGAACGGCTGGCCGTTATCTGAGTAGACAACACGTGGTAAACCGTATCGTGGGAAGAATTCTCGAACTAACTGTTTGGCAGTAGTCGGGGCAGTGTAATCTGAAACCGGGTATGCCTCTGTCCAACGGGAAAGAGCACAGACAACTACGAGAACATATTTGAATCCTCGACATCGTTCCATCTGGATATAATCCATCTGGAGCACTTCAAAAGGGTGATCAGGAGGCTGAAATCCACCCTGTTCTACGGGAACGCTTTTTCCTGGGTTGAACTGACAACAGATCATACAGGTACGAACTTTTTGCTTGGCTGCTGCTCGTAAATGTTTATTGAACCAAATGTGTTGGATGCTGTCTAGCATAGCTTTTTCTCCTAGATGCGCTGGACTATGTATAGTGTTAATAATAACTTGGACCATTGAATCAGGAAGGAACCACACAGATTTTTCCTTCGTCATCCATCCTTGATCCGTTTGGATCCCTCCTAATTCAGTCCATTTCTTTATTTCGTCTGGTGTAGCATGCGTCTGTATGTCAATTACGTCAAGAGCGGGATCTTTAATCGTCATACAATGTGTTGGCGTCGGGACTTTTGTCTTTGTCATGTCGGATGTTTGAGTTTGAGCAGTCTGTTTAGCTGTTCTGTCAGCTAGATCATTGCCTTGAGAAATGATATCAATAACTTTCGTATGAGCTTTACATTTCATAATTGATATTGCAGTGGGTAGATGTATTGCATCTAATAAGGCATGAATGAGGGGTCCGTGCTGAATGTGGGCACCGTGAGAAGTTAAATAACCTCTCTCTCGCCACAGCACGCCGAAGTCATGTACAACTCCGAATGCATAACGTGAATCAGTGTATATGTTGACTTTTTTATTTGTGCCTTGAATACAGGCTTGTGTCAGAGCGATGAGCTCTGCGGCTTGAGCTGACAAGGTATTTATGCAATTTGTTTCGATGACTTCAGTGTCTGTTGTGACTGCGTAAGCGGCCACTAACTCTCCTGTACTTGTTCTCATACATGAACCATCTACATACAACGTTAGGTCTGGGTCTGACAATGGGACATCTGTCAAGTCTTGTCTGGGTTTCGTCGTGATTGTAATAACATCAATACAATCATGAGCTAGTGGGTCTGTTCCGATTACGGGTAAAAGTGTGGCAGGATTCAATGTGTTACAACATCTGATTTCTATATGTGGCTGAAACAATGTTAATTCATACCCTGTAAGTCGCGCTATAGTCAAGTGCTGTGTTTGCGTTCTATTCACAAGAACTTCTACTGCATGTGGTACTTGAACTGTCAATGGATGTCCTAACACTATGGCATCGCTTTGTCTTATTGCTAAAGCTGTTGCTGCCACCGATTTCAGGCATGCAGGCAAAGCCTGAGCTACGGGATCTAATGTACTAGAAAAATAAGCACATGGTTTGTGGGATCCTGCCTGTTCCTGTGTGAGTACTGACAAGGCAGTACCTTCGCGTTCTGTAACAAAGAGTGTAAACTGTTTATTGTAACATGGTGTTGCTAAAACCGGTGCTTGGCATAAGGCTTTCTTTAGGTTTTCAAAAGCTTGTGTATGTTCCTGAGTCCAAGGGAGAACAGTCGATGTGGCTGCCTCCTGTGTTGTCAATTGAATGAGTGGTTTTGCTAGAAATGCATACTGAGGGATCCACTGCCTACAATATGAAGTCAGGCCTATAAAAGCCCGCACCTCCTTTTGTGTCTTGGGTATTGGCATGTTAGCTATTAACTGAATGCGGTCGGGTGTAAGCTGCCTTCCCTCCTTGGACAGCGAGTGTCCAAGATAAACAACTCGCTGGACACAGAATTGCAGCTTAGAAGGGGACACCTTGTGCCCTTTTTCGGCTAGAAATTGTAAAACTGTCAGTGATGCTTTCTCACATTCGTGTTCGCTTCTAGCGGTGATCAGCAGATCATCGACATATTGAAGCAGGGCAGTGTTTACTGGCATGTGGATACTGTCGAGTTCTCGTTTCAGTGCTTGGCTATAGATGCTGGGGCTTTCTGTAAATCCTTGAGGTGCGCGTGAGAATTTAAAGCTACGTCCATTTAAACTAAATCCGAACAAGTATTGGCTTTCCGGATCTATAGGGACGCTGAAAAAGGCGTTCTTGAGATCAATTACAGTAAAGAATGTTGCTTCAGAATCAATAGCTGTCAGTAATGACGAGATATCTGGGACCACAGGGAATTGTGGCACAATGCACTTGTTTAATTCGCGCAGATCAATAACCAATCGATATACTGGCGGGGCCTTCGGATCTGTTCGTTTAAGAATCGGAATTATCGGTGAATTACATACATTGGAGTCTGTTTCCACAACCACTCCTTGGGCAATGAGCTCGTCAATGATTTGTAGTAAAGCCACTACAGCATCTGGTGGTAACTTGTATTGTCGCATTCGTGGTAGTACCACTCCTGCCTTTAGTGTAACTCGATATGGTGTAATATTCATGCAACCAACATCAGTAGGGCCTTGTGCCCATAGATGTGTAGGTAAAGTCTGCAGTCGGGGATCCCAAGGATCGCCAAGGAGGGAATCCATGTCTCGAGACACATAGTGACCTTTGAAATCACGTAAAAACAATCTTACTCCTTCCGGAGAACAACATATTATAGCTCCTAGAGCTTTCAGTGTTTTTATACCTAACAAGTTTTCTGGACATGATTTAGTAAGCAATAAATCTGTAGTTCTGGTCAAGGGTCCTATCGTAAGTGGAAGAGGCTGTGATACTTCATTAACAATAGGTTTTCCTGAAAAACCAAGGGAAATATTCTGTGAGCCTGAGAGGGGTGCCCCTGGAACTTCACTACGTTTTATAGTTGTTCGACTTGCCCCTGTATCAAGTAAAAATTTTCTATCTTGGCCTAATAATTCACTATGTACATAAGGTCCTTCTTGGTCTACTGGGACCTCGATAAGGGGTAAGTCAACTTCCCTCTCTAGGCTGGATCATGCGTATCGTTGATAATCAGGATAGTCGTACTGTGCGGTCTGGTACAGCTGTCGTGTCGTGGTTTGTGTGGCAGCAACAGGCAGCGCTGGTGCAGCTGGCACAAACTGTATAGACTGTTGTAGAGCTGGCATGGACTGTGCATGCTGCGGGGCTCCTTGTTCATTCTGATCCTGTCTAAGTGGCCGTGGTCTTTCTTTTGTAATACCTGTGGCGATATTACGCTTCAGGACTGGGCAATCGTGTATATAATGACCTGGTTGTTTACAATAGTTGCATGTCCCTTTTACGGGTCCTGCTGAATCACCGGAATGTGTCGTACCCTTTTTATGTCCTTCAGCTGGAACTGTCTGGGAGACTAGCATTTTCATTTTCGTGTCTTTCATGCGTCTTTGTTCATGTTCTTGTTCCTCTCTAATTCTATTGTAATGGTACTGTAACATTTGTAACATTTGTGATGGGGTATTACCTTGCCAGGTACTCTCGAATTTTAATACTCTATTCTTCACTTGGGGCAAGGAATTTTCAACTAATTTTGTCACAAACAGATGTGGGTATGATTCGCTACTTGCTTTTATGCCACTATTTATACCAAAACATTTTTCAAATCGTGCATAGAAATCACTAGTGTCTTCATCTTGCTTTTGTTTACAGGCTGAAATTGCACCCCAGTCTTCCTTTTTCGTAGTTAATAAACGTGGCAGTACCTGTACTAGTAAACCTGGTAGTGCTTTAGTTTTGTCCCCAAGCCCCGAACCTGTACCTCGGGCCTTTTCTTCATTTTCTAATGCTGTCCAGTCTATCTTTTGGTCTCCCACCTCCCACTCTTTTTCCTTGAGTTTTTCATAAATGCCAGCAGGCATCAATACCTTTAATATTGTCATAATGTCGGGATAGGTATATTCTCCCATGAGTAACATGTCTTTAATTTCTCGGTGGAAACCCGCTGGGTCTTTGTCATGACTGGGTACCACTTTCTTCATTTCTAACAATTCTATTTTCGATATGGGCGTATATACAAATACACGTTTAAACTGATTGTCCTCGCCCTTTATTGGGTGTACTTCTCGTAAGGGATTCTGTCTGTCCATGTAATACATCGGTCTTTCCTTGATGGGCAGTGAGACATGTTCTGGGCATACAAAAAGAATGTACTGCTTTCTTGATTCTAGTATTTCTTTAATTAGCTTAGTACCTGAACCTCTCCATCTATTCGTGAGTAATTCAGTCAATATATCAGGTAAAGGACCAGGATCTGAATGTTGGCTTTTATATAGTATAAGAAGTTGTTGAATCATATAAATCCCAGCTAAACGCTGTTCATCTGGGGTGAGGTTCAAAAATGTGTGTGCTACTGTATCATCACCATATTTTCCGGGACTGTCAACCCAATGAACGGCTGACCTGGCTAATTCTTGTTCATCCATAGAATCGAGTAAATGATAACCCCTTCGTTCTCGCAGTAATTTGTCAGCGGCTTGGAACGAATGCTCGGGGGACCTTGGATTTATTATAGGTGTTTGGAAATTCCTGTTATTATCTGGACATATCGGACGTATCGGGTCAGTAAAACATCTAGTACTATTACAAGATCTTCCTCTACCTACATAGGCTATGGTGTCTGACTGTCCTGTGGGCAGTCCTGATCCTTCCTCCTCGCTTTGTTCGAACTGGTCTACCGCTAATCTCTCTTCGTGTAGGCGTTCTATTTCTTTACGGATCTTTCGGCACATGGCTATTATACAGTTTTGCTTATCATGTCTCCCTTCTGATATATTCTGGCTCCATCTGGTAAGAGTTTGCATTGCTTCCGGGTCTACCCCCGGTCGGTCTTGATTTCTGATCACACAATTTATAAGGAAACGTAACAGTTCCCCTTGTATCTCCACTTTCTGGTATTCCATAGCTCTGTTAATACATTCAGAATCTCGCCCTGTTTGGACAAAATGGTATATATTATCTAGATGCATAGTCATTCCTGGTAACTTCCCTAAATACACCGCGGCTTGTCTGATACGTAATGATGCCATGATCATTTCGTCCTCTTTGCCGGGCACAGGGTCATATCTACAATCTATAAGAAGTTCCTTAAGCGTACGGGCATTTATGAGTTTGGGGGTACGTGGATGTGCTGATTCTTGAAAGGTAAGTTTATTTACTCTGGGTGGCGTAGAAAAAATATTGGTAGCACCTCCGGTAGCCCCGTCTGGGGTATCGGGCGTGAAAGGATTCGTTGAACGCGATACAGCAACTATAGGTGTGGACACAGCTATAGAAGTAGCTGTAGGAACAGATGTGGAAACAGATGTGCTTGCCGGAACTTGTGTCAGGATTTGTTGTTGTAGAGATACAGATACAGGATCTTGGCGTTGAACCTCCCCGGCCGACGGTCTATGTGGGGCGGGGTTAGCATACTCGGGAGCTGCGTCATCTAAATATGAGGAAAGAAAAACATCTTCTGCGGTTCTAGGATGCCCCTTAGGATGTACTTTTATTGGAAATAATGGGGTTGGCAAGTCTTTTGGTATCCCCGGAGTAGCCTTAAGTAATCCCTCGGCCAGAAGGGGATACATACCCTTCATAAGGGCATTTCTTTGTCTATCTACTTGTTCTGATTTCACTCGTGTACCTTCTTCAATTAATAGATTTTCTCGGACTCTATTTGAATTCTCCTTATTTTTCTCTTCCTGTCGGAGTGCTTTTTCTGTACGTCTATGAGATTCTTTACGCCATAACTCAACGGCGTCTTTCTGTGACTGTCTGACTTTCCTTTTCCATAACTCTTCCTCTACTTTCATGATGCACTCTGCATCCCAGGTCCCAGCTGCGGGCCACCTCTGACTTTCTGGTAATTCCTTGGTGTAGTCTACCCATAAATCAAGAAATAATATAGCGTCTAAGCCGTGTTTATGATACATGAAGTACCCTGGAGTGTCCCTAGGAGGAATAGGAACAGCTTCTTCGAGTACCCCTTTTCTAGTTGTGATCTGTCTTAATTTCGAAAAGAGCGGCATATTGAGAACTGATCTGATACTTGATCTTGAACAAACTTAATACAATAAACACGATAATGAACAGTCATTCATACCACAATATGCAGAACGTATTAACACATTTAACATTTAACTTTTAAATGAGCAAACAATGATGATGACGATCTAAGGAAAACTTAATCACTAAACATAATACTCGGCATTATCTGGATTATTCTGAATTTATATACTTGATATACTAGATATACTGCTAAACAGTACAGATACACTGCTGAAACAGTGCAGACCGGATTTGTGTACCCAAACCCGTCTTGACCGGCACAACCTATGTGCACGTCAGAACGCCTCCCCAGTAATGGTACTCACCGGGTAGCTCGGAACGGAAGGCCTCGGAACGGAATTGAACTGGACCGGACTGGACTCGACTCGAAAACTTCGGACACTTCTGAGCTTCGGAAACCTGGTGGGCCTCTGTATACCTCGGATCTTGCTCTCTCAGCTAGGCTCTGGTCGGGATATTTCGCACTTCTCACCGCCTCGTCTGGGTGTTGATCGCAGCCTCAGTCGCCCCCGCTTGACCGGAGGGAGATACAGGAAATCCTGCTGGTACGCGTTGTTGTCCGTCCAGCTGTGGCAGGAGACCGGGCCTGCAACGCACCGCCGGCGCGTGAGATGAGAAAGTGTCCCTGTTCGGGCGCCATTCTTGTGGTAAATAATTTAATTACCGGGACTTAATTTGATACAGAAACATAATAAAAATAGCTCAATAAATAAGAGGCAGAATCCGTGGTATTAGAGGTTCGGAATGGGCTTTATTCCAATGGACGATTCGAATCGGTTGCTCCAAGTTCCATCACCACGAAGGTTCAGGAAGTGAAGTACATACATTATTGATAATTAATCACTTTTATACAATAGGCATTACAGTGAAGCAAATGCAAGAGGCGTAACAATTGATAGTGTAGATAAGACATACATACGTAGCAAAAGTAGGTGTAACTGGGTGTGACTAAAGAACGTCATCAGGTGTGATGTCATAATAGGGTGGTTCCATGAAAGAATTTCGCAATGTCAGCAGAAATACTTGGCAGAAATGCGCGCACAGCAGCATGACGTGTGATTGACGTGCAACTAGGGGGTGAAGGGGACTTGACATTTAGCTCTACATGTGGCGACAGAAGTCTGGAGGGTCAAGTCAACCTAATCCCAAATCATATCTAACATCCTATGTTTAAAGAACTATGTTATCCAAAAGAGAGGTCTCTTAGAGTAGAATCTTATTCTATACTGACTATACTGACTGTTAGTGCGTGTACAAGCGTCTAAGTGTCTACACTAGATGCGAGGGCAGAAGTCTTCCATAATAATAAGGCTATGAATTACTTGCATAAAGACAGAGAAGCCGGGCCTTTGCTCGGTAGCTGGAAGAATGTTTACTTAAACTACTAGACAGGAATGCATTGGGCAGGGAGCGGAGCAGATAATTTCGAAGGTGAAATACAGTTTTTGGCAGGCAACAGGCTGATGTCAGGCTTCGTGAGCCGCACAGGGAATGAGACAAAGTTCATGGTCACAGATGCAGGCTCAGACTGGAGCTTCAGAGGCAGAAAGAAAGAAAAGCTTGATGACAGAATCAGGGCCTACTTGCCTGGACTGTAAAATGGCATAAGTGAACCATATAAAGCCGGTGGCCTTTCGTACTTAGGAATGGAATATCCGGCCCATTCATGGCTGATCTGAAAGAGGACATGTTGACGGTGGACGCACATGTGTTTGCGTCTTCATAACTGGAACTGGAGGGAACATACATGTACTTGTGATTCATACATGAAACCGTTGGGGTCCAAGATAGGGGACATAACTGATCAGAAAAATCCATATTTCCACACTGCCCAAACACACCTGCACTCCCCTAAACCCTGAAACACCAGCCCCAGCACGACCCCCTACACTGCCCGAATACCACTGCACTGCCCTAACCCCTAAAACACCACCCCCTGTATGACCCTCTGCACTGCCCAAGCACCACTGCACTACCCTAAACTCTGAAACACCAACCCTACATGACCCCCTACTCTGCCCGAACACCACTGCTCTGCCATAAACCCTAAAACACCACCCCCAGCACGACCCCCTACACTGCCCGAATACCACTGCACTGCCCTAACCCCTGAAACACCACCCCCTATATGACCCTCTGCACTGCCCAAGCACCACTGCACTGCCCTAAACCCTGAAACACCAACCCTACATGACCCCCTACACTGCCTGAACACCACTGCACTGCCCTAAACCCTGAAACACCACGCCTAGCATGAAATCCTACACTGCACGAAAACACCACTGCACTGCCCTAAACACTAAACACCATCCCACTACGACCCGCTACTCTGCCCGAACACCACTGCTCTGCCATAAACCCTGAAACACCACCCCCAGCACGACCCCATACACTGTCCGAACACCACTGCTCTGCCCTAAACCCTGAAACACCACCCCCAGCACGACCCCCTACACTGCCTGAACACCACTGCACTGCCCTAAACCCTGAAACATCACCCCCAGCATGACCCCTACACTGCCCGAACACCACTGCACTGCCCTAAACCCTGAAGCACCACACCCAGCACGACCCCAACACTGCCCAAACACCACTGCACTGCCATAAACCCTGAAACTCTACCCCCCGCACGACCCCCTACACTGCCCGAACACCACTGCACTGCCCTAAACCCTGACACACCATCCTCTGCACGACCCCCTACACTGCCCGAACACCACTGCACTGCCCTAAACCCTGACACACCATCCTCTGCACGACCCCCTACACTGCCCGAATACCACTGCACTGCCCTAATCCCTGAAACACCACCGCCCTGCACGACCCCCATAACTGACTGAACACTACCGCACTGCCCTAAACCCTGAAACACCAACCCCAGAACAACCCCCTACACTGCCCGAACACCACTGCACTGCCCTAAACCCTGAAACACCACCCCCAACACGACCCCCTACACTGCCCGAATACAACTGCCCTGCCCTAAACCACAAAACACCACCCCCAGCATGACCCCCTCCACTGCCCGCACACCACTGCACTACCCTAAACACTGAAACAGTAGCCCCGGCAAGACCCCCTACACTGCCCGAACACCACTGCACTACCCTAAACCCTGAAACACCACCTCCAGCATGACCCCCTACTCTGCCCGAACACCACTACTCTGCCCTAAACCCTAAAACACCAAACCCAACACGACCCCTACATTGACCAAACACCACTGCACTGACCTAAACCCTGAAACACCAGCCCCAGCATGACCCCCAACACTGAACAAACACCACTGCACTACCCTAAACCCTGAAAGAGCAGCCCCAGCACGACCACCTACATTGTCAGTACACCACTGCACTGCCCTGAACCCTGAAACACCACCCCCAGCATGACCCCCTACACTGCCCGAACACCACTGCAATGCCCTAAACTCTGAAACACCACTCCTAGCAAGACCCCCAACACTGCCCAAACACACCTGTACTCCCCTAAAACCCTGAAACACCAGCCCCAGCACGACCCTCTACTCTGCCCGAATACCACTGCACTGCCCTAACCCCTGAAACACCACCCCCTGTATGACCCTCTGCACTGCCCAAGCACCACTGCACTACCGTAAACTCTGAAACACCAACCCTACATGACCCCCTACTCTGCCCGAACACCACTGCTCTGCCCTAAACCCTAAAACACCACCCCCAGCACACCCCCTACACTGCCCGAATACCACTGCACTGCCCTAAACCCTGAAACACCACCCCCTATATGACCCTCTGCACTGCCCAAGCACCACTGCACTGCCCTAAACCCTGAAACACCAACCCTACATGACCCCCTACACTGCCCGAACACCACTGCACTGCACTAAACCCTGAAACACCATGCCTAGCATGAAATCCTACACTGCACGAAAACACCACTGCACTGCCCTAAACACTAAACACCATCCCACTACGACCCGCTACTCTGCCCGAAAACCACTGCTCTGCCATAAACCCTGAAACACCACCCCCAGCACGACCCCATACACTGTCCGAACACCACTGCTCTGCCTTAAACCCTGAAACACCACCCCCAGCACGACCCCCTACACTGCCTGAACACCACTGCACTGCCCTAAACCCTGAAACATCACCCCCAGCATGACCCCTACACTGCCCGAACACCACTGCACTGCCCTAAACCCTGAAACACCACACCCAGCACGACCCCAACATTGCCCAAACACCACTGCACTGCCCTAAACCCTGAAACTCTACCCCCAGCATGACCCCCTACACTGCCCGAACACCACTACACTGCCCTAAACCCTGAAACACCATCCTCTGCACGACCCCCTACACTGCCGAATACCACTGCACTGCCCTAATCCCTGAAACACCACCGCCCTGCACGACCCCCATAACTGACCGAACACTACCGCACTGCCCTAAACCCTGAAACACCAACCCCAGAACAACCCCCTACACTGCCCGAACACCACTGCACTGCCCTAAACCCTGAAACAGCAGCCCCAGCATGACCCCCTACATTGTCAGTACACCACTGCACTGCCCTAAACCCTGAAATACCACCACCAGCACGACCCCTACACTGCCCGAACACCACTGCACTCCCCTAAACCCTGAAAAACCAGCCCCAGCACGACCCCCTACTCTGCCCGAACACCACTGCTCTGCCCTAAACCCTAAAACACCACCCCCAGCATGACCCCCTACACTGCCTGAATACCACTGCACTGCCCTGACCCCTGAAACACCACCACCAGCAAGACCCCCTACACTGCCCGAACACCACTGCCCTAAACCCTGAAATACCACCCCCAGCAAGACCCCCTACACTGCCCGAACACCACTGGACTGCCCTAATCCCTGAAACACCACACCCAGCACGACCCCAACACTGCCCAAACACCACTGCACTGCCCTAAACCCTGAAACTCTACCCCCAGCATGACCCCCTACACTGCCCGAACACCACTACACTGCCCTAAACCCTGAAACACCATCCTCTGAACGACCCCCTACACTGCCCGAATACCACTGCACTGCCCTAATCCCTGAAACACCACCGCCCTGCACGACCCCCATAACTGACCGAACACTACCGCACTGCCCTAAACCCTGAAACACCAACCCCAGAACAACCCCCTACACTGCCCGAACACCACTGCACTGCCCTAAACCCTGAAACAGCAGCCCCAGCATGACCCCCTACATTGTCAGTACACCACTGCACTGCCCTAAACCCTGAAATACCACCACCAGCACGACCCCTACACTGCCCGAACACCACTGCACTCCCCTAAACCCTGAAACACCAGCCCCAGCACGACCCCCTACTCTGCCCGAACACCACTGCTCTGCCCTAAACCCTAAAACACCACCCCAAGCATGACCCCCTACACTGCCTGAATACCACTGCACTGTCCTGACCCCTGAAACACCACCACCAGCAAGACCCCCTACACTGCCCGAACACCACTGCCCTAAACCCTGAAATACCACCCCCAGCAAGACCCCCTACACTGCCCGAACACCACTGGACCACCCTAAACCCTGAAAAACCACCCCCTGCATGACCCCTACACTGCCCGAGCACCACTGCACTGCCCTAAACCCTGAAACACCACCCCTGCACAAACCCCTAGACTGCCAGAATAACACTGCACTGCACTAAACCCTGAAACACCACACCCAGCACGACCCACTACACTGCTCGAACACCACTGCACTACCCTAAACCATGAAACACCACCCCCAGCATGACCCCCTACACTGCCAGAGCACCACTGCACTGCTCTAAACCATAAATAACACCCCGGCACGACCCCCTACTCTGCCCGAACACCACTGCTCTGCCCTAAACCATAAAACACCACCCCCAGCATGAACCCCTACATTGTCCAAACACCACTGCTCTGCCCTAAACCCTAAATACCACCCCCAGCACGACGCCCTATTCTGCCTGAACACCACGGCTTTGACCTAAACCATGAAACACCACCCCCAACCTGACCCCCTACACTGCCCGAACACCATTGCACTGCCCTAAACCCTGAAACACCAGCCCCAGCACGACCCCCTGCACTGCCCGAACACCACTGCACTGCCCTAAACCCTGAAACACCACCCCCTGCATGGCCCCTACACTGCCAGAGCACCTCTGCACGCACGGCCCTAAACCCTGAAACACCACCCCTGCACGACCCCCTACACTGCCCAAACACCATTGCACTGCACTAAACCCTGAAACTCTACCCCCAGCAAGACCCCCTACATTGCCCGAATACAACTGCACTGCCCTAAACCACAAAACACCACCCCCAGCATGACCCCCTACACTGCCCGCACACCACTGCACTACCCTAAACCCTGAAACAGCAGCCCCTGCAAGACCCCCTACACTGCCCAAACACCACTTCACTACCCTAAACCCTGAAACACCACCTCCAGCACGACCCCCTACTCTGCCCGAACACCACTACTCTGCCCTAAACCCTAAAACACCACCCCCCGCATGAACCACTACACTGCCGCAACACCACTGCACTGCCCTAATACC
The DNA here is from genome assembly GCF_964204655.1 of Triturus cristatus. NCBI lineage: Eukaryota > Metazoa > Chordata > Amphibia > Caudata > Salamandridae > Triturus > Triturus cristatus. The sequence continues at coordinate 409,911,535 of NC_140579.1, read as the reverse complement.
TAAATACCACCCCCAGCACTACCCCATTCTCTGCCCGAACACCACTGTTCTGCCCTAAACCCTAAAACACCACCCCCAGCACGACCCCCCACACTGCCCGAACACCACTGCAATGCCCTAAACTCTGAAACACCACCCCCAGCAAGACCCCCAACACTGCCCTAACAGCACTGCCCTAAACCCTGAAACACCACCCCCAGCACGACCTCCTACACTGCCCAAACACCACTGCACTCTCCTAAACCCTGAAACACCAGCCCCAGCACAACCCCCTACTCTGCCCGAACACCACTGCTCTGCCCTAAACCCTAAAACACCACCCCCAGCACGACCCCCTACACTGCCCGAATACCACTGCACTGCAATAACCCCCGAAACACCACCCCCTGTATGACCCTCTGCACTGCCCAAGCACCACTGCACTGCCCTAAGCCCTGAAACACCACCCCTACATGACCCCCTACACTGCACGAAAACACCACTGCACTGCCCTAAACACTAAACACCATCCCACTACGACCCCCTACTCTGCCCGAACACCACTGCTCTGCCATAAACCCTTAAACACCACCCGCAGCACGACCCCATACACTGTCCGAACACCACTGCTCTGCCCTAAACCCTGAAACACCACTCCCAGCACGACCCCCTACACTGCCTGAACACCACTGCACTGCCCTAAACCCTGAAACATCACCCCCAGCATGACCCATACACTGCCCGAACACCTCTGCACTGCCCTAAACCCTGAAACACCACACCCAGCACAACCACAACACTGTCCAAACACCACTGCACTGCCCTAAACCCTGAAACTCTACCCCCAGCTTGACCCCCTACACTGCCCGAACACCACTACACTGCCCTAAACCCTGAAACACCATCCTCTGCATGACCCCCTACACTGCCCGAATATCACTGCACTGCCCTAAACCCTGAAACACCACTCCCGTCATGACCCCCTACACTGCCCAAACACCACTGCACTGCCCTAAACCCTGAAACACCACTCCCGTCATGACCCCCTACACTGCCCAAACACCACTGCACTGCCCTACACCCTGAAACACCAGCCCTTGCACGACCCCCTACAATGCCCGAATACAACTGTACTGCCCTAAACCCTGAAACACCACCCCCCTGCATGACCCCTACACTGCCCGAACACCACTGCACTGCCCTAAACCCTGAAACACCACCGCCCTGCACGACCCCCTAAACTGCCTGAACACTACCGCACTGCCGTAAACCCTGAAACACCAACCCCAGAACGACCCCCTACACTGCCCGAATACCACTGCACTGCCCTAAATCCTGACAAACCACCCCCTGCACGACCCCCTACACTGCCCGAGCAGCACTGCACTGCCCTAAACCCTGAAAAAACACCCCTGCATGACCCCCTACACTGCCCGAACACCACTGCACTGCCCTAAACCCTGAAACACCACCCCTAGCATGAAACCCTACACTGCACAAAAACACCACTGCACTGCCCTAAACACTAAACACCATCCCATTACGACCCCCTACTCTGCCCGAACACCACTGCACTGCCCTAAACCCTGAAACATCACCCCCAGCACGACGCCTACACTGCCCAAACACCACTGCACTGCCCTAAACCCTGAAACTCTACCCCAGCACGATCCCCTACACTGCCCGAACACCACTACACTACCCTAAACCCTGAAACACCACCCCCTACACGACCCCCTACACTGCCCGAATACCTCTTGAAATTCCCTAAACCCTGAAATACCACCGCCCTGCAAGACCCCCTAAACTGCCCGAATACCACCGCACTGCCCTAAACCCTGAAACACCAACCCCAGAACGACCCCCTACACTGCCAGAACACCACTGCACTGCCCTAAACCCTGAAACAACACTCCCAGCACGACCCCCTACACTGCCCGAACACCACTGCACTGCCCTAAACCCTGAAACACCAGCCCCATCACGACCCCCTACTCTGCCCGAACACCACTGCTCCTCTCTAAACCCTAAAACACCACCCCCAGCACGACCCCCTACACTGCCCGAATATCACTGCACTGCCCTAACCCCTGAAACACCACCCCCTGTATGACCCTCTGCACTGCCCAAGCACCACAGCACTGCTCTAAATCCTGAAACACCACCCCTACATGACCCCCTACACTGCCCGAACACCACTGCACTGCCCTAAACCCTGAAACACCACGCCTAGCATGAAATCCTACACTGCACGAAAACTCCACTGCACTGCTCTAAACACTAAACACCATCCCACTACGACCCCCTACTCTGCCCAAACACCACTGCTCTACCATAAACCCTAAAACACCATCCCCAGCACGACCCCATACACTGTCCAAACACCACTGCCCTGCCCTAAACCCTGAAAAATCACCCCCTGCATAAACCCCTACACTGCCCGAGCACCACTGAACTGCCCTAAACCCTGAAACACCACCCCTGCATGATCCCCTACACTGCCCGAACACCACTGCACTGCCCTAAACCCTGAACACCACCTTCAGCACGATCCCCTACTCTGCCCAACCACCACTACTCTGCCCTAAACCCTAAAACACCACCCCCTGCATGAACCCCTTCACTGCCGGAACACCACTGCACTGCCCTAATCCCTAAATACCACCCCCAGCACTATCCCCTTCTCTGCCCGAACACCACTGTTCTGCCCTCAACCCTAAAACACCACCCCCAAAACGACCCCCTACACTGCCCGAACACCACTGCACTGCCCTAAACGCTGAAACAGCAGCCGCAGTACGACCCCCTACATTGTCAGTACACCACTGCACTGCCCTAAACCCTGAAATACCACCACCAGCACAACCCCTACACTGCCCGAACACCACTGCACTCCCCTAAACCCTGAAACACCAGCACGACCCCCTACTCTGCCCGAACACCACTGCTTTGCCCTAAACCCTAAAACACCACCCCCAGCATGACCCCCTACACTGCCCGAATACCAGTGCACTGCCCTAACCCCTGAAACACCACCACCAGCAAGACCCCCTACACTGCCCGAACACCACTGCCCTAAACCCTGAAATACCACCCCCAGCAAGACCCCCTACACTGCCCGAACACCACTGGACTACCCTAAACCCTGAAAAACCACCCCCTGCATGACCCCTACACTGCCCGAGCACCACTGCACTGCCCTAAACCCCACTGCCCTAAACCCTGAAACACCACCCCTGCACACCCCCTACACTGCCAGAATAACACTGCACTGCACTAAACCCTGAAACACCACCCCCAGCACGACCCCCTACACTGCCCGAACACCACTGCACTACCCTAAACCATGAAACACCACCCCCAGCATGACCCCCTACACTGCCGGAGCACCACTGCACTGCTCTAAACCATAAATAACACCCCAGCACGACCCCCTACTCTGCCCGAACAGCACTGCTCTGCCCTAAACCATAAAACACCACCCCCAGCATGAACCCCTACACTGTCCAAACACCACTGCTCTGCCCTAAACCCTAAATACCACCCCCAGCACGACCCCCTATTCTGCCCGAACACCACGGCTTTGACCTAAACCATGAAACACCACCCCCAACATGACCCCCTACACTGCCCGAACACCACTGCACTGCCCTAAACCCTGAAACACCAGCCCCAGAACGACCCCCTACACTGCCCGAACACCACTGCTCTGCCCTAAACCCTGAAACACCACCCCCTGCAAGGCCCCTACACTGCCAAAGCACCTCTGCACGGCCCTAAACCCTGAAACACCACCCCTGCACGACCCCCTACACTGCCCAAACACCACTGCACTGCCCTAAACCCTGAAACTCTACCCCCAGCAAGACTCCCTACACTGCCCGAATACAACTGCCCTGCCCTAAACCACAGAACACCACCCCCAGCATGACCCCCTACACTGCCCGCACACCACTGCACTACCCTAAACCCTGAAACAGCAGCCCCGGCAAGACCCCTACACTGCCCGAACACCACTGCACTACCCTAAACCCTGAAATACCACCTCCAGCACGACCCCCCTACTCTGCCCGAACACCACTACTCTGCCCTAAACCCTAAAACACCACCCCCAGCATGAACCCCTACACTGCCGGAACACCACTGCACTGCCCTAATCCCTAAATACCACCCCAGCACTACCCCATTCCCCCAGCATGACCCCCTACACTGCCCGAACACCACTGCAATGCCCTAAACTCTGAAACACCACCCCCAGCAAGACCCCCAGCACTGCCCAAACACCACTGCACTCCCCAAAACCCTGAAACACCAGCCCCAGCGCGACCCCCTACTCTGCCCGAACACCACTGCTCCGCCCTAAACCCTAAAGCACCACCCCCAGCACGACCCCCTACACTGCCCGAATACCACTGCACTGCCCTAACCCCTGAAACACCACCCCCTGTATGACCCTCTGCACTGCCCAAGCACCACGGCACTGCCCTAAACTCTGAAACACCAACCCTACATGACCCCCTACACTGCCCGAACACCACTGCACTGCCCTAAACCCTGAAGCACCACGCCTAGCATGAAATCCTACACTGCACGAAAACACCACTGCACTGCCCTAAACACTAAATACCATCCCACTACGACCCGCTACTCTGCCCGAACACCACTGCTCTGCCATAAACCCTGAAACACCAGCCCCAGCACAACCCCCTACTCTGCCCGAACACCACTGCTCTGCCCTAAACCCTAAAACACCACCCCCAGCACAACCCCCTACACTGCCGGAACACCACTGCACTGCCCTAACCCCTGAAACACCACCCCCTATATGACCCTCTGCATTGACCAAGCACCACTGCACTGCCCTAAACCCTGAAACACCAACCCTACATGACCCCCTACACTGCCCGAACACCACTGCACTGCCCTAAACCCTGAAGCACCACGCCTAGCATGAAATCCTACACTGCACGAAAACACCACTGCACTGCCCTAAACACTAAATACCATCCCACTACGACCCGCTACTCTGCCCGAACACCACTGCTCTGCCATAAACCCTGAAACACCAGCCCCAGCACAACCCCCTACTCTGCCCGAACACCACTGCTCTGCCCTAAACCCTAAAACACCACCCCCAGCACAACCCCCTACACTGCCCGAATACCACTGCACTGCCCTAACCCCTGAAACACCACCCCCTATATGACCCTCTGCATTGCCCAAGCACCACTGCACTGCCCTAAACCCTGAAACACCAACCCTACATGACCCCCTACACTGCCCGAACACCACTGCACTGCCCTAAACCATGAAACACCACGCCTAGCATGAAATCCTACACTGCACGAAAACACCACTGCACTGCCCTAAACACTAAACACTATCCCACTACGACCTGCTACTCTGCCCGAACACCACTGCTCTGCCATAAACCCTGAAACACCACCCCCAGCACTACCCCATACACTGTCCGAACACCACTGCACTGCCCTAAACCCTGAAAGAGCAGCCCCAGCGCGACCGCCTACATTGTCAGTACACCACTGCACTGCCCTAAACCCTGAAACACCACCCCCAGCATGACCCCCTACACTGCCCAAACACCACTGCAATGCCCTAAACTCTGAACCACCACCCCCAGCAAGACCCCCAACACTGCCCAAACACCACTGTGCTCCCCTAAACCCTGAAACACCAGCCCCAGCACGACCCCCTACTCTGCCCGAACACCACTGCTCTGCCCTAAACCCTAAAACACCACCCCCAGCATGACCCCCTACACTGCCCGAATATCACTGCACTGCCCTCACCCCTGAAACACCACCCCCTGTATGACCCTCTGCACTGCCCAAGCACCACTGCACTGCCCTAAACCCTGAAACACTACCCCTACATGACCCCCTACACTGCCCGAACACCACTGCACTGCCCTAAACCCTGAAACACCACGCCTAGCATGAAATCCTACACTGCACGAAAACACCACTGCACTGCCCTAAACACTAAACACCATCCCACTACGACCCCCTACTCTGCCCGAACACCACTGCTCTACCATAAACCCTGAAACACCACCCCCAGCACGACCCCATACACTGTCCAAACACCACTGCTCTGCCCTAAACCCTGAAACACCACCCCCAGCACGACCCCCTACACTGCCCGAACACCACTGCACTGCCCTAAACCATGAAAAATCACCCCCTGCACGAACCCCTACACTGCCCGAGCACCACTGAACTGCCCTTATCCCTGAAGCACCACCCCTGCACGACCCCCTACACTGCCCGAACACCACTCCACTGCCCTAAACCCTGAACACCACCTCCAGCATGACCCCTACTCTGCCTGCCCACCACTACTCTGCCCTAAACCCTAAAACACCACCCCCAGCATGAACCCCTTCACTGCCGGAACACCACTGCACTGCCCTAATCCCTAAATACCACCCCCAGCAGTACCCCCTTCTCTGCCCGAACACCACTGTTCTGCCCTAAACCCTAAAACACCACCCCCAACACGACCCCCTACACTGCCTGAACACCACTGCACTGCCCTAAACCCTGAAACAGCAGTCCCAGCACGACCCCCTAAACTGCCCGAATACCACCGCACTGCCCTAAACCCTGAAACACCAACCCCAGAACGACCCCCTACACTGCCCGAACACCACTACACTGCCCTAAACCCTGAAACACCACTCCCAGCATGACCCCCTACACTGCCCGAAGACCACTGCACTGCCCTAAACCCTGAAACACCACCCCCCTGCACGACCCCCTACACTGCCCAAACACCACTGCACTCCCCTAAACCCTGAAACCCCAGCCCCATCACGACCCCCTACTCTGCCCGAACACCACTGCACTGCCCTAAACCCTGAAACACCACCCCCTGCATGGCCCCTACACTGCCAGAGCACCTCTGCACGGCCCTAAACCCTGAAACACCACCCCTGCACGACCCCCTACACTGCCCAAACACCACTGCACTTCCCTAAACCCTGAAACTCTACCCCCAGCAAGACCCCCTACACTGCCCGAACACAACTGCCCTGCCCTAAACCACAAAACACAACCCCCAGCATGACCCCCTACACTGCCCGCACACCACTGCACTACCCTAAACCCTGAAACAGCAGCCCTGGCAAGACCTCCTACACTGCCTGAACACCACTGCACTACCCTAAACCCTGAAACACCACCTCCAGCACGACCCCCTACTCTGCCCGAACACCACTACTCTGCCCTAAACCCTGAAACACCACCCCCCTGCACGACCCCCTACACTGCCCAAACACCACTGCACTCCCCTAAACCCTGAAACACCAGCCCCATCACGACCCCCTACTCTGCCCGAACACCACTGCTCTGCCCTAAACCCTAAAACACCACCCCCAGCACGACCCCCTACACTGCCCGAATATCACTGCACTGCCCTAACCCCTGAAACACCACCCCCTGTATGACCCTCTGCACTGCCCAAGCACTACTGCACTGCCCTAAACCCTGAAACACCACCCCTACATGACCCCCTACACTGCCCGAACACCACTGCACTGCCCTAAACCCTGAAACACCACGCCTAGCATGAAATCCTACACTGCACGAAAACACCACTGCACTGCCCTAAACACTAAACACCATCCCACTACGACCCCCTACTCTGCCTGAACACCACTGCTCTACCATAAACCCTGAAACACCACCCCCAGCACGACCCCATACACTGTCCAAACACCACTGCTCTGCCCTAAACCCTGAAACACCACCCCCAGCACGACCCCCTACACTGCCCGAACACCACTGCACTGCCCTAAACCCTGAAAAATCACCCCCTCCACGAACCCCTACACTGCCCGAGCACCACTGAACTGCCCTAAACCCTAAAACACCACCGCTGCACGACCCCCTATACTGCCCGAACACCACTGCACTGCCCAAAACCCTGAACACCACCTCCAGCACGACCCCCTACTCTGCCCAACCACCACTACTCTGCCCTAAACCCTAAAACACCACCCCCAGCATGAACCCCTTCACTGCGGGAACACCCCTGCACTGCCCTAATCCCTAAATACCACCCCCAGCACTACCCCCTTCTCTGCCCGAACACCACTGTTCTGCCCTAAACCCTAAAACACCACCCCCAACACGACTCCCTACACTGCCCGAACACCACTGCACTGCCCTAAGCCCTGAAACAGCAGCCCCAGCACAACCCCCTACATTGTCTGTACACCACTGCACTGCCCTAAACCCTGAAATATCACCACCAGCACGACCCCTACACTGCCCGAACACCACTGCACTTCCCTAAACCCTGAAACACCAGCCCCAGCACGACCCCCTACTATGCCCGAACACCACTGCTTTGCCCTAAACCCTAAAACACCACCCCCAGCATGACCCCCTACACTGCCCGAATACCACTGCACTGCCCTAACCCCTGAAACACCACCACCAGCAAGACCCCCTACACTGCCCGAACACCACTGCCCTAAACCCTGAAATTCCATCCCCAGCAAGACCCCCTACACTGTCCGAACACCACTGGACTACCCTAAACCCTGAAAAACCACCCCCTGCATGACCCCTACACTGCCCGAGCACCACTGCGCTGCCCTAAACCCCACTGCCCTAAACCCTGAAACACCACTCCTGCACAACCCCCTACACTGCCAGAATAACACTGCACTGCACTAAACCCTGAAACACCACCCCCAGCACGACCCCCTACACTGCCCGAACACCACTGAACTACCCTAAACCATGAAACACCACCCCCAGCATGACCCCCTACACTGCCGGAGCACCACTGCACTGCTCTAAACCATAAATAACACTCCAGCACGACCCCCTACTCTGCCCGAATACCACTGCTCTGCCCTAAACCATAAAACACCACCCCCAGCATGAACCCCTACACTGTCCGAACACCACTGCTCTGCCTATACCCTAAATACCACCCCCAGCACGACCCCCTATTCTGCCCGAACACCACGGCTTTGACCTAAACCATGAAACACCACCACAAACATGACCCCCTACACTGCCCGAACACTACTGCACTGCCCTAAACCCTGAAACACCAGCCCCAGCAAGACCCCCTACACTGCCCGAACACCACTGCACGGCCCTAAACCCTGAAACACCACCCCTGCACTACCCCCTACACTGCCCAAACACCACTGCACTTCCCTAAACCCTGAAACTCTACCCCCAGCAAGACCCCCTACACTGCCCGAATACAACTGCCCTGCCCTAAACCACAAAACACAACCCCCAGCATGACCCCCTACACTGCCCGCACACCACTGCACTACCCTAAACCCTGAAACAGCAGCCCCGGCAAGACCTCCTACACTGCCCGAACACCACTGCACTACCCTAAACCCTGAAACACCACCTCCAGCACAACCCCCTACTCTGCCCGAACACCACTACTCTGCCCTAAACTCTAAAACACCAACCCCAGCATGAACCCCTACACTGCCGAAACACCACTGCACTGCCCTAATCCCTAAATCCCACCCCAGCACTACCCCATTCTCTGCCCGAACACCACTGTTCTGCCCTAAACCCTAAAACACCACACCCAACACGACCCCTACACTGTCCGAACACCACTGCACTGACCTAAACCCTGAAACACCAGCCCCAGCATGACCCCCAAACTGAACAAACACCACTGCACTGCCCTAAACCCTGAAAGAGCAGCCCCAGCACGACCGCCTACATTGTCAGTACACCACTGTACTGCCCTAAACCCTGAAACACCACCCCCAGCATGACCCCCTACACTGCCCAAACACCACTGCACTCCCCTAAACCCTGAAACACCAGCCCCAGCACGACCCCCTACTCTGCCCGAACACCACTGCTGTGCCCTAAACCCTAAAACACCACCCCCAGCACGACCCCCTACACTGCCCGAATACCACTGCACTGACCTAAACCCTGAAACACCAGCCCCAGCATGACCCCCAACACTGAACAAATACCACTGCACTGCCCTAAACCCTGAAAGAGCAGCCCCAGCACGACCGCCTACATTGTCAGTACACCACTGCACTGCCCTAATCCCTGAAACACCACCCCCAGCATGACCCCCTACACTGATCGAACACCACTGCAATGCCCTAAACTCTGAAACACCACCCCCAGCAAGACCCCCAACACTGCCCGAACAGCACTGCCCTAAACCCTGAAACACCACCCCCAACACGACCCCCTACTCTGCCCAAACACCACTGCACTCCCCTAAACCCTGAAACACCAGCCCCAGCACGACCCCCTACTCTGCCCGAACACCGATGCTCTGCCCTAAACCCTAAAACACCACCCCCAGCACGACCCCCTACTCTGCCCGAACACCACTGCTCTGCCCTAAACCCTAAAACTCCACCCCCAGCACGACCCCCTACACTGCCCGAATACCACTGCACTGCCCTAACCCCTGAAACACCACCCCATGTATGACCCTCTGCACTGCCCAAGCACCACTGCACTGCCCTAAACCCTGAAACACCACCCCTACATGACCCACTACACTGCCCGAACACCACTGCACTGCCCTAAACCCTGAAACACCACGCCTAGCATGAAATCCTACACTGCACGAAAACACCACTGCACTGCCCTAAACACTAAACACCATCCCACTGCGACCCCCTACTCTGCCCGAACACCACTGCTCTGTCATAAACCCTTAAACACCACCCCCAGCACGACCCCATACACTGTCCGAACACCACTGCTCTGCCCTAAACCCTGAAACACCACCCCCAGCACGACCCCCTACACTGCCTGAACACCACTGCACTGCCCTAAACCCTGAAACATCACCCCCAGCATGACCCCTACACTGCCCAAACACCTCTGCACTGCCCTAAACCCTGAAACACCACACCCAGCACGACCACAACACTGTCCAAACACCACTACACTACCCTAAACCCTGAAACTCAACCCCCTGCACGACCCCCTACACTGCCCGAATACCACTGCACTGCCCTAATCCCTGAAACAACACCCCACTGCACGACCCCTACACTGCCCGAACACCTCTTGAAATTCCCTAAACCCTGAAACACCACCGCCCTGACCCCTAAACTGCCCGAATACCACCGCACTGCCCTAAACCCTGAAACACCAACCCCAGAACGACCCCCTATACTGCCCGAACACCACTGCACTGCCCTAAACCCTGAAACACCACTCCCAGCATGACCCCCTACACTGCCCAAACACCACTGCACTGCCCTAAACCCTGAAACACCACCCCCCTGCACGCCCCCCTACACTGCCCAAACACCACTGCACTCCCCTAAACCCTGAAACACCAACCCCATCACGACCCCCTACTCTGCCCGAACACCACTGCTCTGCCCTAAACCCTGAAACACCACCCCTACATGACCCCCTACACTGCCCGAACACCACTGCACTGCCCTAAACCCTGAAACACCACGCCTAGAATGAAATCCTACACTGCACGAAAACACCACTGCACTGCCCTAAACACTAAACACCATCCCACTACGACCCCCCTACTCTGCCCGAACACCACTGCTCTACCATAAACCCTGAAACACCACCCCCAGCACGACCCCATACACTGTCCAATCACCACTGCTCTGCCCTAAACCCTGAAACACCACCCCAGCACGACCCTCTACACTGCCTGAACACCACTGCACTGCCCTAAACCCTGAAACATCACCCCCAGCATGACCCCTACACTGCCCGAACACCACTGCAGTGCCCTAAACCCTGAAACACCACACCCAGCATGACCCCAACACTGCCCAAACACCACTGCACTGCCCTAAACCCTGAAACTCTACCCCCAGCACGACACCCTACACTGCCCGAACACCACTACACTGCCCTAAACCCTGAAACACCACCCCCTGCACGACCCCCTACACTGCCCAAATACCACTGCACTGCCCTAAACCCTGAAACACCAACCCCAGAACAACCCCCTACACTGCCCGAACACCACTGCACTGCCCTACACCCTGAAACACCAGCCCTTGCACGACCCCCTACAATGCCCTAATACAACTGCACTGCCCTAATCTCTGAAACACCACTCCCTGCATGTCCCCCTACACTGCCCAAACACCACTGCACTGCCCTACACCCTGAAACACCAGCCCTTGCACGACCCCATACAATGCCCGAATACAACTGCACTGCCCTAATCTCTGAAACACCACCCCCCTGCATGACCCCCTACACTGCCCGAACACCACTGCACTGCCCTAAACCCTGAAACACCACCGCCCTGCATGACCCCCTAAACTGCCCGAACACTACCGCACTGCCGTAAACCCTGAAACACCAACCCCAGAACGACCCCCTACACTGTCTGAATACCACTGCACTGCCCTAAACGCTGAAAAACAACCCCCTGCACGACCCCCTACACTGCCCGAACACCACTACACTGCCCTAAACCCTGAAACACCACCCCCTGCACGACCCCCGACACTGCCTGAATACCACTGCACTGCCCTAATCCCTGAAACAACACCCCCCTGCACAACCCCCTACACTGCCCGAACACTACTGCACTGCCCTAAACCCTGAAACACCACCACCCTGCAAGACCCCCTAAACTGCCCGAATACCACACACTGCATTAAACCCTGAAACACCAACCCCAGAATGACCCTCTACACAGCCCGAACACCACTGCACTGCCCTAAATCCTGAAACAACACTCCCAGCATGACCCCTACACTGCCCGAACACGAATGCACTGCCCTAAACCCTGAAACACCACCCCCCTGCTTGACCCCCTACACTGCCCGAATACCACTGCACTGCCATAAACCCTGAAACACCACCCCCAGCACGACCCCCTACACTGCCCGAATACCACTCCACTGCCCCAACCCCTGAATCACCACCCCCAGCAAGACCCCCTACACTGCCCTAATACCAATGCACTGCCCTAACCCCTGAAACACCACCCCCTGTATGACCCTCTGCACTGCCCAAGCACCACTGCACTGCCCTAAACCCTGAAACACCACCCGTACGTGACCCCCTACACTGCCCGAACACCACTGTACTGCCCTAAACCCTGAAACATCACCCCCAGCATGATCCCTACACTGCCCGAACACCACTGCACTGCCCTAAACCCTGAAATACCACTCCCACCACGACCCCCTACACTGCACAAACACCACTGCACTGCCCTAAACCCTGAAACTCTACCCCCAGCATGACCCCCTACACTGCCCGAACACCACCGCACTGCCCTAAACCCTGAAACACCACTGCCCTGCACGACCCCCTAAACTGCCCGAACACTACCGCACTGCCGTAAACCCTGAAACACCAACCCCAGAACGACCCCCTACACTGCCTGAATACCACTGCACTGCCCTAAACCCTGAAAAACCACCCCCTGCACAACCCCCTACACTGTCCGAGCACCACTGCACTGCCCTAAATCCTGAAAAACCACCCCTGCACGACCCCCTACACTGCCTGAACACGACTGCACTGCCCTAAACCCTGAAACACCACCCCTAGTATGAAACCCTACACTGCACGAAAACACCACTGCACTGCCCTAAGCACTAAACACCATCCCATTACGACCCCCTACTCTGCCCGAACACCACTGCTTTGCCCTAAACCCTAAAACACCACCCCCAGCATGACCCCCTACACTGCCCGAATACCACTGCACTGCCCTAACCCCTGAAACACCACCACCAGCAAGACCCCCTACACTGCCCGAACACCACTGCCCTAAACCCTGAAATACCACCACCAGCAAGACCCCCTACACTGCCCGAACACCACTGGACTACCCTAAACCCTGAAAAACCACCCCCTGCATGACCTCTACACTGCCCGAGCACCCCTGCACTGCCCTAAACCCTGAAACACCACCCCTGCACAACCCCCTACACTGCCAGAATTACACTGCACTGCACTAAACCCTGAAACACCACACCCAGCACGTCCCCCTACACTGCTCGAACACCACTGCACTACCCTAAACCATGAAACACCACCCCCAGCATGAACCCCTACACTGTCCGAACACCACTGCTCTGCTCTAAACCATAAATAACACCCCAGCACGACCCCCTACTCTGCCCGAACACCACTGCTCTGCTCTAAACCATAAAACACCACCCCCAGCATGAACCCCTACACTGTCCGAACACCACTGCTCTGCCCTCAACCCTAAATACCACCCCCAGCACGACCCCCAATTCTGCCCGAACACCAAGGCTTTGACCTAAACCTTGAAACACCACCCCCAACATGACCCCCTACACTGCTCGAACACCATTGCACTGCCCTAAACCCTGAAACACCAGCCCCAGCACGTCCCCCTACACAGCCCGAACACCACTGCACTGCCCTAAACCCTGAAACACTACCCCCTGCATGGCCCCTACACTGCCAGAGCACCTCTGCACGGCCCAAAACCCTGAAACACCACCCCTGCATGACCCCCTACACTGCCCAAACACCACTGCCCTTCCATAACCCTGACACTCTACCCCCAGCAAGACCCCCTACACTGCCCGAATACAACTGCCCTGCCCTAAACCACAAAACACCACCCCCAGCATGACCCCCTACACTGCCCGCACACCACTGCACTACCCTAAACCCTGAAACAGCAGCCCCGGCAAGACCCCCTACACTGCCCGAACACCACTGCACTATCCTAAACCCTGAAACACCACCTCCAGCACGACCCCCTACTCTGCCAGAACACCACTACTCTGCCCTAAACCCTAAAACACCACCCCCAGCATGAACCACTACACTGCCGCAACACCACTGCACTGCCCTAATCCCTAAATACCACCCCCAGCACTACCCCATTCTGTGCCCGAACACCACTGTTCTGCCCTAAACCCTAAAACACCACACCCAACACGACCCCTACACTGTCCGAACACCACTGCACTGACCTAAACCCTGAAACACCAGCCCCAGCATGACCCCCAACACTGAACAAACACCACTGCACTGCCCTAAACCCTGAAAGAGCAGCCCCAGCACGACCGCCTACATTGTCAGTACACCACTGCACTGCCCTAATCCCTGGAACACCACCCCCAGCATGACCCCCTACACTGATCGAACACCACTGCAATGCCCTAAACTCTGAAACACCACCCCCAGCAAGACCCCCAACACTGCCCGAACAGCACTGCCCTAAACCCTGAAACACCACCCCCAGCACGACCCCCTACTCTGCCCAAACACCACTGCACTCCCCTAAACCCTGAAACACCAGCCCCAGCACGACCCCCTACTCTGCCCGAACACCGCTGCTCTGCCCTAAACCCTAAAACACCACCCCCAGCACGACCCCCTACTCTGCCCGAACACCACTGCTCTGCCCTAAACCCTAAAACTCCACCCCCAGCACGACCCCCTACACTGCCCGAATACCTCTGCACGGCCCAAAACCCTGAAACACCACCCCTGCATGACCCCCTACACTGCCCAAACACCACTGCACTGCCATAACCCTGAAACTCTACCCCCAGCAAGACCCCCTACACTGCCCGAATACAACTGCCCTGCCCTAAACCACAAAACACCACCCCCAGCATGACCCCCTACACTGCCCGCACACCACTGCACTACCCTAAACCCTGAAACAGCAGCCCCGGCAAGACCCCCTACACTGCCCTAACACCACTGCACTATCCTAAACCCTGAAACACCACCTCCAGCACGACCCCCTACTCTGCCAGAACACCACTACTCTGCCCTAAACCCTAAAACACCACCCCCAGCATGAACCACTACACTGCCGCAACACCACTGCACTACCCTAATCCCTAAATACCACCCCCAGCACTACCCCATTCTGTGCCCGAACACCACTGTTCTGCCCTAAACCCTAAAACACCACACCCAACACGACCCCTACACTGTCCGAACACCACTGCACTGACCTAAACCCTGAAACACCAGCCCCAGCATGACCCCCAACACTGAACAAATACCACTGCACTGCCCTAAACCCTGAAAGAGCAGCCCCAGCACGACCGCCTACATTGTCAGTACACCACTGCACTGCCCTAATCCCTGAAACACCACCCCCAGCATGACCCCCTACACTGATCGAACACCACTGCAATGCCCTAAACTCTGAAACACCACCCCCAGCAAGACCCCCAACACTGCCCGAACAGCACTGCCCTAAACCCTGAAACACCACCCCCAGCACGACCCCCTACTCTGCCCAAACACCACTGCACTCCCCTAAACCCTGAAACACCAGCCCCAGCACGACCCCCTACTCTGCCCGAACACCGCTGCTCTGCCCTAAACCCTAAAACACCACCCCCAGCACGACCCCCTACTCTGCCCGAACACCACTGCTCTGCCCTAAACCCTAAAACTCCACCCCCAGCACGACCCCCTACACTGCCCGAATACCACTGCACTGCCCTAACCCCTGAAACACCACCCCATGTATGACCCTCTGCACTGCCCAAGCACCACTGCACTGCCCTAAACCCTGAAACACCACCCCTACATGACCCCCTACACTGCCCGAACACCACTGCACTGCCCTAAACCCTGAAACACCACGCCTAGCATGAAATCCTACACTGCACGAAAACACCACTGCACTGCCCTAAACACTAAACACCATCCCACTACGACCCCCTACTCTGCCCGAACACCACTGCTCTGTCATAAACCCTTAATCACCACCCCCAGCACGACCCCATACACTGTCCGAACACCACTGCTCTGCCCTAAACCCTGAAACACCACCCCCAGCACGACCCCCTACACTGCCTGAACACCACTGCCCTGCCCTAAACCCTGAAACATCACCCCCAGCATGACCCCTACACTGCCCAAACACCTCTGCACTGCCCTAAACCCTGAAACACCACACCCAGCACGACCACAACACTGTCCAAACACCACTACACTACCCTAAACCCTGAAACTCAACCCCCTGCACGACCCCCTACACTGCCCGAATACCACTGCACTGCCCTAATCCCTGAAACAACACCCCACTGCACGACCCCTACACTGCCCGAACACCACTTGAAATTCCCTAAACCCTGAAACACCACCGCCCTGACCCCTAAACTGCCCGAAAACCACCGCACTGCCCTAAACCCTGAAACACCAATCCCAGAACGACCCCCTATACTGCCCGAACACCACTGCCCTGCCCTAAACCCTGAAACACAACTCCCAGCATGACCCCCTACACTGCCCAAACACCACTGCACTGCCCTAAACCCTGAAACACCACCCCCCTGCACGCCCCCCTACACTGCCCAAACACCACTGCACTCCCCTAAACCCTGAAACACCAGCCCCATCACGACCCCCTACTCTGCCCGAACACCACTGCTCTGCCCTAAACCCTAAAACACCACCCCAGCACGACCCCCTGCACTGCCCGATTATCACTGCACTGCCCTAATCCCTGAAAGACCACCCCCTGTATGACCCTCTGCACTGCCCAAGCACCACTGCACTGCCCTAAACCCTGAAACACCACCCCTACATGACCCCCTACACTGCCCGAACACCACTGCACTGCCCTAAACCCTGAAACACCACGCCTAGAATGAAATCCTACACTGCACGAAAACACCACTGCACTGCCCTAAACACTAAACACCATCCCACTACGACCCCCCTACTCTGCCCGAACACCACTGCTCTACCATAAACCCTGAAACACCACCCCCAGCACGACCCCATACACTGTCCAATCACCACTGCTCTGCCCTAAACCCTGAAACACCACCCCAGCACGACCCTCTACACTGCCTGAACACCACTGCACTGCCCTAAACCCTGAAACATCACCCCCAGCATGACCCCTACACTGCCCGAACACCACTGCAGTGCCCTAAACCCTGAAACACCACACCCAGCATGACCCCAACACTGCCCAAACACCACTGCACTGCCCTAAACCCTGAAACTCTACCCCCAGCACAACACCCTACACTGCCCGAACACCACTACACTGCCCTAAACCCTGAAACACCACCCCCTGCACGACCCCCTACACTGCCCAAATACCACTGCACTGCCCTAAACCCTGAAACACCAACCCCAGAACAACCCCCTACACTGCCCGAACACCACTGCACTGCCCTACACCCAGAAACACCAGCCCTTGCACGACCCCCTACAATGCCCTAATACAACTGCACTGCCCTAATCTCTGAAACACCACTCCCTGCATGTCCCCCTACACTGCCCAAACACCACTGCACTGCCCTACACCCTGAAACACCAGCCCTTGCACGACCCCCTACAATGCCCGAATACAACTGCACTGCCCTAATCTCTGAAACACCACCCCCCTGCATGACCCCCTACACTGCCCGAACACCACTGCACTGCCCTAAACCCTGAAACACCACCGCCCTGCATGACCCCCTAAACTGCCCGAACACTACCGCACTGCCGTAAACCCTGAAACACCAACCCCAGAACGACCCCCTACACTGCCTGAATACCACTGCACTGCCCTAAACGCTGAAAAACAACCCCCTGCACGACCCCCTACACTGCCCGAACACCACTACACTGCCCTAAACCCTGAAACACCACCCCCTGCACGACCCCCGACACTGCCTGAATACCACTGCACTGCCCTAATCCCTGAAACAACACCCCCCTGCACAACCCCCTACACTGCCCGAACACTACTGCACTGCCCTAAACCCTGAAACACCACCACCCTGCAAGACCCCCTAAACTGCCCGAATACCACACACTGCATTAAATCCTGAAACACCAACCCCAGAATGACCCTCTACACAGCCCGAACACCACTGCACTGCCCTAAATCCTGAAACACCACTCCCAGCATGACCCCCTACACTGCCCGAACACCACTGCACTGCACTAAACCCTGAAACACCACCCCCCTGCTTGACCCCCTACACTGCCCGAATACCACTGCACTGCCATAAACCCTGAAACACCACCCCCAGCACGACCCCCTACACTGCCCGAATACCACTCCACTGCCCCAACCCCTGAATCACCACCCCCAGCAAGACCCCCTACACTGCCCTAATACCAATGCACTGCCCTAACGCCTGAAACACCACCCCCTGTATGACCCTCTGCACTGCCCAAGCACCACTGCACTGCCCTAAACCCTGAAACACCACCCGTACGTGACCCCCTACACTGCCCAAACACCACTGTACTGCCCTAAACCCTGAAACATCACCCCCAGCATGATCCCTACACTGCCCGAACACCACTGCACTGCCCTAAACCCTGAAATACCACTCCCACCACGACCCCCTACACTGCAAAAAACACCACTGCAGTGCCCTAAACCCTGAAACTCTACCCCCAGCATGACCCCCTACACTGCCCGAACACCACCGCACTGCCCTAAACCCTGAAACACCACCGCCCTGCACGACCCCCTAAACTGCCCGAACACTACCGCACTGCCGTAAACCCTGAAACACCAACCCCAGAACGACCCCCTACACTGCCTGAATACCACTGCACTGCCCTAAACCCTGAAAAACCACCCCCTGCACGACCCCCTACACTGCCCGAGCACCACTGCACTGCCCTAAACCCTGAAAAACCACCCCTGCACGACCCCCTACACTGCCCGAACACAACTGCACTGCCCTAAACCCTGAAACACCACCCCTAATATGAAACCCTACTCTGCACAAAAACACCACTGCACTGCCCTAAGCACTAAACACCATCCCATTACGACCCCCTACTCTGCCCGAACACCACTGCACTGCCCTAAACCCTGAAACATCACCCCCAGCATGACCCCTCCACTGCCCGAACACCACTGCACTGCCCTAAACCCTGAAAAACCACCCCCTGCACGACCCCCTACACTGCCCGAACACGACTGCACTGCCCTAAACCCTGAAACACCACCCCTAGTATGAAACCCTACACTGCACGAAAACACCACTGCACTGCCCTAGGCACTAAACACCATCCCATTACGACCCCCTACTCTGCCCGAACACCACTGCACTGCCCTAAACCCTGAAACATCACCCCCAGCATGACCCCTACACTGCCCGAACACCACTGCACTGCCCTAAACCCTGAAACACCACTCCCAGCACGACCCCTACACTGCCCAAACACCACTGCACTGCCATAAACCCTGAAACACCACCCCCAGCATGACCCCCTACAGTGCCCGAATACCACTTCACTGCCCTAACCCCTGAAACACCACCCCCAGCAAGACCCCCTACACTGCCCGAATACCAATGCACTGCCCTAACCCCTGAAACACCACCCCCTGTATGACCCTCTGCACTGCCCAAGCACCACTGCACTGCCCTAAAATCTCAAACACCACCCCTGCACAACCCCCTACACTGCCAGAATACCACTGCACTGCCCTAAACCCTGAAACACCACCCCTTGCACGACCTCCTACACTGCCTGAATACCACTGCACTGCCTTAATCCCTAAAACACCACCCCCCTGCATGACCCCCTACACTGCCCGAACACCACTGCACTGCCCTAAACCCTGAAACACCACCGCCCTGCACGACCCCCTAAACTGCCCGAACACAACCGCACTGCCCTAAACCCTGAAACACCAACCCCAGAACATCCCCCTACACTGCCCAAACACTACTGCACTGCCCTAAACCCTGAAAAACTACCCCCTGCACGACCCCCTACACTGCCCGAGCACAACTGCACTGCCCTAAACCATGAAACTCCACCCCTGCACAACCCCCCTACACTGCCAGAAAACCACTGCACTGCCCTAAACCCTGAAACACCACCCCCAGCATGACCCCCTACACTGCCCGAATACCACTGCACTGCCCTAAACCATGAAACACCACCCCGAGCATGACCCCCTACACTGCCGGAGCACCACTGCACTGCTCTAAACCATAAATACCACCCCCAGCATGACGCCCTACTCTGCCCGAACACCACTGTTCTGCCCTAAACCATAAAACACCACCCCGAGCATGAACCCCTACACAGTCCGAACACCACTGCACTGCCCTAAACCCTAAATACCACCCCCAGCACGACCCCCTACTCTGCCCGAACACCACTGCTCTGACCTAAACCATGAAACGCCACCACCAACACGACTCCCTACACTGCCCGAACACCACTGCACTGCCCTAAACACTGAAACACCAGCCCCAGCACTACCCCCTACACTGCGCGAACACCACTGCACTGCCCTAAACCCTAAACACCACCCTCATTACGACCCCTACTCTGCCCGAACACCACTGCTCTGATATAAACCCTGAAACACCACCCCCCAGCACAACCCCCTACACTGCCCGAACACCACTGCTCTGGCATAAGCACTGAAACACCACCCCCAGCACGACCCCCTACACTGCCCGAACACCACTGCACTGCCGTAAACCCTGAAACATCACCCCCAGAACGACCCCCTACACTGCCCGAACACCACTGCACTGCCCTAAACCCTGAAACACCACTCCCAGCATGGCCCTCTACACTGCCCGAACACCACTGCACTGCCCTAAACCCTGAAACACCAGCCCCAGCACTACCCCCTACACTGCCCGAACACCACTACAATGCCCTAAACCATAAACACCACCCCCATTACGACCCCTACTCTTCCCGAACACCACTTCTCTGATATAAACCCTGAAACAACACCCCCAGCACGACCCCCTACTCTGCCCTAACCCCACTGCACTGCCCTAAACCCTGAAACACCACTCCCAGCACGACACCCTAGACTGCCCGAACACCACTGCACTGCCCTAAACCCTGAAACTCTACCCCCAGCAAGACCCCCTACACTGCCCAAACACCACTGCACTGCCCTAAACCCTGAAACACCACCCACCTGAATGACCCCCTACACTGCCCGAACACCACTGTATTGCCCTAAACCCTGAAACAAAACCGCCCTGTATGACCCCCTACACTGCTCGAACACCACCTTACTGCCCTAAACCCTGAAACACCAACACCATCACGACCCCCTACACTGCCCGAACACCACCGCACTGCGCTAAACCCTAAATCACCACCCCTAGCATGACCCCTACCCTACCCGAACACTACTACGCTGCCCTAAACCCTAAAACACCATCCCGAGCACGACCCCCTTCACTACCCGAACACCACTGCACTGCCCTAAACCCTAAAACACCACTCCCAGCACCAACCCCGTATACTACCTGAACACCACTGCTCTGCCCTAAACCCTAAAACAGTACTCCCAGCACGACCCCCTACACTACACAAACACCACTGCACTGCCCTAAACCCAGAAAAACCACCCCCTGTATGACCCCCTACACTGTCCGAGCACCACTGCACTGCCCTAAACCCTGAAACACCACCCCTGCACATCCCCCAACACTGCCAGAATACCACTGCACTGCCCTAAACCCTGAAACACCACCCCCAGCAAGATCCCCTCCACTGCCCGAACACCACTGCACTGCCCTAAACCCTGAAACACCACTCCCAGCACGACCCCTACACTGCCCAAACACCACTGCACTGCCATAAACCCTGAAACACCACCCCCAGCACGACCCCCTACAGTGCCCGAATACCACTCTACTGCCCTAACCCCTGAAACACCACCCCCAGCAAGACCCCCTACACTGCCCGAATACCAATGCACTGCCCTAACCCCTGAAACACCACCCCCTGTATGACCCTCTGCACTGCCCAAGCACCACTGCACTGCCCTAAAATCTGAAACACCACCCCTGCACAACCCCCTACACTGCCAGAATACCACTGCACTGCCCTAAACCCTGAAACACCACCCCTTGCACGACCTCCTACACTGCCTGAATACCACTGCACTGCCTTAATCCCTAAAACACCACCCCCCTGCATGACCCCCTACACTGCCCGAACACCACTGCACTGCCCTAAACCCTGAAACACCACCGCCCTGCACGACCCCCTAAACTGCCCGAACACAACCGCACTGCCCTAAACCCTGAAACACCAACCCCAGAACAACCCCCTACACTGCCCAAACACCACTGCACTGCCCTAAACCCTGAAAAACTACCCCCTGCACGACCCCCTACACTTCCCGAGCTCAACTGCACTGCCCTAAACCATGAAACTCCACCCCTGCACAACCCCCCTACACTGCCAGAATACCACTGCACTGCCCTAAACCCTGAAACACCACCCCAGCATGACCCCCTACACTGCCCGAACACCACTGCACTGCCCTAAACCATGAAACACCACACCGAGCATGACCCCCTACACTGCCGGAGCACCACTGCACTGCTCTAAACCATAAATACCACCCCCAGCATGACGCCCTACTCTGCCCGAACACCACTGTTCTGCCCTAAACCATAAAACACCACCCCGAGCATGAACCCCTACACAGTCCGAACACCACTGCACTGCCCTAAACCCTAAATACCACCCCCAGCACGACCCCCTACTCTGCCCGAACACCACTGCTCTGACCTAAACCATGAAACGCCACCACCAACACGACTCCCTACACTGCCCGAACACCACTGCACTGCCCTAAACACTGAAACACCAGCCCCAGCACTACCCCCTACACTGCGCGAACACCACTGCACTGCCCTAAACCCTAAACACCACCCTCATTACGACCCCTACTCTGCCCGAACACCACTGCTCTGATATAAACCCTGAAACACCACCCCCCAGCACAACCCCCTACACTGCCCGAACACCACTGCTCTGGCATAAGCACTGAAACACCACCCCCAGCACGACCCCCTACACTGCCCGAACACTACTGCACTGCCGTAAACCCTGAAACATAACCCCCAGAACGACCCCCTACACTGCCTGAACACCACTGCACTGCCCTAAACCCTGAAACACCACTCCCAGCATGGCCCTCTACACTGCCCGAACACCACTGCACTGCCCTAAACCCTGAAACACCAGCCCCAGCACTACCCCCTACACTGCCTGAACACCACTACAATGCCCTAAACCATAAACACCACCCCCATTACGACACCTACTCTTCCCGAACACCACTTCTCTGATATAAACCCTGAAACAACACCCCCAGCACGACCCCTGACACTGCCCGAACACCACTGCTCTGCCGTAAGCCAGGAAACACCACCCACAGCACCACCCCCTACACTGCCCCAACACCACTGCACTGCCGTAAACCCTGAAACATCACCCCCAGCACGACCCCCTACACTGCCCTAACCCCACTGCACTGCCCTAAACCCTGAAACACCACTCCCAGAACGACACCCTAGACTGCCCGAACACCACTGCACTGCCCTAAACCCTGAAACTCTACCCCCAGCAAGACCCCCTACACTGCCCAAACACCACTGCACTGCCCTAAACCCTGAAACACCACCCACCTGCATGACCCCCTACACTGCTCGAACACCACCTTACTGCCCTAAACCCTGAAACACCAACACCATCACGACCCCCTACACTGCCCGAACACCACCGCACTGCGCTAAACCCTAAATCACCACCCCTAGCATGACCCCTACCCTTCCCGAACACTACTACGCTGCCCTAAACCCTAAAACACCATCCCGAGCACGACCCCCTTCACTACCCGAACACCACTGCACTGCCCTAAACCCTAAAACACCACTCCCAGCACCAACCCCGTACACTACCTGAACACCACTGCTCTGCCCTAAACCCTAAAACAGTACCCCCAGCACGACCCCCTACACTACACAAACACCACTGCACTGCCCTAAACCCAGAAAAACCACCCCCTGTATGACCCCCTACACTGCCCGAGCACCACTGCACTGCCCTAAACCATGAAACACCACCCCTGCACAACCCCCAACACTGCCAGAATACCACTGCACTGCCCTAAACCCTGAAACACCACCCCCAGCAAGATCCCCTCCACTGCCTGAACACCACTGCACTGCCCTAAACCAAGAAACACCACCCCCAGCATGACCTCCTACACTGCCGGAGCACCACTGCACTGCTCTAAACCATAAATTCCACCCCAGCATGAACCCCTACACTGTCCGAACACCACTGCACTGCCCTAAGCCCTGAAACACCAGCCCCGGCCCGACCCCCTACACTGCCCAAACACCACTGCACTGCCCTAAGCCCTGTAACACCACCCCCAGCATGAACCCCTACACAGTCCGAACACCACTGCACTGCCCTAAACCCTAAATACCACCCCCAGCACGACCCCCTACTCTGCCCGAACACCACTGCTCTGACCTAAACCATGAAACGCCACCACCAACACGACTCCCTACACTGCCCGAACACCACTGCACTGCCCTAAACACTGAAACACCAGCCCCAGCACTACCCCCTACACTGCGCGAACACCACTGCACTGCCCTAAACCCTAAACACCACCCTCATTACGACCCCTACTCTGCCCGAACACCACTGCTCTGATATAAACCCTGAAACACCACCCCCCAGCACAACCCCCTACACTGCCCGAACACCACTGCTCTGGCATAAGCACTGAAACACCACCCCCAGCACGACCCCCTACACTGCCCGAACACCACTGCACTGCCGTAAACCCTGAAACATCACCCCCAGAACGACCCCCTACACTGCCCGAACACCACTGCACTGCCCTAATCCCTGAAACACCACTCCCAGCATGGCCCTCTACACTGCCCGAACACCACTGCACTGCCCTAAACCCTGAAACACCAGCCCCAGCACTACCCCCTACACTGCCCGAACACCACTACAATGCCCTAAACCATAAACACCACCCCCATTACGACCCCTACTCTTCCCGAACACCACTTCTCTGATATAAACCCTGAAACAACACCCCCAGCACGACCCCTGACACTGCCCGAACACCACTGCTCTGCCGTAAGCCCTGAAACACCACCCACAGCACCACCCCCTACACTGCCCCAACACCACTGCACTGCCGTAAAACCTGAAACATCACCCCCAGCACAACCCCCTACACTGCCCTAACCCCACTGCACTGCCCTAAACCCTGAAACACCACTCCCAGCACGACACCCTAGACTGCCCGAACACCACTGCACTGCCCTAAACCCTGAAACTCTACCCCCAGCAAGACCCCCTACACTGCCCAAACACCACTGCACTGCCCTAAACCCTGAAACACCACCCACCTGCATGACCCCCTACACTGCCCGAACACCACTGTATTGCCCTAAACCCTGAAACAAAACCGCCCTGTATGACCCCCTACACTGCTCGAACACCACCTTACTGCCCTAAACCCTGAAACACCAACACCATCACGACCCCCTACACTGCCCGAACACCACCGCACTGCGCTAAACCCTAAATCACCACCCCTAGCATGACCCCTACCCTACCCGAACACTACTACGCTGCCCTAAACCCTAAAACACCATCCCGAGCACGACCCCCTTCACTACCCAAACACCACTGCACTGCCCTAAACCCTAAAACACCACTCCCAGCACCAACCCCGTACACTACCTGAACACCACTGCTCTGCCCTAAACCCTAAAACAGTACCCCCAGCACAACCCCCTACACTACACAAACACCACTGCACTGCCCTAAACCCAGAAAAACCACCCCCTGTATGACCCCCTACACTGCCCGAGCACCACTGCACTGCCCTAAACCCTGAAACACCACCCCTGCACAACCCCCAACACTGCCAGAATACCACTGCACTGCCCTAAACCCTGAAACACCACCCCCAGCAAGATCCCCTCCACTGCCCGAACACCACTGCACTGCCCTAAACCAAGAAACACCACCCCCAGCATGACCTCCTACACTGCCGGAGCACCACTGCACTGCTCTAAACCATAAATTCCACCCCAGCATGAACCCCTACACTGTCCGAACACCACTGCACTGCCCTAAACCCTGAAACACCAGCCCCGGCCCGACCCCCTACACTGCCCAAACACCACTGCACTGCCCTAAGCCCTGTAACACCACCCCCAGCATGACCCCCTACACTGCCCGAACACCACTGAAGTGCCCTAAACCCTAAATACCACCCCCAGCACGACCCCCTACTCTGTCCGAACACCTCTGTCTCCCCTAAACCCTCAAACACCAGCCCCAGAAAGACCCCCTACACTGCCCGAATACCACTGCCCTGCCTAAACCATAAAACACCACCCCCAGCAAGACCCCCTAAACTGCCCGAACACTACTGCACTGCCCTAAACCCTGAAACACCACCCCCTGCATGACCCCCTACATTGCCCGCGTCCCACTTTCCTAAACCCTACAAACACCACCCCCAGCATGACACCCTACACTGCCCGAACACCACTGCCGTAAACGCTGAAACACCACGCCCAGCAAGACTCCCTACACTGCCCGAACACTACTGCACTGCCCTAAACCCTGAAACACCACCCCCTCCACGACCCCCTACACTGCCCGAGCACCACTGCCCTAAACCCTGAAACACCACGCCCAGCAAGACCCCCTACACTGCCTGAACACCACTGCACTGCCCTAAACCCTGAAACACCACCCCTAGCACGACCCCGTACACTGCCCGAACACCACTGCAATGCCCTAAACCCTGAAACACCACCCCCAGCAAGACCCCCAACTCTGCCCGAACACCACTGCCCTAAACCTTGAAACACCACCCCTGCACGACCCCTTCACTGCCCAAACACCACTGGACTGCCCTAAACCCTGAAACACCACCCCATCACGACCCCCTACACTGCCTGAACACCACTGCCCTAAACCCTACAAACACCACCCCCAGCAAGACCCCCTACACTGCCCGAACACCACTGCCCTAAACGCTGAAACGCCACGCCCAGCAAGACTCCCTACACTGCCTGAACACTACTGCACTGCCCTAAACCCTGAACCACCACCCCCTGTACGACCCCCTACATTGCCTGAGCACCGCAGCCCTAAACCCTGAAACATCACGCCCAGCATAACTCCCTACACTGCCCGAACACTACTGCACTGCCCTAAACCCTGAAACACCACCCCCTGCATGACCCCCTACATTGCCCTAGCACCACTGCCCTAAACCCTGAAACACCACGCCCAGCAAGACCCCCTACACTGCCTGAACATCACTGCACTGCCCTAAACCCTGAAACACCACACCCTGCACAACCCCCTACACTGCCCGAGTCCCACTGCACTGCCCAAAACCCTGAAACACCCCCCCTGCACCACCCCCTACACTGCCAAAACACCACTGCTCTGCCCTAAACCCTAAAACAGTACCCCAGCACGACCCCCTACACTACACAAACACCACTGCACTGCCCTAAACCCAGAAAAACCACCCCCTGTATGACCCCTACACTGCCCGAGCACCACTGCACTGCCCTAAACCCTGAAACCCCACCCCTGCACAACCCCCAACACTGCCAGAATACCACTGCACTGCCCTAAACCCTGAAACACCACCCCCAGCAAGACCCCCTCCACTGCCCGAACACCACTGCACTGCCCTAAACCAAGAAACACCACCCCCAGCATGATCTCCTACACTGCCGGAGCACCACTGCACTGCTCTAAACCATAAATAACACCCCAGCATGAACCCCTACACTGTCCGAACACCACTGCACTGCCCTAAACTCTGAAACACCAGCCCCAGCCCGACCCCCTACACTGCCCAAACACTACTGCACTGCCCTAAGCCCTGTAACACCACCCCCAGCATGACCCCCTACACTGCCCGAACACCACTGAAGTGCCCAAAACCCTAAATACCACCCCCAGCACGACCCCCTACTCTGTCCGAACACCTCTGTCTCCCCTAAACCCTGAAACACCAGCCCCAGAAAGACCCCCTACACTTCCCGAATACCACTGCCCTGCCTAAACCACAAAACACCACCCCCAGCAAGACCCCCTACACTGCCTGAACACCACTGCCATAAACGCTGAAACACCACGCCCAGCAAGACTCCCTAAACTGCCCGAACACTACTGCACTGCCCTAAACCCTGAAACACCACCCCCTGCATGACCCCCTACATTGCCCGAGCCCCATTGCCCTAAACCCTACAAACACCACCCCCAGCAAGACCCCCTACACTGCCCGAACACCACTGCCATAAATGCTGAAACACCACGCCCAGCAAGACTCCCTACACTGCCCGAACACTACTGCACTGCCCTAAACCCTAAAACACCACCCCCTCCACGACCCCCTACACTGCCCGAGCACCACTGCCCTAAACCCTGAAACACCACACCCAGCAAGACCCCCTACACTGCCTGAACACCACTGCACTGCCCTAAACCCTGAAACACCACCCCTAGCACGACCCCGTACACTGCCCGAACACCACTGCAATGCCCTAAACCCTGAAACACCACCCCCAGCAAGACCCCCAACTCTGCCCGAACACCACTGCCCTAAACCTTGAAACACCACCCCTGCACAACCCCTTCACTGCCCAAACACCACTGGACTGCCCTAAACCCTGAAACACCACCCCATCACGACCCCCTACACTGCCCGAACTCCACTGCACTGCCCTAAACCCTGAAACACCACCCCCAGCATGACCCCCTATTCTGCCCGAACAAGACTGCTCTGCCCTAAACCCTGAAACACCAGCCCCAGCATGACCCCCTACACTGCCCGAACATCACTTCACTGCCCTAAACCACAAAACACCAGCACCAGCACGACCCCTTACACTGCCCGAACACCACTGCCCTAAACGCTGAAACACCACGCCCAGCAAGACTCCCTACACTGCCCGAACACTACTGCACTGCCCTAAACCCTGAACCACCACCCCCTGCATGACCCCCTACATTGCCCTAGCACCACTGCCCTAAACCCTGAAACACCACGCCCAGCAAGACCCCCTACACTGCCTGAACACTACTGCACTGCCCTAAACCCTGAAACACCACACCCTGCACAACCCCCTACACTGCCCGAGTCCCACTGCACTGCCCTAAACCCTGAAACACCCCCCCTGCACCACCCCCTACATTGCCAAAACACCACTGCACTGCCCTAAACCCTGAAACACCACCCCCAGCACGGCCCCGTACACTGCTCGAACACCACTGCAATGCCCTAAACCCTGAAACACCACCCCCAGCAAGACCCCCAACTCTGCCCGAACACCACTGCCCTAAACCTTGAAACACCACCCCTGCAAGACCCCCTTCACTGCCCAAACACCACTGCACTGCCCTAAACCCTGAAACACCACCCCATCACGACCCCCTACACTGCCCGAACTCCACTGCCCTAAACACTGAAACACCACCCCCAGCATGACCCCCTACTCTGCCCGAACACCACTGCTCTGCCCTAAACCCTGAAACACCAGCCCCAGCATGACCCCCTACACTGCCCGAACATCACTTCACTGCCCTAAACCACAAAACACCAGCACCAGCACGACCCCTTACACTGCCCAAACACCATTACACTGCCATAAACCCTGAAACACCATCCCCAGCAAGACCCCCTACACTGCCCGAACACCACTTTCCTTAAATCCTTAAACACCACCCCTAGCAAGACCCCCTACACTGCCCGAACACCACTGCCCTAAACCCTGAAATACCACCCCCAGCAAGACCCCCTACATTGCCCGAACACCACTGCACAGCACTTAACCCAGAAAAACCACCCCCTGTATGACCCCGTACACTTCCCGAGCACCACTGCACTGCCCTAAACCCTGAAACACCACCCCTGCACAAACCCCAACACTGCCAGAATACCACTGCACTGCCCTAAACCCTGAAACACCACCCCCAGCAAGACCCTCTCCACTGCCTGAACACCACTGCACTGCCCTAAACCAAGAAACACCACCCCCAGCATGACCTCCTACACTGCCCAAACACCACTGCACTGCCCTAAGCCCTGTAACACCAACCCCAGCACGACCCCCTACTCTGTCCGAACACCTCTGTCTCCCCTAAACCCTGAAACACCAGCCCCAGAAAGACCCCCTACACTGCCCGAATACCACTGCCCTGCCTAAACCACAAAGCACAAACCCCAGCATGACCCCCTACACTGCCTGCACACCACTGCACTACCCTAAACCCTGAAACACCAGCCCCGGCAAGATCCCCTACACTGCCCGAACACCACTGCCCTATACCCTGAAACACCACCCCCAGCAAGACACCCTACACTGCCCGAAGACCACTGCACTGACCTAAACCCAGAAAAACCACCCCTGCACGAACCCCTACACTGTCCGAGCACCACTGAACTGCCCTAAACCCTGAAACACCACCCCTGCACGACCCCCTACACTGCCCGAACACCCTTACTCTGCCCTAAACCCTAAAACACCACCCCCAGCATGAACCCCTACACTGCCGGAACACCACTGCACTGCCCTAATCCCTAAATACCACCCCCAGCACTACCCCCTTCTCTACCCGAACACCACTGTTCTGCCCTAAATCCTAAAACACCACCCCCAACACTACCCCCTACACTGCCCGAACACCACTGCGCTGCCCTAAACCCTGAAACACCAGCCCCAGCATGACCCCCAACACTGCACAAACACCACTGCACTGCCCTAAACCCTGAAACAGCAGCCCCAGCATGACCCCCTACATTGTCAGTACACCACTGCACTGCCCTAAACCCTGAAACACCACCCCCAGCACGACCACCTACACTGCCCGAACACCACTGCAGTACCCTAAACCCTGAAAAACCACCCCCAGCAAGACCCCCAACACAGCCCGAACACCACTGCCCTAAACCCTGAAACACCACCCCAGCAAGAACCCCTACACTGCTCGAACACCACTGCACTGCCCTAAACCCTGAAACACCACCCCCTGCACGGCCCCTACACTGCCCGAGCACCACTGCACGGCCCTAAACCCTGAAACACCACCCCTGCACGACCCCCTACACTGCCCAAAGACCACTGCACTGCCCTAAACCCTGAAAAACTAGCCCCAGTACGACCCTGTACACTGCCCGAACACCACTGCAATGCCCTAAACCCTGAAACACCACCCCCTGCATGACCCCCTACACTGCCCGAACACCACTGCACTCCCCTAAACCCTAAATACCACCCCCAGCAAGACCCCCTACTCTGCCCGAACACCACTGGTCTGCCCTAAGCCCTGAAACACCAGCCCCAGAAAGACCCCCTACACTGCCCGGATACCACTGCCCTGCCCTAAACCACAAAACACCACCCCCAGCATGAGCCCCTACACTGCCCGCACACCACTGCACTACCCTTAACCCTGAAATAGCAGCCCCGGCAAGACCCCCTACACTGCCCGATCACCACTGCCCTAAACCCTAAAACACCACCCCCAGCAAGACCCCCTACACTGCCCGAATACCACTGCACTGCCCTAACCCCTGAAACACCACCCCAGCAAGACCCCCTACACTGCCCAAATACCACTGCACTGCCCTAACCCCTGAAACATCACCCCCTGTATGACCCTCTGCATTGCCCAAGCATAACTACACTGCCTTAAACCAAGGACAAACCACCCCTACATGACCCCCTACACTGCCCGAACACCACTGCACTGCCCTAAACCCTGAAACACCACTCCCATCACGACCCCTACACTGCCCAAATACCACTGCTTGCCCTAAACCCTGAAACTCTACCCCCAGCACGACTCCCTACAGTGCCCGAACACCACTGCACTGCCCTAAACCCTGAAACACCACCCCCTACACTGCCCGAATACGACTGCACTGCCCTAAACCCTGAAACACCAACCCCAGAACGACCCCCTACACTGCCCGAACACCACTGCACTGCCCTAAACCCTGAAATGCCACTCCCAGCACGACCCCCTACGCTGCACAAACACCACTGCACTGCCCTAAACCCTGAAACTTTACCCCAGCACGACCCCCTAAACTGCCCGATCACCACTGCACTGCCCTAAACCCTGAAACAACACCCCCCTGCACGACCCCCTACACTGCCCGAATACCACTGCACTGCCCCAAACCCTGAAACACCCCCCCTGCACGACCCCCTACACTGCCTAAACACCATTGCACTGCCATAAACCCTGAAACACCACCCCCAGGTTGACCCCCTACACTGCCCGAATACCACTGCACTGCCCTAACCCCTAAAACACCTCCTCCAGCAAGACCAGCTACACTGCCCGAATTCCACTGACTGCCCTAACCCCTGAAACACCACCCCCTGTATGACCCTCTGCACAGCCCAAGCACCACTGCACTGCCCTAAACCCTGAAACACCACCCCTACATGACCACCTACACTGCCCGAACATCACTGCACTGCCCTAAACCCTGAAACACTACCCCTAGCATGAAACCCTACACTGCACGAAAACACCACTGCAATGCCCTAAACACTAAACACCACCCCATTACGACCCCCTACTCTGCCAGAACACCACTGCTCTGCCCTAAACCCTGAAACACCACCCCCAGCACAACCCCCTATACTGCCTGAACACCACTGCACTGCCCTAAACCCTGAAACACCACCCCCAGCAAGACCCCCAACACTGCCCGAACACCACTGCCCTAAACCCTGAAACACCACCCCAGCACGACCCCCTATACTGATCGAACACCACTGCACTGCCCTAAACCCTGAAAAACCACCCCCTGCACGGCCCCTACACTGCCCGAGCACCACTGCATGGCCCTAAACCCTGAAAAACCACCCCTGCACGACCCCCTACACTGCCCAAACACCACTGCACTGCCCTAAACCCTGAAACTCTACCCCCAGCAAGACCCCCTACACTGCCTGAACACCACTGCACTGCCCTAAACCCTGAAACACCACCCCCCTGCATGACCCCCTACAATGCCCGAACACCACTGCACTCCCCTAAACCCTAAATACCACCCCCAGCACAACCCCCTACTCTGCCCGAACACCACTGCTCTGCCCTAAACCCTGAAACACCAGCCCCAGAAAGACCCCCTACACTGCCCGGATACCACTGCCCTGCCCTAAACCCTGAAACACCACCCCCCTGCATGACCCCCTACAATGCCCGAACACCACTGCACTCCCCTAAACCCTAAATACCACCCCCAGCACAATCCCCTACTCTGCCCAAACACCACTGCACTGCCCTAAACCCTGAAACACCACCCCCCTGCATGACCCCCTACAATGCCCGAACACCACTGCACTCCCCTAAACCCTAAATACCACCCCCAGCACAACCCCCTACTCTGCCCGAACACCACTGCTCTGCCCTAAACCCTGAAACAGCAGCCCCGGCAAGACCCCCTACACTGCCCGAACACCACTGCCCTAAACCCTAAAACACCACCCACAGCAAGACCCCCTACACTGCCCGAATACCACTGCACTGCCCTAACCCCTGAAACACCACCCCAGCAAGACCCCCTACACTGCCCGAACACCACTGCACTGCCCTAACCCCTAAAACATCTCCCCCTGTATGACCCTCTGCACTGCCCAAGCACAACTACACTGCCCTAAATCAAGGAAAAACAACCCCTACATGACCCCCTACACTGCCCGAAAAACACTGCAATGCCCTAAACCCTGAAACACCACCCCTAGCATGAAACCCTACACTGCACGAAAACACCACTGCACTGCCCTAAACACTAAACACCACCCCATTACGACCCCCTACTCTGCCCGAACATCACTGATCTGCCATAAACCATGAAACACCACCCCCAGCACGGCCCCCTACACTGTCCGAACACCACTGCTCTGCCCTAAACCCTGAAACACCACCTCCAGCATGACCCCCTACACTGCCTGAACACCACTGCACTGCCTTAAACCCTTAAACATCACCCCCAGCATGACCCCTGCACTGCCCGAACACCATTGCACTGCCCTAAACCCTGAAACACCACTCCCATCACGACCCCTACACTGCCCAAACACCACTGCTTGCTCTAAACCCTGAAACTCTACCCCCAGCATGACCCCCTCCACTGCCCGAACACCACTGCACTGCCCTAAACCCTGAAACACCACCCCCTGCACGACCCCCTACACTGCCCGAATACCCCTGCACTGCCCTAAACCCTGAAACACCAACCCCAGAACGACCCCCTACACTGCCCGAACACCACTGCACTGCCCTAAACCCTAAAACACCACTCCCAGCACGACCCCCTACACTGCCCAAACACCACTGCACTGCCCTAAACCCTGAAACACCAACCCCAGAACGACCCCCTACACTGCCCGAACACCACTGCACTGCCCTAAACCCTAAAACACCACTCCCAGCACGACCCCCTACACTGCCCAAACACCACTGCACTGCCCTAAACCCTGGAACTCTACCCCAGCAGGACCCCCTACACTGCCCGAACACCACTGCACTGCCCTAAACACTGAAACAATACCCCCCTGCACGACCCCCTACAGTGCCTGAATACCACTGCACTGCCCTAAACCCTGAAACACCACCCCATCACGACCCCCTACACTGCCCGAACTCCATTGCACTGCCCTAAACGCTGAAACACCACCCCCAGCATGACCCCCTACTCTGCCCGAACAACACTGCTCTGCCCTAAACCCTGAAACACCAGTCCCAGCATGACCCCCTACACTGCCCGAACACCACTGCACTGCCCTAAACCACAAAACACAAGCACCAGCATGACCTCCTAAACTGCCGGAGCACCACTGCACTGCTCTAAACCATAAATAACACCCCAGCATGAAC
Organism: Triturus cristatus; assembly: GCF_964204655.1. Taxonomy (NCBI): domain Eukaryota; kingdom Metazoa; phylum Chordata; class Amphibia; order Caudata; family Salamandridae; genus Triturus; species Triturus cristatus. The sequence goes on along the minus strand of NC_140579.1, from coordinate 409,875,857 downwards.
CTCTACACTGTCCGAACACCACTGCACTGCCCTAAACCCTGAAACACCAGCCCCAGCCCGACCCCCTACACTGCCCAAACACCACTGCACTGCCCTAAGCCCTGTAACACCACCCCCAGCATGACCCCCTACACTGCCCGAACACCACTGCAGTGCCCTAAACCCTAAATACCACCCCCAGCACGACCCCCTACTCTGTCAGAACACCTCTGTCTTCCCTAAACCCTGAAACACCAGCCCCAGAAAGACCCCCTACACTGCCCGAATACCACTGCCCTGCCTAAACCACAAAACACCACCCCCAGCATGACCCCCTACACTGCCCGCACACCACTGCACTACCCTAAACCCTGAAACACCAGCCCCGGCAAGATCCCCTACAATGCCCGAACACCACTGCCCTATACCCTGAAACACCACCCCCAGCAAGACCCCCTACACTGCCCGAAGACCACTGCACTGACCTAAACCCAGAAAAACCACCCCTGCACGACCCCCTACACTGCCCGAACACCACTGCACTGCCCTAAACCCTGAAACACCACCTCCAGCACGACCCCCTAATGTGCCCGAACACCACTACTCTGCCCTAAACCCTAAAACACCTCCCCCAGCATGAACCCCTACACTGCCGGAACACCACTGCACTGCCCTAATCCCTAAATACCACCCCCAGCACTACCCTCTTCTCTGCCCGAACACCACTGTTCTGCCGTAAACCCTAAAACACCACCCCCAACACTACCCCTACACTGCCCGAACACCACTGCACTGCCCTAAACCCTGAAACACCAGCCCCAGCATGACCCCAACACTGCACAAACACCACTGCACTGCCCTAAACCCTGAAACAGCAGCTTCAGCACGACCCCCTACATTGTCAGTACACCACTGCACTGCCCTAAACCCTGAAAAACCACCCCCAGCACGACCCCCTACACTGCCCGAACACCACTGCAATGCCCTAAACCCTGAAACACCACCCCCAGCAAGACCCCCAACACTGCCCGAACACCACTGCCCTAAACCCTGAAACACCACCCCAGCAAGACCCCCTACACTGCTCGAACTCCACTGCACTGCCCAAAACCCTGAAATACCACCCCCTGCACGGCCCCTACACTGCCAGAGCACCACTGCACTCCCCTAAACCCAAAATACCACCCCCAGCATGACCCCCTACTCTGCCCGAACACCACTGCTCTGCCCTAAACCCTGAAACACCAGCCCCAGAAAGACACCCTACACGGCCCGGATACCACTGCCCTGCCCTAAACCACAAAACACCACCCCCAGCATGACCCCCTACACTGCCCACACACCACTGCACTACCCTTAACCCTGAAACAGCAGCCCCGGCAACACTCCCTACACTGCCCGAACACCACTGCCCTAAACCCTAAAACACCACACCCAGCAAGACCCCCTACACTCCCCGAATACCACTGCACTGCCCTAACCCCTGAAACACCACCCCAGCAAGACCACCCTACACTGCCCGAATACCACTGCAATGGCCAAACCCCTGAAACATCACCCCCTGTATGACCCTCTGCATTGCCCAAGCACAACTACACGGCCCTAAACCAAGGAAAAAACACCCTACATGACCCCCTACACTGCCCGAACACCACTGCACTGCCCTAAACCCTAAAACACCACCCCTAGCATGAAACCCTACACTGCACAAAAACACCACTGCACTGCCCTAAACACTAAACACTACCCCATTACGACCCCCTACTCTGCCCGAACACCACTGCCCTGCCTAAACCACAAAACACCACCCACAGCATGACCCCCTACACTGCCCGCACACCACTGCACTACCCTAAACCCTGAAACACCAGCCCCGGCAAGATCCCCTACAATGCCCGAACACCACTGCCCTATACCCTAAAACACCACCGTCAGCAAGACCCCCTACACTGCCCGAAGACCACTGCACTGACCTAAACCCAGATAAACCACCCCTGCACAAACCCCTACACTGTCCGAGCACCACTGAACTGCCCTAAACCCTGAAACACCACCCCTGCACGGCCCCCTGCAATGCCCGAACGCCACTGCACTGCCCTAAACCCTGAAACACAACCTCCAGCACGACCCCCGAATGTGCCCGAACACCACTACTCTGCCCTAAACCCTAAAACACCACCCCCAGCATGACCCCCTACACTGCCCGAAAAACACTGCTCTGCCCTAAACCCTGAAACACCACCCCCAGCACAACCCCCTACACTGCCTGAACACCACTGCTTTGCCCTAAACCCTGAAACACCACCCCCAGCAAGACCCCCAACACTGCCCGAACACCACTGCCCTAAACCCTGAAACACCACCCCAGCACGACCGCCTATACTGATCGAACACCACTGCACTGCCCTAAAACCTGAAAAACTACCCCCTGCACGGCCCCTACACTGCCCGAGCACCACTGCATGGCCCTAAACCCTGAAACACCACCCCTGCACGACCCCCTACACTGCCCAAACACAACTGCACTGCACTAAACCCTGAAACTCTACCCCCAGCAAGACCCCCTACACTGCCTGAACACCACTGCACTGCCCTAAACCCTGAAACACCACCCCCCTGCATGACCCCCTACAATGCCCGAACACCACTGCACTCCCCTAAACCATAAATACCACCCCCAGCACAACCCCCTACTCTGCCCGAACACCACTGCTCAGCCCTAAACCCTGAAACACCAACCCCAGAAAGACCCCCTACACTGCCCGGATACCACTGCCCTGCCCTAAACCCTGAAACAGCAGCCCCGGCAAGACCCTCTACACTGCCCGAACACCACTGCCCTAAACCCTAAAACACTACCCACAGCAAGACCCCCTACACTGCCCGAATACCACTGCACTGCCCTAACCCCTGAAACACCACCCCAGCAAGACCCCCTACACTGCCCGAACACCACTGCACTGCCCTAACCCCTGAAACATCTCCCCCTGTATGACCCTCTGCACTGCCCAAGCACAACTACACTAACCTAAATCAAGGAAAAACAACCCCTACATGACCCCCTACACTGCCCGAAAAACACTGCAATGCCCTAAACCCTGAAACACCACCCCTAGCATGAAACCCTACACTGCACGAAAACACCACTGCACTGCCCTAAACACTAAACACCACCCCATTACGACCCCCTACTCTGCCCGAACATCACTGATCTGCCATAAACCATGAAACACCACCCCCAGCACGGCCCCCTACACTGTCCGAACACCACTGCTCTGCCCTAAACCCTGAAACACCACCCCCAGCATGGCCCCCTACACTGCCTGAACACCACTGCACTGCCCTAAACCCTTAAACATCACCCCCAGCATGACCCCTGCACTGCCCGAACACCATTGCACTGCCCTAAACCCTGAAACACCAGCCCCAGCCCGACCCCCTACACTGCCCAAATACCACTGCACTGCCCTAAGCCCTGTAACACCACCCCCAGCATGACCCCCTACACTGCCTGAACACCACTGCAGTGCCCTAAACCCTAAATACCACCCCCAGCACGACGCCCTACTCTGTCAGAACACCTCTGTCTTCCCTAAACCCTGAAACACCAGCCCCAGAAAGACCCCCTACACTGCCCGAATACCACTGCCCTGCCTAAACCACAAAACACCACTCCCAGCATGACCCCCTACACTGCCCGCACACCACTGCACTACCCTAAACCCTGAAACACCAGCCCCAGCAAGATCCCCTACAATGCCCAAACACCACTGCCCTATACCCTGAAACACCACCCCCAGCAAGACCCCCTACACTGCCCGAAGACCACTGCACTGACCTAAACCCAGAAAAACCACCCCTGCACGAACCCCTACACTGTCCGAGCATCACTGAACTGCCCTAAACCCTGAAACACCACCCCTGCACGATCCCCTACTCTGCCCGAACACCACTGCACTGCCCTAAACCCTGAAACACCACCTCCAGCACGACCCCCTAATGTGCCCGAACACCACTACTCTGCCCTAAACCCTAAAACACCTCCCCTAGCATGAACCCCTACACTGCCGGAACACCACTGCACTGCCCTAATCCCTAAATACCACCCCCAGCACTACCCCCTTCTCTGCCCGAACACCACTGTTCTGCCCGAAACCCTAAAACACCACCCCCAACACTACCCCCTACACTGCCCGAACACCACTGCACTGCCCTAAACCCTGAAACACCAGCCCCAGCATGACCCCAACACTGCACAAACACCACTGCACTGCCCTAAACCCTGAAACAGCAGCTTCAGCACGACCCCCTACATTGTCAGTACACCACTGCACTGCCCTAAACCCTGAAACACCACCCCCAGCACGACCCCCTACACTGCCCGAACACCACTGCAATGCCCTAAACCCTGAAACACCACCCCCAGCAAGACCCCCAACACTGCCCGACCACCACTGCCTAAACCTTGAAACACCACCCCAGCAAGACCCCCTACACTGCTCGAACTCCACTGCACTGCCCTAAACCCTGACATACCACCCCCTGCACGGCCCCTACACTGCCAGAGCACCACTGCACTCCCCTAAACCCAAAATACCACCCCCTACTCTGCCCGCACACCACTGCTCTGCCCTAAACCCTGAAACACCAGCCCCAGAAAGACCCCCTACACGGCCGGATACCACTGCCCTATACCCTAAAACACCACCGTCAGCAAGACCCCCTACACTGCCCGAAGACCACTGCACTGACCTAAACCCAGATAAACCACCCCTGCACAAACCCCTACACTGTCCGAGCACCACTGAACTGCCCTAAACCCTGAAACACCACCCCTGCACGGCCCCCTGCAATGCCCGAACGCCACTGCACTGCCCTAAACCCTGAAACACAACCTCCAGCACGACCCCCGAATGTGCCCGAACACCACTACTCTGCCCTAAACCCTAAAACACCACCCCCAGCATGACCCCCTACACTGCCCGAAAAACACTGCTCTGCCCTAAACCCTGAAACACCACCCCCAGCACAACCCCCTACACTGCCTGAACACCACTGCTTTGCCCTAAACCCTGAAACACCACCCCCAGCAAGACCCCCAACACTGCCCGAACACCACTGCCCTAAACCCTGAAACACCACCCCAGCACGACCGCCTATACTGATCGAACACCACTGCACTGCCCTAAACCCTGAAAAACTACCCCCTGCACGGCCCCTACACTGCCCGAGCACCACTGCATGGCCCTAAACCCTGAAACACCACCCCTGCACGACCCCCTACACTGCCCAAACACAACTGCACTGCACTAAACCCTGAAACTCTACCCCCAGCAAGACCCCCTACACTGCCTGAACACCACTGCACTGCCCTAAACCCTGAAACACCACCCCCCTGCATGACCCCCTACAATGCCCGAACACCACTGCACTCCCCTAAACCATAAATACCACCCCCAGCACAACCCCCTACTCTGCCCGAACACCACTGCTCAGCCCTAAACCCTGAAACACCAACCCCAGAAAGACCCCCTACACTGCCCGGATACCACTGCCCTGCCCTAAACCCTGAAACAGCAGCCCCGGCAAGACCCTCTACACTGCCCGAACACCACTGCCCTAAACCCTAAAACACTACCCACAGCAAGACCCCCTACACTGCCCGAATACCACTGCACTGCCCTAACCCCTGAAACACCACCCCAGCAAGACCCCCTACACTGCCCGAACACCACTGCACTGCCCTAACCCCTGAAACATCTCCCCCTGTATGACCCTCTGCACTGCCCAAGCACAACTACACTAACCTAAATCAAGGAAAAACAACCCCTACATGACCCCCTACACTGCCCGAAAAACACTGCAATGCCCTAAACCCTGAAACACCACCCCTAGCATGAAACCCTACACTGCACGAAAACACCACTGCACTGCCCTAAACACTAAACACCACCCCATTACGACCCCCTACTCTGCCCGAACATCACTGATCTGCCATAAACCATGAAACACCACCCCCAGCACGGCCCCCTACACTGTCCGAACACCACTGCTCTGCCCTAAACCCTGAAACACCACCCCCAGCATGACCCCCTACACTGCCTGAACACCACTGCACTGCCCTAAACCCTTAAACATCACCCCCAGCATGACCCCTGCACTGCCCGAACACCATTGCACTGCCCTAAACCCTGAAACACCAGCCCCAGCCCGACCCCCTACACTGCCCAAATACCACTGCACTGCCCTAAGCCCTGTAACACCACCCCCAGCATGACCCCCTACACTGCCTGAACACCACTGCAGTGCCCTAAATCCTAAATACCACCCCCAGCACGACCCCCTACTCTGTCAGAACACCTCTGTCTTCCCTAAACCCTGAAACACCAGCCCCAGAAAGACCCCCTACACTGCCCGAATACCACTGCCCTGCCTAAACCACAAAACACCACTCCCAGCATGACCCCCTACACTGCCCGCACACCACTGCACTACCCTAAACCCTGAAACACCAGCCCCAGCAAGATCCCCTACAATGCCCAAACACCACTGCCCTATACCCTGAAACACCACCCCCAGCAAGACCCCCTACACTGCCCGAAGACCACTGCACTGACCTAAACCCAGAAAAACCACCCCTGCACGAACCCCTACACTGTCCGAGCATCACTGAACTGCCCTAAACCATGAAACACCACCCCTGCACGATCCCCTACTCTGCCCGAACACCACTGCACTGCCCTAAACCCTGAAACACCACCTCCAGCACGACCCCCTAATGTGCCCGAACACCACTACTCTGCCCTAAACCCTAAAACACCTCCCCTAGCATGAACCCCTACACTGCCGGAACACCACTGCACTGCCCTAATCCCTAAATACCACCCCCAGCACTACCCCCTTCTCTGCCCGAACACCACTGTTCTGCCCGAAACCCTAAAACACCACCCCCAACACTACCCCCTACACTGCCCGAACACCACTGCACTGCCCTAAACCCTGAAACACCAGCCCCAGCATGACCCCAACACTGCACAAACACCACTGCACTGCCCTAAACCCTGAAACAGCAGCTTCAGCACGACCCCCTACATTGTCAGTACACCACTGCACTGCCCTAAACCCTGAAACACCACCCCCAGCACGACCCCCTACACTGCCCGAACACCACTGCAATGCCCTAAACCCTGAAACACCACCCCCAGCAAGACCCCCAACACTGCCCGACCACCACTGCCTAAACCTTGAAACACCACCCCAGCAAGACCCCCTACACTGCTCGAACTCCACTGCACTGCCCTAAACCCTGACATACCACCCCCTGCACGGCCCCTACACTGCCAGAGCACCACTGCACTCCCCTAAACCCAAAATACCACCCCCTACTCTGCCCGAACACCACTGCTCTGCCCTAAACCCTGAAACACCAGCCCCAGAAAGACCCCCTACACGGCCGGATACCACTGCCCTGCCCTAAACCACAAAACACCACCCCCAGCATGACCCCCTACACTGCCCACACACCACTGCACTACCCTTAACCCTGAAACAGCAGCCCCGGCAACACTCCCTACACTGCCCGAACACCACTGCCCTAAACCCTAAAACACCACACCCAGCAAGACCCCCTACACTGCCCGAATACCACTGCACTGCCCTAACCCCTGAAACATCACCCCCTGTATGACCCTCTGCATTGCCCAAGCACAACTACACGGCCCTAAACCAAGGAAAAACCACCCTACATGACCCCCTACACTGTCCGAACACCACTGCACTGCCCTAACCCTAAAACACCACCCCTAGCATGAAACCCTACACTGCACTAAAACACCACTGCACTGCCCTAAACACTAAACACTACCCCATTACGACCCCCTACTCTGCCCGAACACCACTGCCCTGCCTAAACCACAAAACACCACCCCCAGCATGACCCCCTACACTGCCTGCATACCACTGCACTACCCTAAACCCTGAAACACCAGCCCCGGCAAGATCCCCTACAATGCCCGAACACCACTGCCCTATACCCTGAAACACCACCCCCAGCAAGACCCCCTACACTGCCCGAAGACCACTGCACTGACCTAAACCCAGAAAAACCACCCCTGCACAAACCCCTACACTGTCCGAGCACCACTGAACTGCCCTAAACCCTGAAACACCACCCCTGCACGACCCCCTACACTGCCCGAACGCCACTGCACTGCCCTAAACCCTGAAACACAACCTCCAGCACGACCCCCGAATGTGCCCGAACACCACTACTCTGCCCTTAACCCTAAAACACCACCCCCAGCATGACCCCCTACACTGCCCGAAAAACACTGCTCTGCCCTAAACCCTGAAACACCACCCCCAGCAAGACCCCCAACACTGCCCGAACACCACTGCCCTAAACCCTGAAACACCACCCCCAGCATGACCCCCTACACTGCCTGAACACCACTGCACTGCCCTAAACCCTGAAACACCACCCCCAGCAAGACCCCCAACACTGCCCGAACACCACTGCCCTAAACCCTGAAACACCACCCCCAGCATGACCCCCTACACTGCCCGAAAAACACTGCTCTGCCCTAAACCCTGAAACACCACCCCCAGCACAACCCCCTACACTGCCCGAACTCCACGGCACTGCCCTAAACCCTGAAACACCACCCCCAGCATGACCCCCTATTCTGCCCGAACAAGACTGCTCTGCCCTAAACCCTGAAACACCAGCCCCAGCATGACCCCCTACACTGCCCGAACATCACTTCACTGCCCAAAACCACAAAACACCAGCACCAGCACGACCCCTTACACTGCCCGAATACCACTGCCCTAAACGCTGAAACACCACGCCCAGCAAGACTCCCTACACTGCCCGAACACTACTGCACTGCCCTAAACCCTGAACCACCACCCCCTGCATGACCCCCTACATTGCCCTAGCACCACTGCCCTAAACCCTGAAACACCACGCCCAGCAAGACCCCCTACACTGCCTGAACACTACTGCACTGCCCTAAACACTGAAACACCACACCCTGCACAACCCCGTACACTGCCCGAGTCCCACTGCACTGCCCTAAACCCTGAAACACCCCCCCTGCACCACCCCCTACATTGCCAAAACACCACTGCACTGCCCTAAACCCTGAAACACCACCCCCAGCAAGGCCCCGTACACTGCTCGAACACCACTGCAATGCCCTAAACCATGAAACACCACCCCCAGCAAGACCCCCAACTCTGCCCGAACACCACTGCCCTAAACCTTGAAACACCACCCCTGCACGACCCCCTTCACTGCCCAAACACCACTGCACTGCCCTAAACCCTGAAACACCACCCCATCACGACCCCCTACACTGCCCAAACTCCACTGCCCTAAACCCTAAAACACCACCCCCAGCATGACCCCCTACTCGGCCCGAACACCACTGCTCTGCCCTAAACCCTGAAACACCAGCCCCAGCATGACCCCCTACACTGCCCGAACATCACTTCACTGCCCTAAACCACAAAACACCAGCACCAGCACGACCCCTTACACTGCCCAAACACCATTACACTGCCATAAACCCTGAAACACCATCCCCAGCAAGGCCCCCTACACTGCCCGAACACCACTTTCCTTAAATCCTTAAACACCACCCCTAGCAAGACCCCCTACACTGCCCGAACACCACTGCCCTAAACCCTGAAATACCACCCCCAGCAAGACCCCCTACATTGCCCGAACACCACTGCACAGCCCTTAACCCAGAAAAACCACCCCCTGTATGACCCCGTACACTTCCCGAGCACCACTGCACTGCCCTAAACCCTGAAACACCACCCCTGCACAACCCCCAACACTGCCAGAATACCACTGCACTGCCCTAAACCCTGAAACACCACCCCCAGCAAGACCCCCTCCACTGCCTGAACACCCCTGCACTGCCCTAAACCAAGAAACACCACCCCCAGCATGACCTCCTACACTGCCCAAACACCACTGCACTGCCCTAAGCCCTGTAACACCACCCCCAGCACGACCCCCTACTCTGTCCGAACACCTCTGTCTCCCCTAAACCCTGAAACACCAGCCCCAGAAAGACCCCCTACACTGCCCGAATACCACTGCCCTGCCTAAACCACAAAGCACCAACCCCAGCATGACCCCCTACACTGCCTGCACACCACTGCACTACCCTAAACCCTGAAACACCAGCCCCGGCAAGATCCCCTACACTGCCCGAACACCACTGCCCTATACCCTGAAACACCACCCCCAGCAAGACCCCCTACACTGCCCGAAGACCACTGCACTGACCTAAACCCAGAAAAACCACCCCTGCACGAACCCCTACACTGTCCGAGCACCACTGAACTGCCCTAAACCCTGAAACACCACCCCTGCACGACCCCCTACACTGCCCGAACACCCTTACTCTGCCCTAAACCCTAAAACACCACCCCCAGCATGAACCCCTACACTGCCGGAACACCACTGCACTGCCCTTATCCCTAAATACCACCCCCAGCACTACCCCCTTCTCTACCCGAACACCACTGTTCTGCCCTAAATCCTAAAACACCACCCCCAACACTACCCCCTACACTGCCCGAACACCACTGCGCTGCCCTAAACCCTGAAACACCAGCCCCAGCATGACCCCCAACACTGCACAAACACCACTGCACTGCCCTAAACCCTGAAACAGCAGCCCCAGCATGACCCCCTACATTGTCAGTACACCACTGCACTGCCCTAAACCCTGAAACACCACCCCCAGCACGACCACCTACACTGCCCGAACACCACTGCAATGCCCTAAACCCTGAAAAACCACCCCCAGCAAGACCCCCAACACTGCCCGAACACCACTGCCCTAAACCCTGAAACACCACCCCAGCAAGAACCCCTACACTGCTCGAACACCACTGCACTGCCCTAAACCCTGAAACACCACCCCCTGCACGGCCCCTACACTGCCCGAGCACCACTGCACAGCCCTAAACCCTGAAACACCACCCCTGCACGACCCCCTACACTGCCCAAAGACCACTGCACTGCCCTAAACCCTGAAAAACTAGCCCCAGTACGACCCTGTACACTGCCCGAACACCACTGCAATGCCCTAAACCCTGAAACACCACCCCCTGCATGACCCCCTACACTGCCCGAACACCACTGCAATCCCCTAAACCCTAAATACTACCCCCAGCAAGACCCCCTACTCTGCCCGAACACCACTGGTGTGCCCTAAACCCTGAAACACCAGCCCCAGAAAGACCCCCTACACTGCCCGGATACCACTGCCCTGCCCTAAACCACAAAACACCACCCCCAGCATGACCCCCTACACTGCCCGCACACCACTGCACTACCCTTAACCCTGAAATAGCAGCCCCGGCAAGACCCCCTACACTGCCCGAACACCACTGCCCTAAACCCTAAAACACCACCCCCAGCAAGACCCCCTACACTGCCCGAATACCACTGCACTGCCCTAACCCCTGAAACACCACCCCTGCAAGACCCCCTACACTGCCCGAATACCACTGCAATGCCCTAACCCCTGAAACATCACCCCCTGTAGGACCCTCTGCATTGCCTAAGCACAACTACACTGCCCTAAACCAAGGACAAACCACCCCTACATGACCCCCTACACTGCCCGAACACCACTGCACTGCCCTAAACCCTGAAACATCACCCCCTGTATGACCCTCTGCATTGCCCAAGCACAACTACACGGCCCTAAACCAAGGAAAAACCACCCTACATGACCCCCTACACTGCCCGAACACCACTGCACTGCCCTAAACCCTAAAACACCACCCCTAGCATGAAACCCTACACTGCCCGAAAACACTACTGCACTGCCCTAAACACTAAACCCTCCCCCATTACGACCCCCTACTCTGCCCGAACACCACTGATCTGCCATATACCATGAAACACAACCCCAAGCACGGCCCCCTACACTGTCCGAACACCACTGCTCTGCCCTAAACCCTGAAACGCCACCCCCAGCACGACCCCCTACACTGCCTGAACACTACTGCACTGCCCTAAACCCTGAAACATCACCCCCAGCATGACCCCTGCAATGCCCAAACACCACTGCACTGCCCTAAACCCTGAAACACCACTCCCATCACGACCCCTACACTGCCCAAATACCACTGCTTGCCCTAAACCCTGAAACTCTACCCCCAGCACGACTCCCTACAGTGCCCGAACACCACTGCACTGCCCTAAACCCTGAAACACCACCCCCTGCACGACCCCCTACACTGCCCGAATACGACTGCACTGCCCTAAACCCTGACACACCAACCCCAGAACGACCCCCTACACTGCCCGAACACCACTGCACTGCCCTAAACCCTGAAACACCACTCCCAGCACGACCCCCTACACTGCCCGAACACCACTGCACTGCCCTAAACCCTGAAACACCACTCCCAGCACGACCCCCTACGCTGCCCAAACACCACTGCACTGCCCTAAACCCTGAAACTTTACCCCAGCACGACCCCCTACACTGCCCGATCACCACTGCACTGCCCTAAACCCTGAAACAACACCCCCTGCACGACCCCCTACACTGTCCGAATACCACTGCACTGCCCTAAACCCTGAAACACCCCCCCTGCACGACCCCCTACACTGCCCAAACACCATTGCACTGCCATAAACCCTGAAACACCACCCCCAGGACGACCCCCTACACTGCCCGAATACCACTGCACTGCCCTAACCCCTGAAACACCTCCTCCAGCAAGACCAGCTACACTGCCCGAATTCCACTGCACTGCCCTAACCCCTGAAACACCACCCCCTGTATGACCCTCTGCACAGCCCAAGCACCACTGCACTGCCCTAAACCCTGAAACACCAACCCTATATGACCACCTACACTGCCCGAACATCACTGCACTGCCCTAAACCCTGAAACACTACCCCTAGCATGAAACCCTACACTGCACGAAAACACCACTGCAATGCCCTAAACACTAAACACCACCCTATTACTCTGCCAGAACACCACTGCTCTGCCCTAAACCCTGAAACACCACCCCCAGCACAACCCCCTACACTGCCTGAACACCACTGCACTGCCCTAAACCCTGAAACACCACCCCCAGCAAGACCCCCAACACTGCCCGAACACCACTGCCCCAAACCCTGAAACACCACCCCAGCACGACCCCCTATACTGATCGAACACCACTGCACTGCCCTAAACCCTGAAAAACCACCCCCTGCACGGCCCCTACACTGCCCGAGTACCACTGCACGGCCCTAAACCCTGAAACACCACCCCTGCACGACCCCTACACTGCCCGAGCACCACTGCACGGCCCTAAACCCTGAAACTCTACCCCAGCATGACCCCTGCACTGCTCGAACACCATTGCACTGCCCTAAACCCTGAAACACCACTCCCATCACGACCCCTACACTGCCCAAACACCACTGCTCGCTCTAAACCCTGAAACTCTACCCCCAGCACGACCCCCTACACTGACCGAACACTACTGCACTGCCCTAATCCCTGAAACTCTACCCCCAGCACGACCCCCTACACTGCCCGAACACTACTGCACTGCCCTAAACCCTGAAACACCACTCCCATCACGACCCCTACACTGCCCAAACACCACTGCTTGCTCTAAACCCTGAAACTCTACCCCCAGCACGACCCCCTACACTACCCGAACACTACTGCACGGCCCTAATCCCTGAAACACCACCCCCTGCACGACCCCTACACTGCCCGAATACCCCTGCACTGCCCTAAACCCTGAAACACCAACCCCAGAACGACCCCCTACACTGCCCGAACACCACTGCACTGCCCTAAACCCTAAAACACCACTCCCAGCACGACCCCCTACACTGCCCAAACACCACTGCACTGCCCTAAACCCTGAAACTCTACCCCAGCAGGACCCCCTACACTGCCCGAACACCACTGCACTGCCCTAAACACTGAAACAATACCCCCCTGCACGACCCCCTACAGTGCCTGAATACCACTGCCCTAAACCTTGAAACACCACCCCTGCACGACCCCCTTCACTGCCCAAACACCACTGCACTGCCCTAAACCCTGAAACACCACCCCATCACGACCCCCTACACTGCCCGAACTCCACTGCACTGCCCTAAACACTGAAACACCACCCCCAGCATGACCCCCTACTCTGCCCGAACACCACTGCTCTGCCCTAAACCCTGAAACACCAGTCCCAGCATGACCCCCTACACTGCCCGAACACCACTGCACTGCCCTAAACCACAAAACACAAGCACCAGCATGACCTCCTAAACTGCCGGAGCACCACTGCACTGCTCTAAACCATAAATAACACCCCAGCATGAACCTCTACACTGTCCGAACACCACTGCACTGCCCTAAACCCTGAAACACCAGCCCCAGCCCGACACCCTACACTGCCCAAACACCACTGCACTGCCCTAGTCCCTGTAACACCACCCCCAGCATGACCCCCTACACTGCCCGAACACCACTGCAGTGCCCTAAACCCTAAATACCACCCCCAGCACTACCCCTACTCTGTCAGAACACCTCTGTCTTCCCTAAACCCTGAAACACCAGCCCCAGAAAGACCCCCTACACTGCCCGAATACCACTGCTCTGCCTAAACCACAAAACACCACCCCCAGCATGACCCCCTACACTGCCCGCACACCACTGCACTACCCTAAACCCTGAAACACCAGCCCCGGCAAGATCCCCTACAATGCCCGAACACCACTGCCCTATACCCTGAAACACCACCCCCAGCACTGCCCGAAGACCACTGCACTGACCTAAACCCAGAAAAACCACCCCTGCACGAACCCCTACACTGTCCGAGCACCACTGAACTGCCCTAAACCCTGAAACACCACCCCTGCACGACCCCCTACACTGCCTGAACACCACTGCACTGCCCTAAACCCTGAAACACCACCTCCAGCACGACCCCCTATTGTGCCCGAACACCACTACTCTGCCCTAAACCCTAAAACACCTCCCCCAGCATGAACCCCTACACTGCCGGAACACCACTGCACTGCCCTAATCCCTAAATACCACCCCCAGCACTACCCCCTTCTCTGCCCGAACACCACTGTTCTGCCCTAAACCCTAAAAACACCACCCCCAACACTACCCCCTACACTGCCCGAACACCACTGCACTGCCCTAAACCCTGAAACACCAGCCCCAGCATGACCCCAACACTGCACAAACACCACTGCACTGCCCTAAACCCTGAAACAGCAGCTTCAGCACGACCCCCTACATTGTCAGTACACCACTGCACTGCCCTAAACCCTGAAACACCACCCCCAGCACGACCCCCTATTCTGCCCGAACACCATTGCAATGCCCTAAACCCTGTAACACCACCCCCAGCAAGACCCCCAACACTGCCCGAACACCACTGCCCTAAACCCTGAAACACCACCCCAGCAAGACCCCCTACACTGCTCGAACTCCACTGCACTGCCCTAAACCCTGAAATACCACCCCCTGCACGGCCCCTACACTGCCAGAGCACCACTGCACTCCCCTAAACCCAAAATACCACCCCCAGCACGACCCCCTACTCTGCCCGAACACCACTGCTCTGCCCTAAATCCTGAAACACCAGCCCCAGAAAGACCCCCTACACGGCCCGGATACCACTGCCCTGCCCTAAACCACAAAACACCACCCCCAGCATGACCCCCTACACTGCCCACACACCACTGCACTACCCTTAACCCCGAAACAGCAGCCCCGGCAACACTCCCTACACTGCCCGAACACCACTGCCCTAAACCCTAAAACACCACACCCAGCAAGACCCCCTACACTCCCCGAATACCACTGCACTGCCCTAACACCTGAAACACCACCCCAGCAAGACCCCCTACACTGCCCGAATACCACTGCACTGCCCTAACCCCTGAAACATCACCCCCTGTATGACCCTCTGCATTGCCCAAGCACAACTACACGGCCCTAAACCAAGGAAAAAACCACCCTACATGACCCCCTACACTGCCCGAACACCACTGCACTGCCCTAAACCCTAAAACACCACCCCTAGCATTAAACCCTACACTGCACGAAAACACCACTGCACTGCCCTAAACACTAAACACTACCCCATTACGACCCCCTACTCTGCCCGAACACCACTGCCCTGCCTAAACCACAAAACAACACCCCCAGCATGACCCCCTACACTGCCCGCACACCACTGCACTACCCTAAACCCTGAAACACCAGCCCCGGCAAGATCCCCTACAATGCCAGAACACCACTGCCCTATACCCTGAAACACCACCCCCAGCAAGACCCCTACACTGCCCGAAGACCACTGCACTGACCTAAACCCAGAAAAACCACCCCTGCACAAACCCCTACACTGTCCGAGCACCACTGAACTGCCCTAAACCCTGAAACACCACCCCTGCACGACCCCCTACACTGCCCGAACGCCACTGCACTGCCCTAAACCCTGAAACACAACCTCCAGCACGACCCCCGAATGTGCCCGAACACCACTACTCTGCCCTAAACCCTGAAACACCACCCCTGCATGACCCCCTACACTGCCCGAAAAACACTGCTCTGCCCTAAACCCTGAAACACCACCCCCAGCACAACCCCCTACACTGCCTGAACACCACTGCACTGCCCTAAACCCTGAAACACCACCCCCAGCAAGACCCCCAACACTGCCCGAACACCACTGCCCTAAACCCTGAAACACCACCCCAGCACGACCCCCTATACTGATCGAACACCACTGCACTGCCCTAAACCCTGAAAAACCACCCCCTGCACGGCCCCTACACTGCCCGAGCACCACTGCACGGCCCTAAACCCTGAAACACCACCCCTGCACGACCCCCTACACTGCCCAAACACCACTGCACTGCCCTAAACCCTGAAACTCTACCCCCAGCAAGACCCCCTACACTGCCTGAACACCACTGCACTGCCCTAAACCCTGAAACACCACCCCCCTGCATGACCCCCTACAATGCCCGAACACCACTGCACTCCCCTAAACCCTAAATACCACCCCCAGCACAACCCCCTACTCTGCCCGAACACCACTGCTCTGCCCTAAACCCTGAAACACCAGCCCCAGAAAGACCCCCTACACTGCCCGGATACCACTGCCCTGCCCTAAACCCTGAAACAGCAGCCCCGGCAAGACCCCCTACACTGCCCGAACACCACTGCCCTATACCCTAAAACACCACCCACAGCAAGACCCCCTACACTGCCCGAATACCACTGCACTGCCCTAACCCCTGAAACACCACCCCAGCAAGACCCCCTACACTGCCCGAACACCACTGCACTGCCATAACCCCTGAAACATCTCCCCCTGTATGACCCTCTGCACTGCCCAAGCACAACTACACTGCCCTAAATCAAGGAAAAACAACCCCTACATGACCCCCTACACTGCCCAAAAAACACTGCAATGCCCTAAACCCTGAAACACCACCCCTAGCATGAAACCCTACACTGCACGAAAACACCACTGCACTGCCCTAAACACTAAACACCACCCCATTACGACCCCCTACTCTGCCCGAACATCACTGATCTGCCATAAACCATGAAACACCACCCCCAGCACGGCCCCCTACACTGTCGGAACACCACTGCTCTGCCCTAAACCCTGAAACACCACCCCCAGCATGACCCCCTACACTGCCTGAACACCACTGCACTGCCCTAAACCCTTAAACATCACCCCCAGCATGACCCCTGCACTGCCCGAACACCATTGCACTGCCCTAAACCCTGAAACACCAGCCCCAGCCCGACCCCCTACACTGCCCAAACACCACTGCACTGCCCTAAGCCCTGTAACACCACCTCCAGCATGACCCCTACACTGCCAGAGCACCACTGCACTCCCCTAAACCCAAAATACCACCCCTAGCACGACCCCCTACTCTGCCCGAACACCACTGCTCTGCCCTAAACCCTGAAACACCAGCCCCAGAAAGACCCCCTACACGGCCCGGATACCACTGCCCTGCCCTAAACCCTAAAACACCACCCCTAGCATGAAACCCTACACTGCACGAAAACACCACTGCACTGCCCTAAACACTAAACACTACCCCATTACGACCCCCTACTCTGCCCGAACACCACTGCCCTGCCTAAACCACAAAATACCACCCCCAGCATGACCCCCTACACTGCCCGCACACCACTGCACTACCCTAAACCCTGAAACACCAGCCCCGGCAAGATCCCCTACAATGCCCGAACACCACTGCCCTATACCCTGAAACACCACCCCCAGCAAGACCCCCTAAACTGCCCGAAGACCACTGCACTGACCTAAACCCAGAAAAACCACCCCTGCACAAACCCCTACACTGTCCGAGCACCACTGAACAGCCCTAAACCCTGAAACACCACCCCTGCACGACCCCCTACACTGCCCGAACGCCACTGCACTGCCCTAAACCCTGAAACACAACCTCCAGCACGACCCCCGAATGTGCCCGAACACCACTACTCTGCCCTAAACCCTAAAACACCACCCCCAGCATGAACCCCTACACTGCCGGAACACCACTGCACTACCCTAATCCCTAAATACCACCCCCAGCACTACCCCCTTCTCTGCCCGAACACCACTGTTCTGCCCTAAACCCTAAAACACCACCCCCAACACTACCCCTTACACTGCCCGAACACCACTGCACTGCCCTAAACCCTGAAACACCAGCCCCAGAAAGACCCCCTACACGGCCCGGATACCACTGCCCTGCCCTAAACCACAAAACACCACCCCCAGCATGACCCCCTACACTGCCCACACACCACTGCACTACCCTTAACCCCGAAACAGCAGCCCCGGCAACACTCCCTACACTGCCCGAACACCACTGCCCTAAACCCTAAAACACCACACCCAGCAAGACCCCCTACACTCCCCGAATACCACTGCACTGCCCTAACACCTGAAACACCACCCCAGCAAGACCCCCTACACTGCCCGAATACCACTGCACTGCCCTAACCCCTGAAACATCACCCCCTGTATGACCCTCTGCATTGCCCAAGCACAACTACACGGCCCTAAACCAAGGAAAAAACCACCCTACATGACCCCCTACACTGCCCGAACACCACTGCACTGCCCTAAACCCTAAAACACCACCCCTAGCATTAAACCCTACACTGCACGAAAACACCACTGCACTGCCCTAAACACTAAACACTACCCCATTACGACCCCCTACTCTGCCCGAACACCACTGCCCTGCCTAAACCACAAAACACCACCCCCAGCATGACCCCCTACACTGCCCGCACACCACTGCACTACCCTAAACCCTGAAACACCAGCCCCGGCAAGATCCCCTACAATGCCAGAACACCACTGCCCTATACCCTGAAACACCACCCCCAGCAAGACCCCTACACTGCCCGAAGACCACTGCACTGACCTAAACCCAGAAAAACCACCCCTGCACAAACCCCTACACTGTCCGAGCACCACTGAACTGCCCTAAACCCTGAAACACCACCCCTGCACGACCCCCTACACTGCCCGAACGCCACTGCACTGCCCTAAACCCTGAAACACAACCTCCAGCACGACCCCCGAATGTGCCCGAACACCACTACTCTGCCCTAAACCCTGAAACACCACCCCCAGCATGAACCCCTACACTGCCCGAAAAACACTGCTCTGCCCTAAACCCTGAAACACCACCCCCAGCACAACCCCCTACACTGCCTGAACACCACTGCACTGCCCTAAACCCTGAAACACCACCCCCAGCAAGACCCCCAACACTGCCCGAACACCACTGCCCTAAACCCTGAAACACCACCCCAGCACGACCCCCTATACTGATCGAACACCACTGCACTGCCCTAAACCCTGAAAAACCACCCCCTGCACGGCCCCTACACTGCCCGAGCACCACTGCACGGCCCTAAACCCTGAAACACCACCCCTGCACGACCCCCTACACTGCCCAAACACCACTGCACTGCCCTAAACCCTGAAACTCTACCCCCAGCAAGACCCCCTACACTGCCTGAACACCACTGCACTGCCCTAAACCCTGAAACACCACCCCCCTGCATGACCCCCTACAATGCCCGAACACCACTGCACTCCCCTAAACCCTAAATACCACCCCCAGCACAACCCCCTACTCTGCCCGAACACCACTGCTCTGCCCTAAACCCTGAAACACCAGCCCCAGAAAGACCCCCTACACTGCCCGGATACCACTGCCCTGCCCTAAACCCTGAAACAGCAGCCCCGGCAAGACCCCCTACACTGCCCGAACACCACTGCCCTATACCCTAAAACACCACCCACAGCAAGACCCCCTACACTGCCCGAATACCACTGCACTGCCCTAACCCCTGAAACACCACCCCAGCAAGACCCCCTACACTGCCCGAACACCACTGCACTGCCCTAACCCCTGAAACATCTCCCCCTGTATGACCCTCTGCACTGCCCAAGCACAACTACACTGCCCTAAATCAAGGAAAAACAACCCCTACATGACCCCCTACACTGCCCAAAAAACACTGCAATGCCCTAAACCCTGAAACACCACCCCTAGCATGAAACCCTACACTGCACGAAAACACCACTGCACTGCCCTAAACACTAAACACCACCCCATTACGACCCCCTACTCTGCCCGAACATCACTGATCTGCCATAAACCATGAAACACCACCCCCAGCACGGCCCCCTACACTGTCGGAACACCACTGCTCTGCCCTAAACCCTGAAACACCACCCCCAGCATGACCCCCTACACTGCCTGAACACCACTTGTGAGAAGTTGGCCTGGTATATGATGCTCACTAGTTAAAGTGATCACCTTGTACCATGCCAAGCAACCCTTATGGTGTGGTTGTAAGTCAACCTTTTCGGACTAGCTGCCCTAGTGGTAGCGTAGGCTAAGCAGTCTTTGAGGCTAAACTCGTGAAGCGTGTTAAGCAAGCTGTTTTACCAATAGTAACCCCCTTTTATACCAATGAAAGGACACCACACAGATATATATTCAAAATATATATGTGTTTATTTCTCAAAGTAACCCCTAGTCTCTTTATGAGCACAGGAGCACAAATCGTCAAACAAGATTATCACAGAATACACAGAAGTTGCACTTTATATGGATAGGCCCTGGTGGCCACTCGAACCATATACTAAAATAGTGGTATAAGTACCACGAACAGAAAAGGGAAAAGGCCTAGGGCCTCTAGAATCGCTGGGCCTACAAGGAGCTAACGTCAGTTAGTGACCAGGAGGTCCACGGGTGGCGTGTGCAGAGCAAATAGTCACACGCGGGCTCCCATAGGTTTCAATGGGTGCGTAAAAAGTACAAAGTTACTGCAAAAGGAATCTTCCGGATGACCTAGGAACTTAAGATTTGGAACACAGGCACTAGAGATGTATTACTACACATGGGCACAGGTGTGCCAGCTTTACCTCACCCACAGGAAGCGGGTGCATAGGCCTCAAAGTGCGTCGGGTTTCTTCTATCTGTTCCGTTGAGCCTGGGACAAAGATGCTGCAGGCGGTCGGTCGGGAAGGGATGCAGTGGATCCAAGAGTGGATCGGAGATGTTGAAGACCTGTAAGCAGAGGGGACAGTGTTCACAGTCACTAGCCAGTGACCAGCGTGGCACCAGGTGGGTACCAGGCGATGTCGGGTGCAAACAGGTGATGAGGGGTAGCTTGTCTCCGCAGCCACGTGGTCCCTGAAGGTCGACGACGTCCAGGAGTCGGCTCACGAGCTGTCCCACGCAGGCTCTCGCTGTCGGCGGTGTCGGCGACTTGATCGAAGCAAACAAGCCTTGGCAAAAGCAATTGCAGGAGGATTCGGAAATCAGCTGTTGGTTCTGACCAGCAAGGTCAGAGGGATTGCTCCTTTGGAGGGGAGCAAGGGCCAGTCTGGAGCAACCAGACCAGCGGTGTTTGTCGTAGATTTCGTCGCCAAGATGGCCACTAGCCAGCGGGCCAGCAACCGGTTAGGCGCGTCGAGTGGCAAAATGCAGAAGGGCCCCACGCAGATCGTGGAGATGCTGGAGGGCTCACCTTTGGTGCAGATGCTGCTCGAGGGTTGGGCTTCTCAGGACCCAAAGCACAACTTGGAGGGAGCCTCGGTTGTTGCACTGGTCAGCTTATCGTAGTCGTTCCAAGATGGCTGGCTCCACGTGTCTCGGTGCCTCCACGGGTCTCCTCTTTTCAGGGACTGTGGATCGGGCGGTGAGAGGTCTGGAGGTCCAGGTCTTGTCAGTCTCTGGGCTCGGGCTCCGGCGGGAGGCGGCGGCAAAGCAGACGTTGATTCGCTGGATGGTGCTTGCGTTAGCAAGGTGGTCACTCCCTGACCACAGGGGAGATTTTCTTCAGTCTTCTGTGCAGCAGAATGTCGAAGTTCCCGTCTTCTTCTTAGTTTCCAGTTGATTCCAGGATGTCTGAAGTCTTAGGACACAGCTCCTACCTTTAAGCGGATTCTAGGGGCCGGACTACCTGCTAGGTCCCTCCCTATGGGTGGGACCAGGAAGGGGGGTGGTTACACCCCCAATCCTTTGTCCAGCTCGCCCCAGGCCCGGGACTGGTGTGCCCCAGGACCGGTTTGAACTGGCATATGCACCGAGGCTCCTTGTGAGCCACAGGCATGTCTGGTTTCTTTCAAGCCCTACCTGACCAATACACAAAATCCTGTCTGGGGTGGTGCACGCACCTCCCCTGGCAGGAAACCCTTTGTCCACACCTCCCAAGCTGGAAGGACTCCCAGCAGCAGGAGGGCAGACTTGTGTCTGTGGTGGCAGCATCCATTTTGTGGAGCTGAGGCTATGTCTGATTTTACCCGGGTTTCAGGTACTGTACATGTCGTGTCCCTCTAGAAGGGTGGAATGCTAACCCCGTCGCCAGAATTGGCGAGGGGTTAGTATTCCAATTCGTATGACACCTTACTCGACATGTTTTGATAAAGCCAAACCAAAGATAGCATTTAACCGCGAGGTTCATAATGCACTTAAGAGTATATGGTATGACGATATCTGGAAACAGTAGAAGGAAGTTGTTCCGACCACTGCAGACAGGCTCAGCTCATGCCAGAGCACCATCTCACATGGAACCAAGCACTCTGCCTTCAGGATTGTTAAGGCCTGCCATAGGAGTGACTTATAGGTTACCAGGTGTCCCATTTAAGTTTAGGTATAGGTATACTACACCTAAGTAAGAGGTGATTACACCAACTTACCCCAGCTGAGTGATCAGCCAGTTGTGTCAGATTGTTAGGCCAAGCCTGGGGTGGCATAATACATGCTGCAGCCCTTGGCAGGCCTGGGGTACACCAATGCCCTGGGTACCTAGTGTACACTGGTACAGGGGCTGACAGGGTGATCCAACCAATTGGGTATGTACCTAGGGTACATGGAGTCCATTTTAAAGAGAGAGCAGATAGCCTGAGAGCCTGAATGGCAGGATCTCAGGCCAACTAAGTCGAAAAACCAGCTAGACACTAGGCAAAAATTTGGGGGTAACCATAGTCAGATATCCACCTTCCTACACAACCCCCCCCCAAACGAAGGGAGATAAGGCTGACCTTGACCAGGTAAGCCTATATTGCCCAAGTGGCCATATAAGGAGGAACCAGCACTGGCATGGTTACCCCCTGTCTCATGGTCCACTAAGCAATCCCTCACCCTAAGGGTATCAGAGGGTCTCCACCATAGGGAATCTCTACCTGTGGTGTGTCTTGGCAAAGTAAAAGGCTGGTGTTGAGATGGAGTACTGAAGTGAGTGTCCTCAAAGTGAGGCCTCAGCTTCCTCCAATCATCCTCCACCATGGATGCCTTTCTTTCTTTAACTGAGTTGCACTGTGCTCTCAGGGTCAGCCTCTGGCTACCTAAAGCTGGAGGCTGGGTCCCTTTTGTGGGCTTACTGGAGGGACGGGTCAGGTTTGGGGCCCTAAGGTCCCATGTTTGCCTGTGCCCAACAGAATCCCCCTGGGGGAGGTCCCTAACTACCTGTAAAGGAGATCCCTCAGGAATGTTTTTACCCATCACCTGACTAGGGCTACTAGCCAGGCAATCCTCATTCTTTTGATGGGGGGGTTCTTGTGGACAGGGGCCCTCTGGGGGTCCACTGGCCTCCCTGACCTCTGCAGCCCTGGGCTGACTGAGGCAGGGTAGAGAGAGGCAGGCTACCTGCACCAGACTGGATCCCACCTTGGAAGGGGCCACTGACATCAGAGGCTCTGCCAGGCCAGGCCTGGCTACCTCTGGGGCAGTTCCTTCACAAGGGGTGAGGTCAGATCCCTGAGGAGGCTGACCTTTTCCTAATGTCTGGGGAGAGGGAGACTTTTCTTCCTCCCCACTACTCTCAGTTTGTGTGGAGTGATCCATTGTTTCAGGCTTCACTACACCTATGTCAGTCTGAGTATAGGCTGAGACCATTACAGCCTTGCCAACCTTTTCAGGGGGGCACTCAGTTTGTGTTTGAGCTGTGACTGTCACAGCTCTGCCAGTCCCTACAGGGAAGTCTGTCTGTGCCTGGGCTGTGGCTACCACTGCCCTTCCAACCTTTTCAGGGAGGAAATCTATTTGGACAGGGGTTGTGAATGGCACAACCCCCCTACCCTTTTGTGAAAGGCCTACCATTTTAGAATGGGTGTCTTGTTCAACTCCAGCCCAAGCTGAGAGTTCTAAGTCATTCCCCAGTAAGCAGTCTACAGGCAAGGTTGGGGACACTGCTACCCTTTTAGGGCCAGTGACCCCTCCCCAGCTGAGACATACCTCTGCCATGGGATGACTGTTCTGTTTGCCATCAATGTTAGTCACCTGGTAGGAGAAACCGGGCAAAAGCTGCTCAGAGGGAACTAGCCAATGGGCCACCATTGTGATGCTAGCCCCAGTGTCTCTGTAGGCCTCAGCTTTTGTACCATTGATGTAGGGCTCCTGTCTGTACCTACCCAAAGTGTTGGGACAGGCAGTGAAGTTGGCAAACCCCATGCCACCATCACAGACAAGAGTGGTTGCTGTAGGGGAATTGGCTAAGCCAGGGTCCCCCTGTGTTCCCCAAGTAAACCCACCCAGATTTCTGGGGGCACTCCCACCACCTGGGGGATTACTGCTAACAGTAATAGGTGGTGTGACAGGAGTAATTGGAGGAACAGTTTTGTTTTTAGCCCTTGGGCAACCGCTGTCAGTTTTCCAATGCCCAGGAGTTTTACACTCATGGCAGTAGGGCTTTTTAGCTGTGGTAGAGGAGGGAGCTTGGGACCCACCACCCTGTGTGGAGTTTTGGGGCCCTGAGGAAGGTTTCTCTTTTTCTTTATCCCCACCCTTCTCTTGAGGCTTGGTGGTATCTTTCTTTTGGTCACCACCCTGGTTTTTAGGCCTGATCCTGGTCCTGACCCATTTATCTGCCCTCTTTCCCAATTCTTGGGGAGAGGTCAAATCTGAGTCTACCAGGTGTTGATGGAGAAGCTGGTTTTGACAATTACTTAAAATCTGCTCTCTCATCATCAAATTGTACAATCCTGTATAATCAGACACCTTACTTCCCAGCAACCAACCCTCCAAAGCCTTAGTGGCACATTCCACATATTCAGACCAGTCCTGAGTCTGTGTCTTCTGGGTGTCTCTGAACATTAACCTGTACTGTTCAGTGGTTAAGCCTAACCCATCAACTAGGACACTCTTCAGGACTCTGTAATTTCTGACATCCTCTTCTCTAACAGTGAGGAGTCTATCTCTGCCTCTCCCCTCAAAGGAGAGCCATAAGATTGCTGCCCACTGGTCTTCAGGAACCTGCTGCACTTTGCAGGCTCTCTCAAGAGCAGTCATCCATTTGTGGATGTCATCCCCACTTTTGTAGGGGGGCACAATCTTGGACAGGTTCCTATTGTCAAAGACCCTATCTTTGTCCCTAGGGACATTGCTGCCACCAGTGGGTATAGACCCACTCTCTCTATGCTGCCTAGCCTTGCTCAGTTTTTCTTCCATCAGGGCTACTTCTAGCTCCTGCTTCCTGATCCTCAGCTGGGCTTCCTGCATTCTGGCCTCATGTTCCCTCCTCTGAGGGGTGGTCATCCTTTTCCTGGAGTGACCTTGAGAGCCTCTAGAGCCATGAGAAGCATTGGAGTCACCTGAGCGATTCCTTTGCCTCCCAAGCCCTGTGTTAAGTCCACTGGGGAGATCCAATGGGGGGAACCCATTGTCAGTCCCCAATAGCCTTAGTTTAGCTGGGCCAAGTATAATACTTGGCACTGGGCTAGTTCTCCCTTCATCATCACTACTTTCTGTATCCTCACCACTTTCCTCCCCTGTAGTATGGTTCTCATCTAAGGGATGGCTATTGGAACTGGGTACCTCTGTAGTATCTTCAGAAGGGGGGCCTCCTGTTCCTGACCCTAAGGGGGCTAACTGGGAAGCTTTCTTGAGTGCTCTCTGATTCTCATCATTCTGTAAGAGCTCTCTGAGCTCAGCAGAGTTTGGGTTCTTGGGCTGTTTAAGGCCTCTAAGAGTTGCCAAATGCCTGAGCTCATTCTGATTAAGGGTAGCAAAGCTGGATGGTGCCCTCTGGGGGTCACTCTCAACAGAGATGGGTACAGTGGACCCCTCTGCCCCGGCCATTGCTCTTAAGTGTGGGTGGATGTGTTGCAATCTACCTACACTTGGGTTTACCTACTAAACCTATCTAGTAGTTGTAGTCAGGGTGTGCTACTCCCTTTGCTCTACAACAACTAAGTTCAGTAGAACTTAAGTATATCTAATCTTCTTTTATATGTACCTACAGGTACCTATGTGATCTTTCAATTGGTAACCAAGAGATTACAATGGTAAAACACAGCAAGCTCAAATCCAACCGCTGCTCACCAATGTGAGAAGTTGGCCTGGTATATGATGCTCACTAGTTAAAGTGATCACCTTGTACCATGCCAAGCAACCCTTATGGTGTGGTTGTAAGTCAACCTTTTCGGACTAGCTGCCCTAGTGGTAGCGTAGGCTAAGCAGTCTTTGAGGCTAAACTCGTGAAGCGTGTTAAGCAAGCTGTTTTACCAATAGTAACCCCCTTTTATACCAATGAAAGGACACCACACAGATATATATTCAAAATATATATGTGTTTATTTCTCAAAGTAACCCCTAGTCTCTTTATGAGCACAGGAGCACAAATCGTCAAACAAGATTATCACAGAATACACAGAAGTTGCACTTTATATGGATAGGCCCTGGTGGCCACTCGAACCATATACTAAAATAGTGGTATAAGTACCACGAACAGAAAAGGGAAAAGGCCTAGGGCCTCTAGAATCGCTGGGCCTACAAGGAGCTAACGTCAGTTAGTGACCAGGAGGTCCACGGGTGGCGTGTGCAGAGCAAATAGTCACACGCGGGCTCCCATAGGTTTCAATGGGTGCGTAAAAAGTACAAAGTTACTGCAAAAGGAATCTTCCGGATGACCTAGGAACTTAAGATTTGGAACACAGGCACTAGAGATGTATTACTACACATGGGCACAGGTGTGCCAGCTTTACCTCACCCACAGGAAGCGGGTGCATAGGCCTCAAAGTGCGTCGGGTTTCTTCTATCTGTTCCGTTGAGCCTGGGACAAAGATGCTGCAGGCGGTCGGTCGGGAAGGGATGCAGTGGATCCAAGAGTGGATCGGAGATGTTGAAGACCTGTAAGCAGAGGGGACAGTGTTCACAGTCACTAGCCAGTGACCAGCGTGGCACCAGGTGGGTACCAGGCGATGTCGGGTGCAAACAGGTGATGAGGGGTAGCTTGTCTCCGCAGCCACGTGGTCCCTGAAGGTCGACGACGTCCAGGAGTCGGCTCACGAGCTGTCCCACGCAGGCTCTCGCTGTCGGCGGTGTCGGCGACTTGATCGAAGCAAACAAGCCTTGGCAAAAGCAATTGCAGGAGGATTCGGAAATCAGCTGTTGGTTCTGACCAGCAAGGTCAGAGGGATTGCTCCTTTGGAGGGGAGCAAGGGCCAGTCTGGAGCAACCAGACCAGCGGTGTTTGTCGTAGATTTCGTCGCCAAGATGGCCACTAGCCAGCGGGCCAGCAACCGGTTAGGCGCGTCGAGTGGCAAAATGCAGAAGGGCCCCACGCAGATCGTGGAGATGCTGGAGGGCTCACCTTTGGTGCAGATGCTGCTCGAGGGTTGGGCTTCTCAGGACCCAAAGCACAACTTGGAGGGAGCCTCGGTTGTTGCACTGGTCAGCTTATCGTAGTCGTTCCAAGATGGCTGGCTCCACGTGTCTCGGTGCCTCCACGGGTCTCCTCTTTTCAGGGACTGTGGATCGGGCGGTGAGAGGTCTGGAGGTCCAGGTCTTGTCAGTCTCTGGGCTCGGGCTCCGGCGGGAGGCGGCGGCAAAGCAGACGTTGATTCGCTGGATGGTGCTTGCGTTAGCAAGGTGGTCACTCCCTGACCACAGGGGAGATTTTCTTCAGTCTTCTGTGCAGCAGAATGTCGAAGTTCCCGTCTTCTTCTTAGTTTCCAGTTGATTCCAGGATGTCTGAAGTCTTAGGACACAGCTCCTACCTTTAAGCGGATTCTAGGGGCCGGACTACCTGCTAGGTCCCTCCCTATGGGTGGGACCAGGAAGGGGGGTGGTTACACCCCCAATCCTTTGTCCAGCTCGCCCCAGGCCCGGGACTGGTGTGCCCCAGGACCGGTTTGAACTGGCATATGCACCGAGGCTCCTTGTGAGCCACAGGCATGTCTGGTTTCTTTCAAGCCCTACCTGACCAATACACAAAATCCTGTCTGGGGTGGTGCACGCACCTCCCCTGGCAGGAAACCCTTTGTCCACACCTCCCAAGCTGGAAGGACTCCCAGCAGCAGGAGGGCAGACTTGTGTCTGTGGTGGCAGCATCCATTTTGTGGAGCTGAGGCTATGTCTGATTTTACCCGGGTTTCAGGTACTGTACATGTCGTGTCCCTCTAGAAGGGTGGAATGCTAACCCCGTCGCCAGAATTGGCGAGGGGTTAGTATTCCAATTCGTATGACACCTTACTCGACATGTTTTGATAAAGCCAAACCAAAGATAGCATTTAACCGCGAGGTTCATAATGCACTTAAGAGTATATGGTATGACGATATCTGGAAACAGTAGAAGGAAGTTGTTCCGACCACTGCAGACAGGCTCAGCTCATGCCAGAGCACCATCTCACATGGAACCAAGCACTCTGCCTTCAGGATTGTTAAGGCCTGCCATAGGAGTGACTTATAGGTTACCAGGTGTCCCATTTAAGTTTAGGTATAGGTATACTACACCTAAGTAAGAGGTGATTACACCAACTTACCCCAGCTGAGTGATCAGCCAGTTGTGTCAGATTGTTAGGCCAAGCCTGGGGTGGCATAATACATGCTGCAGCCCTTGGCAGGCCTGGGGTACACCAATGCCCTGGGTACCTAGTGTACACTGGTACAGGGGCTGACAGGGTGATCCAACCAATTGGGTATGTACCTAGGGTACATGGAGTCCATTTTAAAGAGAGAGCAGATAGCCTGAGAGCCTGAATGGCAGGATCTCAGGCCAACTAAGTCGAAAAACCAGCTAGACACTAGGCAAAAATTTGGGGGTAACCATAGTCAGATATCCACCTTCCTACACCACTGCACTGCCCTAAACCCTTAAACATCACCCCCAGCATGACCCCTGCACTGCCCGAACACCATTGCACTGCCCTAAACCCTGAAACACCAGCCCCAGCCCGACCCCCTACACTGCCCAAGCACCACTGCACTGCCCTAAGCCCTGTAACACCACCTCCAGCATGACCCCTACACTGCCAGAGCACCACTGCACTCCCCTAAACCCAAAATACCACCCCTAGCACGACCCCCTACTCTGCCCGAACACCACTGCTCTGCCCTAAACCCTGAAACACCAGCCCCAGAAAGACCCCCTACACGGCCCGGATACCACTGCCCTGCCCTAAACCCTAAAACACCACCCCTAGCATGAAACCCTACACTGCACGAAAACACCACTGCACTGCCCTAAACACTAAACACTACCCCATTACGACCCCCTACTCTGCCCGAACACCACTGCCCTGCCTAAACCACAAAATACCACCCCCAGCATGACCCCCTACACTGCCCGCACACCACTGCACTACCCTAAACCCTGAAACACCAGCCCCGGCAAGATCCCCTACAATGCCCGAACACCACTGCCCTATACCCTGAAACACCACCCTCAGCAAGACCCCCTAAACTGCCCGAAGACCACTGCACTGACCTAAACCCAGAAAAACCACCCCTGCACAAACCCCTACACTGTCCGAGCACCACTGAACAGCCCTAAACCCTGAAACACCACCCCTGCACGACCCCCTACACTGCCCGAACGCCACTGCACTGCCCTAAACCCTGAAACACAACCTCCAGCACAACCCCCGAATGTGCCCGAACACCACTACTCTGCCCTAAACCCTAAAACACCACCCCCAGCATGAACCCCTACACTGCCGGAACACCACTGCACTACCCTAATCCCTAAATACCACCCCCAGCACTACCCCCTTCTCTGCCCGAACACCACTGTTCTGCCCTAAACCCTAAAACACCACCCCCAACACTACCCCTTACACTGCCCGAACACCACTGCACTGCCCTAAACCCTGAAACACCAGCCCCAGCATGACCCCAACACTGCACAAACACCACTGCACTGCCCTAAACCCTGAAACAGCAGCCCCAGCACGACCCCCTACATTGTCAGTACACCACTGCACTGCCCTAAACCCTGAAACACCACCCCCAGCACAACCCCCTACACTGCCCGAACACCACTGCAATGCCCTAAACCCTGAAACACCACCCCCAGCAAGACCACCAACACTGCCCGAACACCACTGCCCTAAACCCTGAAACACCACCCCAGCAAGACCCCCTACACTGCTCGAACTCCACTGCACTGCCCTAAACCCTGAAATACCACCCCCTGCACGGCCCCTACAGTGCCAGAGCACCACTGCACTCCCCTAAACCCTAAATACCATCCCCAGCACGACCCCCTACTCTGCCCGAACACCACTGCTCTGCCCTAAACCCTGAAACACCAGCCCCAGAAAGACTCCCTACACGGCCCGGATACCACTGCCCTGCCCTAAACCACAAAACACCACCCCCAGCATGACCCCTACACTGCCCACACACCACTGCACTACCCTTAACCCTGAAACAGCAGCCCCGGCAACACTCCCTACACTGCCCGAACATCACTGCCCTAAAGCCTAAAACACCACACCCAGCAAGACCCCCTACACTCCCCGAATACCACTGCACTGCCCTAACCCCTGAAACACCACCCCAGCAAGACCCCCTACACTGCCCGAATACCAATGCACTGCCCTAACCCCTGAAACATCACCCCCTGTATGACCCCCTACACTGCCCAAACACCACTGCACTGCCCTAAACCCTAAAACACCACCCCTAGCATGAAACCCTACACTGCACGAAAACACCACTGCACTGCCCTAAACACTAAACACTACCCCATTACTACCCCGTACTCTGCCCGAACACCCTGAAACACCACCCCCAGCAC
This sequence comes from Triturus cristatus, assembly GCF_964204655.1. Classification (NCBI taxonomy): domain Eukaryota; kingdom Metazoa; phylum Chordata; class Amphibia; order Caudata; family Salamandridae; genus Triturus; species Triturus cristatus. The sequence goes on along the minus strand of NC_140579.1, from coordinate 409,844,274 downwards.
GACCCCCTACACTGCCTGAACACCACTGCACTGCCCTAAACCCTGAAACATCACCCCTAGCATGACCCTGCACTGCCCAAACACCACTGCACTGCCCTAAACCCTGAAACACCACTCCCATCACGACCCCTACACTGCCCAAACACCACTGCTTGCCCTAAACCCTGAAACATTACCCCCAGCACGACCCCCTACACTGCCCGAACACCACTGCACTGCCCTAAACCCTGAAACACCACCCCCTGCACGACCCCCTACACTGCCCGAATACCACTGCACTGTCATAAACCCTGAAACACCAACCCCAGAACGACCCCCTACACTGCCCGAACACCACTGCACTGCCCTAAACCCTGAAACACCACTCTCAGCATGACCCCCTACGCTGCCCAAACACCACTGCACTGCCCTAAACTCTGAAACTTTACCCCAGCACGACCCCCTACACTGCCCGAACACCACTGCACTGCCCTAAACCCTAAAACAACACCCCCCTGCACGACCGCCTACACTGCCCGCATACCACTGCACTGCCCTAAACCCTAAACCCTGAAACACCACCCCCCTGCACGACCCCCTACACTGCCCAAACACCATTGCGCTGCCATAAACCCTGAAACACCACCCCCAGCACGACCCCCTACACTGCCCGAATACCTTTGCACTGCCCTAACCCCTGAAACACCTCCCCCAGCAAGACCACCTACACTGCCCAAATTCCACTGCACTGCCCTAACCCCTGCAACACCACCCCATGTATGACACTCTTCACTGCCCAAGCACCACTGCACTGCCCTAAACTCTGAAACACCACCCCTACATGATCACCTACACTGCCCGAACATCACTGCACTGCCCTAAACCCTGAAACACTACCCCTAGCATGAAACCCTACACTGCACGAAAACACCACTGCAATGCCGTAAACACTAAACACCACCCCATTACGACCCCCTACTCTGCCAGAACACCAAAGCTCTGCCCTAAACCCTGAAACACCACCCCCAGCACGACCCCCTACACTGCCTGAACTCCGCTGCACTGCCCTAAACCCTGAAACACCACCCCCAGCAAGACCCCCAACACTGCCCGAACATCACTACCCTAAACCCTGAAACACCACCCCAGCACGACCCCCTACAATGCTCGAACACCACTGCACTGCCCTAAACCCTGAAACACCACCCCCTGCACGGCCCCTACACTGCCCGAGCACCACTGCACAGCCCCGAACCCTGAAACACCACCCCTGCACGTCCCCCTACACTGCCCGAAGACCACTGCACTCCCCTAAACCCGAAATACCACCCCCAGCACGACCCCCTACTCTGCCCGAACACCACTGCTCTGTCCGAAAACCTTAAACACCAGCCCCAGAAAGACCCCCTACACTGCCCGGATACCACTGCCCTGCCCTAAACCCTAAAACACCACCCACAGCAAGACCCCCTACACTGCCCGAATACCACTGCACTGCCCTAACCCCTGAAACACCACCCCAGCAAGACCCCCTACACTGCCCGAATACCACTGCACTGCCCTAACCCTTGAAACATCACCCCCTGTATGACCCTCTGCACTGCCCAAGCACAACTACACTGCCCTAAACCAAGGTAAAACCACCCCTACATGACCCCCTACACTGCCCGAAAACCACTGCACTGCCCTAAACCCTGAAACACCACCCCTAGCATGAAACCCTACACTGCACGAAAACACCACTGCACTGCCCTAAACACTAAACACCACCAAATTACGACCCCATACTCTGCCCGAACATCACTGATCTGCCATAAACCCTTAAACATCACCCCCAGCATGACCCCTGCACTGCCCGAACACCACTGCACTGCCCTAAACCCTGAAACACCACTCCCATCACAACCCCTACACTGCCCAAACACCACTGCTTGCTCTAAACCCTGAATCTCTACCCCCAGCACGACCCCCTACACTGCCCGAACACCACTGCACTGCCCTAAACCCTTAAACACCACTCCCTGCACGACCCCCTACACTGCCCGAATACCACTGCACTGCCCTAAACCCTGAAACACCAACCCCAGAACGACCCCCTACACTGCCCGAACAACACTGCACTGCCCTAAACCCTGAAACACCACTCCCAGCATGACCCACTACACCGCCCAGACACCACTGCACTGCCCTAAACCCTGAAACTCTACCCCAGCATGACCCCCTACACTACCCGAACACCACTGCACTGCCCTAAACCCTGAAACAACACGCCCCTGCACGACCCCCTACACTGCCCGAATACCACTGCACTGCCCTAAACCCTAAAACACCACCCCCCTGCACGACCCCCTACACTGCCCAAACACCATTGCACTGCCATAAACCCTGAAACACCACCCCCAGCACGACCCCCTACACTGCCCGAATACCACTGCAATGCCCTAACCCCTGAAACACCACCCCCAGCAAGACCACCTACACTGCCCGAATTCCAATGCACTGCCCTAACCCCTGAAACACCACCCCCTGTATGACCCTCTGCACTGCCCAAGCACCACTGCACTGCCCTAAACCCTGAAACACCACCCCCAGCAAGAACCCTCCACTGCCCGAACACCACTGCACTGCCCTAAACCAAGAAACACCACCCCCAGCATGACCTCCTACATTGCGGAGCACCACTGCACTGCTCTAAACCATAAATAACAACCCCAGCAAGACCACCTACACTGCCCGAATTCCAATGCACTGCCCTAACCCCTGAAACACCACCCCCTATATGACCCTCTGCACTGCCCAAACACCACTGCACTGCCCTAAACCCTGAAACACCACCCCCAGCCCGACCCCCTACACTGCCCAAACACCACTGCACTGCCCTAAGTTCTGTAACACCACCCCCAGCATGACCCCCTACACTGCCCGAACACCACTGCGGTGCCCTAAAACCCTAAATACCACCCACAGCATGACCCCCTACTCTGCCCGAACACCTCTGTCTCCCCTAAACCCTGAAACACCAGCCCCAGAAAGACCCCCTACACTGCCCGAACACCACTGCTCTGCCCTAAACCACAAAACACCACCCCCAGCATGACCCCCTACACTGCCCGCACACTACTGCACCACCCTAAACCCTGAAACACCAGCCCCGGCAAGACCCCCTACACTGCCCGAACACCACTGCCCTATACCCTGAAACACCACCCCCAGCAAGACCCACTACACTGCCCGAAGACCACTGCACTGACCTAAACCCTGAAAAACCATCCCCTGCATGAACCCCTACACTGCCCGAGCACCACTGAACTGCCCTAAACCCTGAAACACCACCTCCAGCACGACCCCCTACACTGCCTGAACACCACTGCAATGCCCTAAACCCTGAAACACCACCCCCAGCAAGACCCCCAACACTGCCCGACCACCACTGCCCTAAACCCTGAAACACCACTGCAGTACGACCCCCTACACTGCTCGAACACCACTGCACTGCCCTAAACCCTGAAACACCACCCCCTGCACGGCCCCTACACTGCTCTAAGCACCACTGCACACCCCTGAAACCCTGAAACATCACCCCTGCACGACCCCCTACACTGCCCAAACACCAATGCACTGCCCTAAACCCTGAAACTCTACCCCCAGCAAGACCCCCTACACTGCCCGCACACCACTGCACTACCCTGAACCCTGAAACAGCAGCCCCGGCAAGACCCCCTACACTGCCCGAACACCACAACACCACTGCCCTAAACCCTAAAACACCACCCACAGCAAGACCCCCTACACTGCCCGAATACCACTGCACTGCCCTAACCCCTGAAACACCACCCCAGCAAGACCCCCTACACTGCCCGAATACCACTGCACCGCCCTAACCCCTGGAAACATCACACCCTGTATGACCCTCTGCACTGCCCAAGCACAACTACACTGCCCTAAGCCAAGGAGAAACCACCCCTACATGACCCCCTACACTGCCCGAAAACCACTGCACTGCCCTAAACCCTGAAACACCACCCCTAGCATGAAACCCTACACTGCACGAAAACACCACTGCACTGCCCTAAACACTAAACACCACCCCATTTCGACCCCCTACTCTGCCCGAACATCACTGATCTGCTATAAACCATGAAACACCACCCCCAGCACGGCCCGCTACACTGTCCGAACACCACTGCTCTGCCCTAAACCCAGAAACACCACCCCCAGCACGACCTCCTATACTGCCTGAACACCACTGCACTGCCCTAAACCCTTAAACATCACCCCCAGCATGACCCCTGCACTGCCCGAACACCACTGCACTGCCCTAAACCCTGAAACACCACTCCCATCACAACCCTTACACTGCCCAAACACCACTGCTTGCTCTAAACCCTGAAACTCTACCCCCAGCACGACCCCCTACACTGCCCGAACACCACTGCACTGCCCTAAACCCTGAAACACCACCCCCTGCACGACCCCCTACACTGCCCGAATACCACTGCACTGCCCTAAACCCTGAAACACCAACCCCAGAACGACCCCTTACACTGCCCAAACAACACTGCACTGCCCTAAACCCTGAAACACCACTCCCAGCACGACCCCCTACACTGCCCAAACACCACTGCACTGCCCTAAACCCTGAAACTCTACCCCAGCATGACCCCCTACACTGCCCGAACACCATTGCACTGCCCTAAACCCTGAAACAACACCCCCCTGCATGACCCCCTACACTGCCCGAATACCACTGCACTGCCCTAAACCCTGAAACACCACCCCCCTGCACGACGCCCTACACTGCCCAAACACCATTGCACTGCCATAAACCCTGAAACACCACCCCCAGCACGACCCCCTACACTGCCTGAATACCACTGCACTGCCCTAAACCAAGAAACACCACCCCCAGCATGACCTCCTACATAGCGGAGCACCACTGCACTGCTCTAAACCATAAATAACACCCCCAGCATGAACCCCTACACTGTCTGAACACCACTGCACTGCCCTAAACCCTGAAACACCAGCCCCAGCCCGACCCCCTACACTGCCCAAACACCACTGCACTGCCCTAAGTTCTGTAACACCACCCCCAGCATGACCCCCTACACTGCCCGAACACCACTGCAGTGCCCTAAACCCTAAATACCACCCACAGCATGACCCCCTACTCTGCCTGAACACCTCTGTCTCCCCTAAACCCTGAAACACCAGCCCCAGAAAGACCCCCTACACTGCCCGAATACCACTGCTCTGCCCTAAACCACAAAACACCACCCCCAGCATGACCCCCTACACTGCCCGCACACTACTGCACCACCCTAAACCCTGAAACACCAGCCCCGGCAAGACCCCCTACACTGCCCGAACACCACTGCCCTATACCCTGAAACACCACCCCCAGCAAGACCCACTACACTGCCCGAAGACCACTGCACTGACCTAAACCCTGAAAAACCATCCCCTGCATGAACCCCTACACTGCCCGAGCACCACTGAACTGCCCTAAACCCTGAAACACCACCTCCAGCACGACCCCCTACACTGCCGGAACACCACTGCACTGCCCTAATCCCTAAATACCACCACCAGCACTACCCCTTCTCTGCCCGAACACCACTGTTCTGCCCTAAACCCTAAAACACCACCCCAACACTATCCCCTACACTGCTCGAACACCACTGCACTGCCCTAAACCCTGAAATTGCAGCCCCAGCACGACCCCCTACATTGTCAGCACACCACTGCACTGCCCTAAACCCTGAAACACCACCCCCAGCACGACCCCCTACACTGCCTGAACACCACTGCAATGCCCTAAACCCTGAAACACCACCCCCAGCAAGACCCCCAACACTGCCCGAACACCACTGCCCTAAACCCTGAAACACCAGCGCAGCACGACCCCCTACACTGCTCGAACACCACTGCACTGCCCTAAACCCTGAAACACCACCCCCTGCACAGCCCCTACACTGCCCGAGCACCACTGCACACCCCTAAACCCTGAAACATCACCCCTGCACGACCCCCTACACTGCCCAAACACCACTGCACTGCCCTAAACCCTGAAACTCTACCCCCAGCAAGACCCCCTATACTGCCCGCACACCACTGCACTACCCTAAACCCTGAAACAGCAGCCCCGGCAAGACCCCCTACACTGCCCAAACACCACTGCCCTAAACCCTAAAACACCACCCACAGCAAGACCCCCTACACTGCCCGAATACCACTGCACTGCCCTAACCCCTGAAACATCACCCCAGCAAGACCCTCTATACTGCCCGAATACCACTGCACTGCCCTAACCCCTGAAACATCACACCCTGTATGACCCTCTGCACTGCCCAAGCACAACTAGACTGCCCTAAGCCAAGGACAAACCACCCCTACATGACCCCCTACACTGCCCGAAAAACACTGCACTGCCCTAAACCCTGAAACACCACCCCTAGCATGAAACCCTACACTGCACGAAAACACCACTGCACTGCCCTAAACACTAAACACCACCCCATTACGAACCCCTACTCTTCCTGAACATCACTGATCTGCTATAAACCATGAAACACCACCCCCAGCACGGCCCCCTACACTGTCCGAACACCACTGCTCTGCCCTAAACCCAGAAACACCACCCCCAGCACGACCCCCTATACTGCCTGAACACCACTGCAATGCCCTAATCCCTGAAACTCTACCCCCAGCAGGACCCCCTACACTGCTCGAACACCACTGCACTGCCCTAAACCCTGAAACACCACTCCCATCACAACCCCTACACTGCCCAAACACCACTGCTTGCTCTAAACCCTGAAACTCTACCCCCAGCACGACCCCCTACACTGCCCGAACACCACTGCACTGCCCTAAACCCTGAAACACCACCCACTGCACGACCCCCTACACTGCCCGAATACCACTGCACTGCCCTAAACCCTGAAACACCAACCCCAGAACGACCACCTACACTGCCCAAACAACACTGCACTGCCCTAAACCCTGAAACACCACTCCCAGCACGACCCCCTACACTGCCCAAACACCACTGCACTGCCCTAAACCCTGAAACTCTACCCCAGCATGACCCCTACACTGCCCGAACACCACTGCACTGCCCTAAACCCTGAAACAACACCCCCCTGCACGACCCCCTACACTGCCCGAATACCACTGCACTGCCCTAAACTCTGAAACACCACCCCCATGCACGACCCCCTACACTGCCCAAACACCATTGCACTGCCATAAACCCTGAAACACCACCCCCAGCACGACCCCCTACCCTGCCCGAATACCACTGCACTGCTCTAACCCCTGAAACACCACCCCCAGCAAGACCACCTACACTGCCTGAATTCCACTGCACTGCCCTAACCCCTGAAACACCACCCCCTGTATGACCCTCTGCACTGCCCAAGCACCACTGCACTGCCCTAAACCCTGAAACACCACCTCCAGCAAGACCCCCTCCACTGCCCGAACACCACTGCACTGCCATAAACCAAGAAAAACCACCCCCAGCATGACCTCCTACATTGCGGAGCACCACTGCACTGCTCTAAACCATAAATAACACCCCCAGCATGAACCCCTACACTGTCCGAACACCACTGCACTGCCCTAAACCCTGAAACACCAGCCCCAGCCCGACCCCCTACACTGCTCAAACACCACTGCACTGCCCTAAGCCCTGTAACACCACCCCAGCATGACCCCCTACACTGCCCGAACACCACTGCAGTGCCCTAAACCCTAAATACCACCCACAGCATGACCCCCTACTCTGCCAGAACACCTCTGTCTCCCCTAAACCCTGAAACACCAGCCCCAGAAAGACCCCCTACACTGCCCGAATACCACTGCCCTGCCCTAAACCACAAAACACCACCCCCAGCATGACCCCCTACACTGCCCGCACACCACTGCACTACCCTAAACCCTGAAACACCAGCCCCGGCAAGACCCCCTACACTGCCCGAACACCACTGCCCTATACCCCGAGACACCACCCCCAGCAAGACCCCCTACACTGCCCAAAGACCACTCCACTGACCTAAACCCTGAAAAACCACTCCCTGCACAAACCCCTACACTGCCCAAGCACCACTGAACTGCCCTAAACCCTGAAACACCACCCCTGCATGACCCCCTACACTGCCCTAACACCACTGCACTGCCCTAAACCTTGAAACACCACCCCCAGCACTACCCCCTTCTCTGCCCGAACACCACTGTTCTGCCCTAAACCCTAAAACACCACCCCAACACTACCCCTACACTGCCTGAACACCACTGCACTGCCCTAAACCCTGAAACACCAGCCCCAGCATGACCCCCAACACTGCACAAACACCACTGCACTGCCCAAAGCCCTGAAACAGCAGCCCCAGCACGACCCCCTACATTGTCAGTACACCACTGCACTGCCCTAAACCCTGAAACACCACCCCCTGCACGGCCCCTACACTGCCCGAGCACCACTGCATGGCCCTAAACCCTGAAACATCACCCCTGCATGACCCCCTACACTGCCTGAACACCACTGCACTGCCCTAAACCCTGAAACACCACCCCCCTGCATGACCCCCTACACTGCCCGAACACCACTGCACTCCCCTAAACCCTAAATACCACCGCCAGCACGACCCCCTACTCTGCCGAACACCACTGCTGTGCCCTAAACCCTAAAACACCACCCCCAGCATGAACCCCTACACTGCCGGAACACCACTGCACTGCCCTAATCCCTAAATACCACCCCCAGCACTACCCCCTTCTCTGCCCGAACACCACTGTTCTGCCCTAAACCCTAAAACACCACCCCCAACACTACCCCCTACACTGCCCGAACACCACTGCACTGCCCTAAACCCTGAAACACCAGCCCCAGCATGACCCCCAACACTGCACAAACACCTCTGCACTGCCCTAAGCCCTGAAACAGCAGCCCCAGCACGACCCCCTACATTGTCAGTACACCACTGCACTGCCCTAAACCCTGAAACTCTACCCCAGCATGACCCCCTACACTGCCCGAACACCACTGCACTGCCCTAAACCCTGAAACAACACCCCCCTGCATGACCCACTACACTGCCCGAATAACACTGCACTGCCCTAAACCCTGAAACACCACCCCCCTGCATGACCACCTACACTGCCCAAACACCATTGCACTGCCATAAACCCTGAAACACCACCCCCAGCACGACCCCCTACACTGCCCGAATACCACTGCACTGCCCTAAACCAAGAAACACCACCCCCAGCATAACCTCCTTCATTGCAGAGCACCACTGCACTGCTCTAAACCATAAATAACACCCCCAGCATGAACCCCTACACTGTCCGAACACCACTGCACTGCCCTAAACCCTGAAACACCAGCCCCAGCCCGACCCCCTACACTGCCCAAACACCACTGCACTGCCCTAAGTTCTGTAACACCACCCCCAGCATGACCCCCTACACTGCCCGAACACCACTGCAGTGCCCTAAACCCTAAATACCACCCACAGCATGACCCCCTACTCTGCCTGAACACCTCTGTCTCCCCTAAACCCTGAAACACCAGCCCCAGAAAGATCCCCTACACTGCCTGAATACCACTGCTCTGCCCTAAACCACAAAACACCACCCCCAGCATGACCCCCTACACTGCCCGCACACTACTGCACCACCCTAAACCCTGAAACACCAGCCTCGGCCAGACCCCCTACACTGCCCGAACACCACTGCCCTATACCCTGAAACACCACCCCCAGCAAGACCCACTACACTGCCCGAAGACCACTGCACTGACCTAAACCCTGAAAAACCATCCCCTGCATGAACCCCTACACTGCCCGAGCACCACTGAACTGCCCTAAACCCTGAAACACCACCTCCAGCACGACCCCCTACACTGCCGGAACACCACTGCACTGCCCTAATCCCTAAATACCACCCCCAGCACTACCCCTTCTCTGCCCGAACACCACTGTTCTGCCCTAAACCCTAAAACACCACCCCAACACTATCCCCTACACTGCCCGAACACCACTGCACTGCCCTAAACCCTGAAATAGCAGCCCCAGCACGACCCCCTACATTGTCAGTACACCACTGCACTGCCCTAAACCCTGAAACACCACCCCCAGCACGACCCCCTACACTGCCTGAACACCACTGCAATGCCCTAAACCCTGAAACACCACCCCCAGCAAGACCCCCAACACTGCCCGAACACCACTGCCCTAAACCCTGAAACACCACCGCAGCACGACCCCCTACACTGCTCGAACACCACTGCACTGCCGTAAACCCTGAAACACCACCCCCTGCACAGCCCCTACACTGCCCGAGCACCACTGCATACCCCTAAACCCTGAAACATCACCCCTACACGACCCCCTACACTGCCCAAACACCACTGCACTGCCCTAAACCCTGAAACTCTACCCCCAGCAAGACCCCCTACACTGCCCGCACACCACTGCACTACCCTAAACCCTGAAACAGCAGCCCCGGCAAGACCCCCTACACTGCCCGAACACCACTGCCCTAAACCCTAAAACACCACCCACAGCAAGACCCCCTACACTGCCCGAATACCACTGCACTGCCCTAACCCCTGAAACACCACCCCAGCAAGACCCCCTACACTGCCCGAATACCACTGCACTGCCCTAAACCCTGAAACATCACACCCTGTATGACCCTCTGCACTGCCCAAGCACAACTACACTGCCCTAAGCCAAGGAAAAACCACCCCTACATGATCCCCTACACTGCCCGAAAAACACTGCACTGTCCTAAACCCTGAAACACCACCCCTAGCATGAAACCCTACACTGCACGAAAACACCACTGCACTGCCCTAAACACTAAACACCACCCCATTACGACCCCCTACTCTTCCCGAACATCACTGATCTGCTATAAACCATGAAACACCACCCCCAGCACGGCCCCCTACACTGTCCGAACACCACTGCTCTGCCCTAAACCCAGAAACACCACCCCCAGCACGACCCTCTATACTGCCTGAACACCACTGCACTGCCCTAAACCCTGAAACTCTACCCCCAGCAGGACCCCCTACACTGCCCGAACACCACTGCACTGCCCTAAACCCTGAAACACCACTCCGATCACAACCCCTACACTGCCCAAACACCACTGCTTGCTCTAAACCCTGAAACTCTACCCCCAGCACGACCCCCTACACTGCCCGAACACCACTGCACTGCCCTAAACCCTTAAACACCACCCCCTGCACGACCCCCTACACTGCCCGAATACCACTGCACTGCCCTAAACCCTGAAACACCAACCCCAGAACGACCCCCTACACTGCCCAAACAACACTGCACTGCCCTAAATCCTGAAACACCACTCCCAGCACGACCCCCTACACTGCCCAAACACCACTGCACTGCCCTAAACCCTGAAACAACACCCCCCTGCACGACCCCCTACACTGCCCGAATACCACTGCACTGCCCTAAACCCTGAAACACCACCCCCCTGCTCGGCCCCTACACTGCCCAAACACAATTGCACTGCCATAAACCCTGAAACACCACTCCCAGCACGACCCCCTACACTGCCCAAACACCACTGCACTGCCCTAAACCCTGAAACTCTACCCCAGCATGACCCCTACACTGCCCGAACACCACTGCACTGCCCTAAACCCTGAAACAACACCCCCCTGCACGACCCCCTACACTGCCCAAACACCATTGCACTGCCCTAAACCCTGAAACACCACCCCCAGCACGGCCCCCTACACTGTCCGAACACCACTGCTCTGCCCTAAACCCAGAAACACCACCCCCAGCACGACCCCCTATACTGCCTGAACACCACTGCACTGCCCTAAACCCTGAAACTCTACCCCCAGCAGGACCCCCTACACTGCCCGAACACCACTGCACTGCCCTAAACCCTGAAACACCACTCCCATCACAACCCCTACACTGCCCAAACACCACTGCTTGCTCTAAACCCTGAAACTCTACCCCAGCACGACCCCCTACACTGCCCGAACACCACTGCACTGCCCTAAACCCTGAAACACCACCCCCTGCATGACCCCCTACACTGCCCGAATACCACTGCACTGCCCTAAACCCTGAAACACCAACCCCAGAACGACCCCCTACACTGCCCAAACAACACTGCACTGCCCTAAACCCTGAAACACCACTCCAGCACGACCCCCTACACTGCCCAAACACCACTGCACTGCCCTAAACCCTGAAACTCTACCCCAGCATGACCCCTACACTGCCCGAACACCACTGCACTGCCCTAAACCCTGAAACAACACCCCCCTGCACGACCCCCTACACTGCCCGAATACCACTGCACTGCCCTAATCCCTGAAACACCACCCCCCTGCACGACCCCCTACACTGCCCAAACACCATTGCACTGCCATAAACCCTGAAACACCACCCCCAGCACGACCCCCTACACTGCCCGAATACCACTGCACTGCCCTAACCCCTGAAACACCACCCCCAGCAAGACCACCTACACTGCCCGAATTCCACTGCACTGCCCTAACCCCTGAAACACCACCCCCTGTATGACCCTCTGCACTGCCCAAGCACCACTGCACTGCCCTAAACCCTGAAACACCACCTCCAGCAAGACCCCCTCCACTGCCCGAACACCACTGCACTGCCATAAACCAAGAATAACCACCCCCAGCATGACCTCCTACATTGCGTAGCACCACTGCACTGCTCTAAACCATAAATAACACCCCCAGCATGAACCCCTACACTGTCCGAACACCACTGCACTGCCCTAAACCCTGAAACACCAGCCCCAGCCCGACCCCCTACACTGCTCAAACACCACTGCACTGCCCTAAGCCCTGTAACACCACCCCCAGCATGACCCCCTACACTGCCCGAACACCACTGCAGTGCCCTAAACCCTAAATACCACCCACAGTTTCACCCCCCTACTCTGCCCGAACACCTCTGTCTCCCCTAAACCCTGAAACACCAGCCCCAGAAAGACCCCTACACTGCCCGAATACCACTGCCCTGCCCTAAACCACAAAACACCACCCCCAGCATGACCCCCTACACTGCCCGCACACCACTGCACTACCCTAAACCCTAAAACACCAGCCCCAGCAAGACCCCCTACACTGCCCGAACACCACTGCCCTATACCCCGAGACACCACCCCCAGCAAGACCCCCTACACTGCCCAAAGACCACTCCACTGACCTAAACCCTGAAAAACCACCCCCTGCACAAACCCCTACACTGCCCAAGCACCACTGAACTGCCCTAAACCCTGAAACACCACCCCTGCATGACCCCCTACACTGCCCTAACACCACTGCACTGCCCTGCCCTAAACCTTGAAACACCACCTCCAGCACGACCTCCTACTCTGCCAAACACCACTTCTCTGCCCTAAACCCTAAAACACCACCCCCAGCATGAACCCCTACACTGCCGGAACACCACTGCACTGCCCTAATCCCTAAATACCACCCCCAGCACTACCCCCTTCTCTGCCCGAACACCACTGCACTGCCCTAAACCCTGAAACACCAGTCCCAGCATGACCCCCAACACTGCACAAACACCACTGCACTGCCCTAAGCCCTGAAACAGCAGCCCCAGCACGACCCCCTACATTGTCAGTACACCACTGCACTGCCCTAAACCCTGAAACACCACCCCCAGCACGACCCCCTACACTGCCTGAGCACCACTGCAATGCCCTAAACCCTGAAACACCACCCCTAGCAAGATCCCCAACACTGCCCGAACACCACTGCCCTAAACCCTGAAACACCACCCCAGCACGACCCCCTACACTGCTCGAACACCACTGCACTGCCCTAAACCCTGAAACACCACCCCCTGCACGGCCCCTACACTGCCCGAGCACCACTGCACGGCCCTAAACCCTGAAACATCACCCCTGCATGACCCCCTACACTGCCTGAACACAACTGCACTGCCCTAAACCCTGAAACACCACCCCCCTGCATGACCCCCTACACTGCCCGAACACCACTGCACTCCCCTAAACCCTAAATACCACCGCCAGCACGACCCCCTACTCTGCCGAACACCACTGCTGTGCCCTAAACCCTAAAACACCACCCCCAGCATGAACCCCTACACTGCCGGAACACCACTGCGCTGCCCTAATCCCTAAATACCACCCCCAGCACTACCCCCTTCTCTGCCCGAACACCACTGTTCTGCCCTAAACCCTAAAACACCACCCCCAACACTACCCCCTACACTGCCCGAACACCACTGCACTGCCCTAAACCCTGAAACACCAGCCCCAGCATGACCCCCAACACTGCACAAACACCTCTGCACTGCCCTAAGCCCTGAAACAGCAGCCCCAGCACGACCCCCTACATTGTCAGTACACCACTGCACTGCCCTAAACTCTGAAACTCTACCCCAGCATGACCCCCTACACTGCCCGAACACCACTGCACTGCCCGAAACCCTGAAACAACACCCCCCTGCATGACCCACTACACTGCCCGAATAACACTGCACTGCCCTAAACCCTGAAACACCACCCCCCTGCACGACCACCTACACTGCCCAAACACCATTGCACTGCCATAAACCCTGAAACACCACCCCCAGCACGACCCCCTACACTGCCCGAATACCACTGCACTGCCCTAAACCAAGAAACACCACCCCCAGCATAACCTCCTTCATTGCAGAGCACCACTGCACTGCTCTAAACCATAAATAACACCCCCAGCATGAACCCCTACACTGTCCGAACACCACTGCACTGCCCTAAACCCTGAAACACCAGCCCCAGCCCGACCCCCTACACTGCCCAAACACCACTGCACTGCCCTAAGTTCTGTAACACCACCCCCAGCATGACCCCCTACACTGCCCGAACACCACTGCAGTGCCCTAAACCCTAAATACCACCCACAGCATGACCCCCTACTCTGCCTGAACACCTCTGTCTCCCCTAAACCCTGAAACACCAGCCCCAGAAAGATCCCCTACACTGCCTGAATACCACTGCTCTGCCCTAAACCACAAAACACCACCCCCAGCATGACCCCCTACACTGCCCGCACACTACTGCACCACCCTAAACCCTGAAACACCAGCCCAGGCCAGACCCCCTACACTGCCCGAACACCACTGCCCTATACCCTGAAACACCACCCCCAGCAAGACCCACTACACTGCCCGAAGACCACTGCACTGACCTAAACCCTGAAAAACCATCCCCTGCATGAACCCCTACACTGCCCGAGCACCACTGAACTGCCCTAAACCCTGAAACACCACCTCCAGCACGACCCCCTACACTGCCGGAACACCACTGCACTGCCCTAATCCCTAAATACCACCCCCAGCACTACCCCTTCTCTGCCCGAACACGACTGTTCTGCCCTAAACCCTAAAACACCACCCCAACACTATCCCCTACACTGCCCGAACACCACTGCACTGCCCTAAACCCTGAAATAGCAGCCCCAGCACGACCCCCTACATTGTCAGTACACCACTGCACTGCCCTAAACCCTGAAACACCACCCCCAGCACGACCCCCTACACTGCCTGAACACCACTGCAATGCCCTAAACCCTGAAACACCACCCCCAGCAAGACCCCCAACACTGCCCGAACACCACTGCCCTAAACCCTGAAACACCACCGCAGCACGACCCCCTACACTGCTCGAACACCACTGCACTGCCGTAAACCCTGAAACACCACCCCCTGCACAGCCCCTACACTGCCCGAGCACCACTGCATACCCCTAAACCCTGAAACATCACCCCTGCACGACCCCCTACACTGCCCAAACACCACTGCACTGCCCTAAACCCTGAAACTCTACCCCCAGCAAGACCCCCTACACTGCCCGCACACCACTGCACTACCCTAAACCCTGAAACAGCAGCCCCGGCAAGACCCCCTACACTGCCCGAACACCACTGCCCTAAACCCTAAAACACCACCCACAGCAAGACCCCCTACACTGCCCGAATACCACTGCACTGCCCTAACCCCTGAAACACCACCCCAGCAAGACCCCCTACACTGCCCGAATACCACTGCACTGCCCTAACCCCTGAAACATCACACCCTGTATGACCCTCTGCACTGCCCAAGCACAACTACACTGCCCTAAGCCAAGGAAAAACCACCCCTACATGATCCCCTACACTGCCCGAAAAACACTGCACTGCCCTAAACCCTGAAACACCACCCCTAGCATGAAACCCTACACTGCACGAAAACACCACTGCACTGCCCTAAACACTAAACACCACCCCATTACGACCCCCTACTCTTCCCGAACATCACTGATCTGCTATAAACCATGAAACACCACCCCCAGCACGGCCCCCTACACTGTCCGAACACCACTGCTCTGCCCTAAACCCAGAAACACCACCCCCAGCACGACCCTCTATACTGCCTGAACACCACTGCACTGCCCTAAACCCTTTAACTCTACCCCCAGCAGGACCCCCTACACTGCCCGAACACCACTGCACTGCCCTAAACCCTGAAACACCACTCCGATCACAACCCCTACACTGCCCAAACACCACTGCTTGCTCTAAACCCTGAAACTCTACCCCCAGCACGACCCCCTACACTGCCCGAACACCACTGCACTGCCCTAAACCCTTAAACACCAACCCCTGCACGACCCCCTACACTGCCCGAATACCACTGCACTGCCCTAAACCCTGAAACACCAACCCCAGAACGACCCCCTACACTGCCCAAACAACACTGCACTGCCCTAAATCCTGAAACACCACTCCCAGCACGACCCCCCACACTGCCCAAACACCACTGCACTGCCCTAAACCCTGAAACAACACCCCCCTGCATGACCCCCTACACTGCCCGAATACCACTGCACTGCCCTAAACCCTGAAACACCACCCCCCTGCACGGCCCCTACACTGCCCAAACACCATTGCACTGCCATAAACCCTGAAACACCACCCCCAGCACGACCCCCTACACTGCCCGAATACCACTGCACTGCCCTAACCCCTGAAACACCACCCCCAGCAAGACCACCTACACTGCCCGAATTCCACTGCACTGCCCTAACCCCTGAAACACCACCCCCTGTATGACCCTCTGCACTACCCAAGCACCACTGCACTGCCCTAAACCCTGAAACACCACCTCCAGCAAGACCCCCTCCACTGCCCGAACACCACTGCACTGCCATAAACCAAGAAAAACCACCCCCAGCATGACCTCCTACATTGCGGAGCACCACTGCACTGCTCTAAACCATAAATAACACCCCCAGCATGAACCCCTACACTGTCCGAACACCACTGCACTGCCCTAAACCCTGAAACACCAGCCCCAGCCCGACCCCCTACACTGCTCAAACACCACTGCACTGCCCTAAGCCCTGTAACACCACCCCCAGCATGACCCACTACACTGCCCGAACACCACTGCAGTGCCCTAAACCCTAAATACCACCCACAGCATGACCCCCTACTCTGCCCGAACACCTCTGTCTCCCCTAAACCCTGAAACACCAGCCCCAGAAAGACCCCCTACACTGCCCGAATACCACTGCCCTGCCCTAAACCACAAAACACCACCCCCAGCATGACCCCCTACACTGCCCTCACACCACTGCACTACCCTAAACCCTGAAACACCAGCCCCGGCAAGACCCCCTACACTGCCCGAACACCACTGCCCTATACCCCGAGACACCACCCCCAGCAAGACCCCCTACACTGCCCAAAGACCACTCCACTGACCTAAACTCTGAAACTCTACCCCCAGCAAGACCCCCTACACTGCCCGCACACCACTGCACTACCCTAAACCCTGAAACAGCAGCCCCGGCAAGACCCCCTACACTGCCCGAACACCACTGCCCTAAACCCTAAAACACCACCCACAGCAAGACCCCCTACACTGCCCGAATACCACTGCACTGCCCTAACCCCTGAAACATCATACCCTGTATGACCCTATGCACTGCCCAAGCACAACTACATTGCCCTAAGCCAAGGAAAAACCACCCCTACATGACCCCCTACACTGCCCGAAAAACACTGCACTGCCCTAAACCCTGAAACACCACCCCTAGCATGAAACCCTACACTGCACGAAAACACCACTGCACTGCCCTAAACACTAAACACCACCCCATTACGACCCCCTACTCTGCCCAAACACCACTGATCTGCCATAAACCATGAAACACCACCCCAAGCATGGCCCCCTACACTGTCCGAACACCACTGCTCTGCCCTAAACCCAGAAACACCACCCCCAACACGACCGCCTATACTGCCTGAACACCACTGCACTGCCCTAAACCCTGAAACTCTACCCCCAGCAGGAACCCCTACACTGCCCGAACACCACTGCACTGCACTAAACCCTGAAACACCACTCCCATCACAACCCCTACACTGCCCAAACACCACTGCTTGCTCTAAACCCTGAAACTCTACCCCCAGCACGACCCCCTACACTGCCCGAACACCACTGCACTGCCCTAAACCCTGAAACACCACCCCCTGCACGACCCCCTACACTGCCCGAATACCACTGCACTGCCCTAAACCCTGAAACACCAACCCCAGAACGACCCCCTACACTGCCCAAACAACACTGCACTGCCCTAAACCCTGAAACAACACCCCCCTGCACAACCCCCTACACTGCCCGAATACCACTGCACTGCCCTAA
Organism: Triturus cristatus; assembly: GCF_964204655.1. Lineage (NCBI taxonomy): Eukaryota > Metazoa > Chordata > Amphibia > Caudata > Salamandridae > Triturus > Triturus cristatus. Next base: position 409,825,555 of record NC_140579.1, on the reverse strand, counting down.
ACCCTGAAACACCACCCCCCTGCACGACCCCCTACACTGCCCAAACACCATTGCACTGCCATAAACCCTGAAACACCACCCCCAGCACAACCCCCTACACTGCCCGAATACGACAGCACTGCCCTAACCCCTGAAACACCACCCCCAGCAAGACCACCTACACTGCCCGAATTCCACTGCACTGCCCTAACCCCTGAAACACCACCCCCTGTATGACCCTCTGCACTGCCCAAGCACCACTGCGCTGCCCTAAACCCTGAAACACCACCTCCAGCAAGACCCCCTCCACTGCCCGAACACCACTGCACTGCCATAAACCAAGAAATACCACCCCCAGCATGACCTCCTACATTGCGGAGCACCACTGCACTGCTCCAAACCATAAATAACACCCCCAGCATGAACCCCTACACTGTCCGAACACGACTGCACTGCCCTAAACCCTGAAACCCCAGCCCCAGCCCGATCCCCTACACTGCTCAAACACCACTGCCCTAAGCCCTGTAACACCACCCCCAGCATGACCCCCTACACTGCCCGAACACCTCTGTCTCCCCTAAACCCTGAAACACCAGCCCCAGAAAGACCCCCTACACTGCCCGAATACCACTGCCCTGCCCTAAACCACAAAACACCACCCCCAGCATGACCCCCTACACTGCCCGCACACCAGTGCACTACCCTAAACCCTGAAACACCAGCCCCAGGAAGACCCCCTACACTGCCCGAACACCACTGCCCTATACCCCGAGACACCACCCCCAGCAAGACCTCCTACACTGCCCAAAGACCACTCCACTGACCTAAACCCTGAAAAACCACCCCCTGCACAAACCCCTACACTGCCCAAGCACCACTGAACTGCCCTAAAGCCTGAAACACCACCCCTGCATGACCCCCTACACTGCCCTAACACCACTGCACTGCCCTGCCCTAAACCTTGAAACACCACCTCCAGCACGACCTCCTACTCTGCCGAACACCACTGCTCTGCCCTAAACCCTAAAACACCACCCCCAGCATGAACCCCTACACTGCCGGAACACCACTGCACTGCCCTAATCCCTAAATACCACCCCCAGCACTACCCCCTTCTCTGCCCAAACACCACTGTTCTGCCCTAAACCCTAAAACACCACCCCCAACACTACCCCCTACACTGCCCGAACACCACTGCACTGCCCTAAACCCTGAAACACCAGCCCCAGCATGACCCCCAACACTGCACAAACACCACTGCACTGCCCTAAGTCCTGAAACAGCAGCCCCAGCACGACCCCCTACATTGTCAGTACACCACTGCACTGCCCTAAACCCTGAAACACCACCCCCAGCACGACCCCCTACACTGCCTGAACACCACTGCAATGCCCTAAACCCTGAAACACCACCCCCAGCAAGATCCCCAACACTGCCCGAACACCACTGCCCTAAACCCTGAAACACCACCCCAGCACGACCCCCTACACTGCTCGAACACCACTGCACTGCCCTAAACCCTGAAACACCACCCCCTGCACGGCCCCTACACTGCCCGAGCACCACTACACGGCCCTAAACCCTGAAACATCACCCCTGCACGACCCCCTACACTGCCTGAACACCACTGCACTGCCCTAAACCCTGAAACACCACCCCCCTGCATGACCCCCTACACTGCCCGAACACCACTGCACTCCCCTAAACCCTAAATACCACCACCAGCACGAGCCCCTACTCTGCCGAACACCACTGCTCTGCCCTAAACTCTAAAACACCACCCCCAGCATGAACCCCTACACTGCCGGAACACCACTGCACTGCCCTAATCCCTAAATACCACCTGCAGCACTACCCCCTTCTCTGCCCGAACACCACTGTTCTGCCCTAAACCCTAAAACACCACCCCCAACACTACCCCCTACACTGCCCGAACACCACTGCACTGCCCTAAACCCTGAAACACCAGCCCCAGCATGACCCCCTACACTGCCCGAACACCACTGCACTGCCCTAAACCCTGAAACAACACCCCCCTGCATGACCCACTACACTGCCCGAATACCACTGCACTGCCCTAAACCCTGAAACACCACCCCCCTGCACGACCACCTACACTGCCCAAACACCATTGCACTGCCATAAACCCTGAAACACCACCCGCAGCACGACCCCCTACACTGCCCGAATACCACTGCACTGCCCTAAACCAAGAAACACCACCCCCAGCATAACCTCCTACATTGCAGAGCACCACTGCACTGCTCTAAACCATAAATCACACCCCCAGCATGAACCCCTACACTGTCCGAACACCACTGCACTGCCCTAAACCCTGAAACACCAGCCCCAGCCCGACCCCCTACACTGCCCAAACACCACTGCACTGCCCTAAGTTCTGTAACACCACCCCCAGCATGACCCCCTACACTGCCCGAACACCACTGCAGTGCCCTAAACCCTAAATACCACCCACAGCATGACCCCCTACTCTGCCTGAAAACCTCTGTCTCCCCTAAACCCTGAAACACCAGCCCCAGAAAGACCCCCTACACTGCCCGAATACCACTGCTCTGCCCTAAACCACAAAACACCACCCCCAGCATGACCCCCTACACTGCCCGCACACTACTGCACCACCCTAAACCCTGAAACACCAGCCCCGGCAAGACCCCCTACACTGCCCGAACACCACTGCCCTATACCCTGAAACACCACCCCCAGCAAGACCCACTACACTGCCCGAAGACCACTGAACTGACCTAAACCCTGAAAAACCATCCCCTGCATGAACCCCTACACTGCCCGAGCACCACTGAACTGCCCTAAACCCTGAAACACCACCTCCAGCACGACCCCCTACACTGCCGGAACACCACTGCACTGCCCTAATCCCTAAATACCACCCCCAGCACTACCCCTTCTCTGCCCGAACACCACTGTTCTGCCCTAAACCCTAAAACACCACCCCAACTCTATCCCCTACACTGCCCGAACACCACTGCACTGCCCTAAACCCTGAAATAGCAGCCCCAGCACGACCCCCTACATTGTCAGTACACCACTGCACTGCCCTAAACCCTGAAACACCACCCCCAGCACGACCCCCTACACTGCCTGAACACCACTGCAATGCCCTAAACCCTGAAACACCACCCCCAGCAAGACCCCCAACACTGCCCGAACACCACTGCCCTAAACCCTGAAACACCACCCCAGCACGACCCCCTACACTGCTCGAACACCACTGCACTGCCCTAAACCCTGAAACACCACCCCCTGCACAGCCCCTACACTGCCCGAGCACCACTGCATAACCCTAAACCCTGAAACATCACCCCTGCACGACCCCCTACACTGCCCAAACACCACTGCACTGCCCTAAACCCTGAAACTCTACCCCCAGCAAGACCCCCTACACTGCCCGCACACCACTGCACTACCCTAAACCCTGAAACAGCAGCCCCGGCAAGACCCCCTACACTGCCCGAACACCACTGCCCTAAACACTAAAACACCACCCACAGCAAGACCCCCTACACTGCCCGAATACCACTGCACTGCCCTAACCCCTGAAACACCACCCCAGCAAGACCCCCTACACTGCCCGAATACCACTGCACTGCCCTAACCCCTGAAACATCACACCCTGTATGACCCTCTGCACTGCCCAAGCACAACTACACTGCCCTAAGCCAAGGAAAAACCACCCCTACATGACCCCCTACACTGCCCGAAAAACACTGCACTGCCCTAAACCCTGAAACACCACCCCTAGCATGAAACCCTACACTGCACGAAAACACCACTGCACTGCCCTAAACACTAAACACCACCCCATTACGACCCCCTACTCTTCCCGAACATCACTGATCTGCTATAAACCATGAAACACCACCCCCAGCACGGCCCCCTACACTGTCCGAACACCACTGCTCTGCCCTAAACCCAGAAACACCACCCCCAGCACGACCCCCTATACTGACTGAACACCACTGCACTGCCCTAAACCCTGAAACTCTACCCCCAGCAGGACCCCCTACACTGCCCGAACACCACTGCACTGCCCTAAACCCTGAAACACCACTCCCATCACAACCCCTACACTGCCCAAACACCACTGCTTGCTCTAAACCCTGAAACTCTACCCCCAGCACGACCCCCTACACTGCCCGAACACCACTGCACTGCCCTAAACCCTGAAACACCACCCCCTGCACGACCCCCTACACTGCCCGAATACCACTGCACTGCCCTAAACCCTGAAACACCAACGCCAGAACGACCCCCTACACTGCCCAAACAACACTGCACTGCCCTAAACCCTGAAACACCACTCCCAGCACGACCCCCTACACTGCCCAAACACCACTGCACTGCCCTAAACCCTGAAACTCTACCCCAGCATGACCCCTACACTGCCCGAACACCACTGCACTGCCCTAAACCCTGAAACAACACCCCCCTGCACGACCCCCTACACTGCCCGAATACCACTGTACTGCCCTAAACCCTGAAACACCACCCCCTGCACGACCCCCTACACTGCCCAAACACCATTGCACTGCCATAAACCCTGAAACACCACCCCCAGCACGACCCCCTACACTGCCCGAATACCACTGCACTGCCCTAACCCCTGAAAAACCACCCCCAGCAAGACCACCTACACTGCCCGAATTCCACTGCACTGCCCTAACCCCTGAAACACCACCCCCTGTATGACCCTCTGCACTGCCCAAGCACCACTGCACTGCCCTAAACCCTGAAACACCACCTCCAGCAAGACCCCCTCCACTGCCCGAACACCATTGCACTGCCATAAACCAAGAAAAACCACCCCCAGCATGACCTCCTACATTGCGGAGCACCACTGCACTGCTCTAAACCATAAATAACACCCCCAGCATGAACCCCTACACTGTCCGAACACCACTGCACTGCCCTAAACCCTGAAACACCAGCCCCAGCCCGACCCCCTACACTGCTCAAACACCACTGCACTGCCCTAAGCCCTGTAACACCACCCCCAGCATGACCCCCTACACTGCCCGAACACCACTGCAGTGCCCTAAACCCTAAATACCACCCACAGCATGACCCCCTACTCTGCCCGAACACCTCTGTCTCCCCTAAACCCTGAAACACCAGCCCCAGAAAGACCCCCTACACTGCCCAAATACCACTGCCCTGCCCTAAACCACAAAACACCACCCCCAGCATGACCCCCTACACTGCCCGCACACCACTGCACTACCCTAAACCCTGAAACACCAGCCCCGGCAAGACCCCCTACACTGCCCGAACACCACTGCCCTATACCCCGAGACACCACCCCCAGCAAGACCCCCTACACTGCCCAAAGACCACTCCACTGACCTAAACCCTGAAAAACCACCCCCTGCACAAACCCCTACACTGCCCAAGCACCACTGAATTGCCCTAAACCCTGAAACACCACCCCTGCATGACCCCCTACACTGCCCTAACACCACTGCACTGCCCTAAACCTTGAAACACCACCTCCAGCACGACCTCCTACTCTGCCGAACACCACTGCTCTGCCCTAAACCCTAAAACACCACCCCCAGCATGAACCCCTACACTGCCGGAACACCACTGCACTGCCCTAATCCCTAAATACCACCCCCAGCACTACCCCCTTCTCTGCCCGAACACCACTGTTCTGCCCTAAACCCTAAAACACCACCCCAACACTACCCCCTACACTGCCCGAACACCAATGCACTGCCCTAAATCCTGAAACACCAGCCCCAGCATGACCCCCAACACTGCACAAACACCACTGCACTGCCCTAAGCCCTGAAACAGCAGCCCCAGCACGACCCCCTACATTGTCAGTACACCACTGCACTGCCCTAAACCCTGAAACACCACCCCCAGCACGACCCCCTACACTGCCTGAACACCACTGCAATGCCCTAAACCCTGAAACACCACCCCCAGCAAGATCCCCAACACTGCCCGAACACCACTGCCCTAAACCCTGAAACACCACCCCAGCACGACCCCCTACACTGCTCGAACACCACTGCACTGCCCTAAACCCTGAAACACCACCCCCTGCACGGCCCCTACACTGCCCGAGCACCACTGCACGGCCCTAAACCCTGAAACATCACCCCTGCACGACCCCCTACACTGCCTGAACACCACTGCACTGCCCTAAACCCTGAAACACCACCCCCCTGCATGACCCCCTACACTGCCCGAACACCACTGCACTCCCCTAAACCCTAAATACCACCGCCAGCACGACCCCCTACTCTGCCGAACACCACTGCTCTGCCCTAAACCCTAAAACACCACCCCCAGCATGAACCCCTACACTGCCGGAACACCACTGCACTGCCCTAATCCCTAAATACCACCCCCAGCACTACCCCCTTCTCTGCCCGAACACCACTGTTCTGCCCTAAACCCTAAAACACCACCCCCAACACTACCCCCTACACTGCCCGAACACCACTGCACTGCCCTAAACCCTGAAACACCAGCCCCAGCATGACCCCTAACACTGCACAAACACCACTGCACTGCCCTAAGCCCTGAAACAGCAGCCCCAGCACGACCCCCTACATTGTCAGTACACCACTGCACTGCCCTAAACCCTGAAACTCTACCCCAGCATGACCCCCTACACTGCCCGAACACCACTGCACTGCCCTAAACCCTGAAACAACACCCCCTGCATGACCCACTACACTGCCCGAATACCACTGCACTGCCCTAAACCCTGAAACACCACCCCCCTGCACGACCACCTACACTGCCCAAACACCATTGCACTGCCATAAACCCTGAAATACCACCCCCAGCATGACCCCCTACACTGCCCGAATACCACTGCACTGCCCTGAACCAAGAAACACCACCCCCAGCATGACCTCCTACTTTGCAGAGCACCACTGCACTGCTCTAAACCATAAATAACACCCCCAGCATGAACCCCTACACTGTCCGAACACCACTGCACTGCCCTAAACCCTGAAACACCAGCCCCAGCCCGACCCCCTACACTGCCAAAACACCACTGCACTGCCCTAAGTTCTGTAACACCACCCCCAGCATGACCCCCTACACTGCCCGAACACCACTGCAGTGCCCTAAACCCTAAATACCACCCACAGCATGACCCCCTACTCTGCCTGAACACCTCTGTCTCCCCTAAACCCTGAAACACCAGCCCCAGAAAGACCCCCTACACTGCCCGAATACCACTGCTCTGCCCTAAACCACAAAACACCACCCCAGCATGACCCCCTACACTGCCCACACACTACTGCACCACCCTAAACCCTGAAACACCAGCCCCGGCAAGACCCCCTACACTGCCCGAACACCACTGCCCTATACCCTGAAACACCACCCCCAGCAAGACCCACTACACTGCCTGAAGACCACTGCACTGACCTAAACCCTGAAAAACCATCCCCTGCATGAACCCCTACACTGCCCGAGCACCACTGAACTGCCCTAAACCCTGAAACACCACCCCCAGCACGACCCCCTACACTGCCGGAACACCACTGCACTGCCCTAATCCCTAAATACCACCCCCAGCACTACCCCTTCTCTGCCCGAACACCACTGTTCTTCCCTAAACCCTAAAACACCACCCCAACACTATCCCCTACACTGCCCGAACACCACTGCACTGCCCTAAACCCTGAAATAGCAGCCCAAGCACGACCCCATACATTGTCAGTACACCACTGCACTGCCCTAAACCCTGAAACACCACCCCCAGCACGACCCCCTACACTGCCTGAACACCACTGCAATGCCCTAAACCCTGAAACACCACCCCCAGCAAGACCCCCAACACTGCCCGAACACCACTGCCCTAAACCCTGAAACACCACCGCAGCACGACCCCCTACACTGCTTGAACACCACTGCACTGCCCTAAACCCTGAAACACCACCCCCTGCACAGCCCCTACACTGCCCGAGCACCACTGCATACCCCTAAACCCTGAAACATCACCCCTGCACGACCCCCTACACTGCCCAAACACCACTGCACTGCCCTAAACCCTGAAACACCACCCCCAGCACGACCCCCTACACTGCCTGAACACCACTGCAATGCCCTAAACCCTGAAACACCACCCCCAGCAAGACCCCCAACACTGCCCGAACACCACTGCCCTAAACCCTGAAACACCACCGCAGCACGACCCCCTACACTGCTCGAACACCACTGCACTGCCCTAAACCCTGAAACACCACCCCCTGCACAGCCCCTACACTGCCCGAGCACCACTGCATACCCCTAAACCCTGAAACATCACCCCTGCACGACCCCCTACACTGCCCAAACACCACTGCACTGACCTAAACCCTGAAACTCTACCCCCAGCAAGACCCCCTACACTGCCCGCACACCACTGCACTACCCTAAACCCTGAAACAGCAGCCCCGGCAAGACCCCCTACACTGCCCGAACACCACTGCCCTAAACCCTAAACACCACCCACAGCAAGACCCCCTACACTGCCCGAATACCACTGCACTGCCCTAACCCCTGAAACATCATACCCTGTATGACCCTCTGCACTGCCCAAGCACAACTACATTGCCCTAAGCCAAGGAAAAACCACCCCTACATGACCCCCTACACTGCCCGAAAAACACTGCACTGCCCTAAACCCTGAAACACCACCCCTAGCATGAAACCCTGCACTGCACGAAAACACCACTGCACTGCCCTAAACACTAAACACCACCCCATTACGACCCCCTACTCTTCCCGAACATCACTGATCTGCTATAAACCATGAAACACCACCCCCAGCACGGCCCCCTACACTGTCCGAACACCACTGCTCTGCCCTAAACCCAGAAACACCACCCCCAGCACGACCCCCTATACTGCCTGAACACCACTGCACTGCCCTAAACCCTGAAACTCTACCCCCAGCAGGACCCCCTACACTGCCCCAACACCACTGCACCCTGAAACACCACTCCCATCACAATCCCTACACTGCCCAAACACCACTGCTTGCTCTAAACCCTGAAACTCTACCCCCAGCACGACCCCCTACACTGCCCGAACACCACTGCACTGCCCTAAACCCTGAAACACCACCCCCTGCACGACCACCTACACTGCCCGAATACCACTGCACTGCCCTAAACCCTGAAACACCAACCCCAGAACGACCCCCTACACTGCCCAAACAACACTGCACTGCCCTAAACCCTGAAACACCACTCCCAGCACGACCCCCTACACTGCCCAAACACCACTGCACTGCCCTAAACCCTGAAACTCTACCCCAGCATGACCCCTACACTGCCCGAACACCACTGCACTGCCCTAAACCCCGAAACAACACCCCCCTGCATGACCCCCTACACTGCCCGAATACCACTGCACTGCCCTAAACCCTGAAACACCACCCCCCTGCACGACCCCCTACACTGCCCAAACACCATTGCACTGCCATAAACCCTGAAACACCACCCCCAGCACGACCCACTACACTGCCCGAATACCACTGCACTGCCCTAACCCCTGAAACACCACCCCCAGCAAGACCACCTACACTGCCCGAATTCCACTGCACTGCCCTAACCCCTGAAACACCACCCCCTGTATGACCCTCTGCACTGCCCAAGCACCACTGCACTGCCCTAAACCCTGAAACACCACCTCCAGCAAGACCCCCTCCACTGCCCGAACACCATTGCACTGCCATAAACCCTGAAACACCAGCCCCAGCCTGACCCCCTACACTGCTCAAACACCACTGCACTGCCCTAAGCCCTGTAACACCACCCCCAGCATGACCCCCTACACTGCCCGAACACCACTGCAGTGCCCTAAACCCTAAATACCACCCACAGCATGACCCCCTACTCTGCCCGAACACCTCTGTCTCCCCAAACCCTGAAACACCAGCCCCAGAAAGACCCCCTACACTGCCCGAATACCACTGCCCTGCCCTAAACCACAAAACACCACCCCCAGCATGACCCCCTATACTGCCCGCACACCACTGCACTACCCTAAACCCTGAAACACCAGCCCCAGCAAGACCCCCTACACTGCCCGAACACCACTGCCCTATACCCCGAGACACCATCCCCAGCAAGACCCCCTACACTGTTCAAAGACCACTCCACTGACCTAAACCCTGAAAAACCACCCCCTGCACAAACCCCTACACTGCCCAATCACCACTGAACTGCCCTAAACCCTGAAACACCACCCCTGCATGACCCCCTACACTGCCCTAACACCACTGTACTGCCCTTAACCTTGAAACACCACCTCCCGCACGACCTCCTACTCTGCCGAACACCACTACTCTACCCTAAACCCTAAAACACCACCCCCAGCATGAACCCCTACACTGCCGGAACACCACTGTACTGCCCTAATCCCTAAATACCACCCCCAGCACTACCCCCTACACTGCCCGAACACCACTGCACTGCCCTAAACCCTGAAACACCAGCCCCAGCATGACCCCCAACACTGCACAAACACCACTGCACTGCCCTAAGCCCTGAAACAGCAGCCCCAGCACGACCCCTACATTGTCAGTACACCACTGCACTGCCCTAAACCCTGAAACACCACCCCCAGCACGAACCCCTACACTGCCTGAACACCACTGCAATGCCCTAAACCCTGAAACAACACCCCCAGCAAGATCCCCAACACTGCCCGAACACCACTGCCCTAAACCCTGAAACACCACCCCAGCACGACCCCCTACACTGCTCGAACACCACTGCACTGCCCTAAACCCTGAAACACCACCCCCTGCACGGCCCCTACACTGCCCGAGCAATACTGCACGGCCCTAAACCCTGAAACATCACCCCTGCACGACCCCCTACACTGCCTGAACACCACTGCACTGCCCTAAACCCTGAAACACCACCCCCCTGCATGACCCCCTACACTGCCCGAACACCACTGCACTCCCCTAAACCCTAAATACCACCGCCAGCACGACCCCCTACTCTGCCCAAACACCACTGCTCTGCCCTAAACCCTGAAACACCAGCCCCAGAAAGACCCCTACACTGCCCGGATACCACTGCCCTGCCCTAAACCACAAAACACCACCCCCAGCATGACCCCCTACACTGCCCGCACACCACTGCGCTACCCTAAACCCTGAAACAGCCGCCCCGGCAAGACCCCCTACACTGCCCGAACACCACTGCCCTAAACCCTAAAACACCACCCACAGCAAGACCCCCTACACTGCCCGAATACCACTGCACTGCCCTAACCACTGAAAAACCACCTCAGCAAGACCCCCTACACTGCCCGAATACCACTGCACAGCCCTAAACCATGAAACATCACCCCCAGCATGACCCCTGCACTGCCCGAACACCACTGCACTGCCCTAAACCCAGAAACACCACTCCCAGCACGACCCCCTACACTGCCCAAACACCACTGCACTGCCCTAAACCCTGAAACTCTATCCCAGCACGACCACCTACACTGCCCGAACACCACTGCACTGCCCTAAACCCTGAAACAACACCCCCCTGCACGACCACCTACACTGCCCGAATACCACTGCACTGCCCTAAACCCTGAAACACCACCCTTCTGCACGACCCCCTACATTGCCCAAACACCATTGCACTGCCATAAACCCTGAAACTCCACCCCCAGCACGACCCCCTACACTGCCCGAATACCACTGCACTGCCTTAACCCCTGAAACACCGCCCCCAGCAAGACGACCTACACTGCCCGAATTCCACTGCACTGCCCTAACCCCTGAAACACCACCCCCTGTATGACCCTCTGCACTTCCCAAGCACCACTGCACTGCCCTAAACCCTGAAACACCACCCCTACATGACCCCCTACACTGCCCGAACATCACTGCACTGCCCTAAACCCTGAAACACCACCCCCCTGCACGACCCCCTACACTGCCCAAACATCATTGCACTGCCTTAACCCCTGAAACACCACCCCCAGCAAGACCACCTACACTGCCCGAATTCCACTGCACTGCCCTAAACCCTGAAACACCACCCCCCTGCATGACCCCCTACACTGCCCGAACATCACTGCACTGCCCTAAACCCTGAAACACCACCCCCCTGCACGACCCCCTACACTGCCCAAACACCACTGCACTGCCATAAACCCTGAATCACCACCGCCCTGCATGACACCCTAAACTGCCCGAACACTACCGCACTGCCCTAAGCTCTGTAACACCAACCCCAGAACGACCCCCTGCAATGCCCGAACACTACTGCACTGCCCTAAACCCTGAAACACCACTCCCAGCACGGCCCCCTACACTGCCCAAATACCACTGCACTGCCCTAAACCCTTAAACTCTACCCCAGCATGACCTCCTACACTGCCCGAACACCACTGCACTGCCCTAAACCCTGAAACACCACCCCCCTGCATGACCCCCTACACTGCCCGAAAACCACTGCACTGCCGTAAACCCTGAAACACCACCCCCCTGCATGACCCCCTACACTGCCCGAACACCACTGCACTGCCCTAAACCCTAAACACCACCCCCATTACAACTCCTACTCTGCTCGAACACCACTGCTCTGATATAAACCCTGAAACACCACCCCCAGCATGACCCCCTATAGTGCCCGAACACCACTGCTCTGCTGTTAGCCCTGAAACACCACCCCAAGCATGACCCCCTACACAGCCTGAACACCACCGCACTGCCGTAAACCCTGAAACATCAGCCCCAGCACAACCCTCTACACTGCCCAAACACCACTGCACTGCTCTAAACCCTGAAACACCACTCCCAGCACGACTGCCTACACTGCCCATACTCCACTGCTCTGACCTAAACCATGAAACCTCACCCCTGCATGACCCCCTACACTGCCCAAACACCACTGCACAGCCCTAAACACTGAAACTCTACCCCCAGCAAGACCCCCTACACTGCCCGAACACCACTGCACTGCCCTAAACCCTGAAACACCACCCCCTGCATGACCCCCTACACTGCCCAAACACCACTGCACTCCCCTAAACCGTAAATACCACCCCCAGCACGACCCCCTACTCTGCCCGAACACCACTGCTCTGCCATAAACCCTGAAACACCAGCCCCAGAAAAACCCCCAACACTGCCCGAATACCACTGCCCTGCCCTAAACCACAAAACACCACCCCCAGCATGACCCCCTACACTTCCCGCACACCACTGCACTACCCTAAACCCTGAAACAGCAGCCCCGGCAGACCCCCTACACTGCCCGAACACCACTGCCCTAAACCCTAAAACACCACCCCCAGCAAGACCCCCTACACTGCCCGAACACCACTGCCCTATACCCTGAAACACCAACCCCAGCAAGACACCCTACACTGCCCGAAGACCACTGCACTGCCCTAAACTCTGAATAACCACCCCCTGCACAAACCCCTACACTGCCCGAGCACCACTGAACTGCCCTAAACCCTGAAACACCATCCCTGCACTACCCATACACTGCCCAAACACCACTGCACTGCTCTAAACCATAAATAACACCCCAGCACGAACCCCTACTCTGCCCTAACACCACTGCTCTGCCCTAAACCATAAAACACCACCCCCAGCATGAACCACAACACTGTCCCAACACCACTGCACTGCCCTAAACCCTAAATACCACCCCCAGCACTACCCCCTTCTGTGCCCGAACACCACTGTTCTGCCCTAAACCCTAAAAAACCACCCCAACACGACTCCCTACACTGCCCGAACAACACTGCACTGCCCTAAACCCTGAAACACCAGCCCCAGCATGACTCCTAACACTGCACAAACACCACTGCACTGCCCTAAACCCTGAAACAGCAGCCCCAGCATGACACCCTACATTGCACAAACTCCACTGCACTGCCCTAAACCATGAAACACCACCCCCATCATGACACCCTACATTGCACGAACTCCACTGCACTGCCCTAAACCATGAAACACCACCCCCAGCATGACCCCCTACTCTGCCTGAACACCACTGCTCTGCCCTAAACCCTGAAACACCAGCCCCAGCACGACCCCCTACACTGCCCTAACACCACTGCACTGCCCTAAACCACAAAACACCAGCATGACCCCTTACACTGCCCGAAACCCATTACACTGCCATAAACCCTGAAACACTACCCCCAGCAAGACCCCCTACACTGCCCAAACACCACTGCCCTAAACCCTAAAACACCACCCCTAGCAAAACCCACTACACTGCCCAAACACCACTGCTCTGACCTAAACCATGAAACACCACCCCTGCATGACCCCCTACACTGCCCAAACACCACTGCACTGCCCTAAACCCTGAAACTCTACCCCCAGCAAGACCCCCTACACTGCCCGAACACCACTGCACTGCCCTAAACCCTGAAACACCACCCCCCTGCATGACCCCCTATACTGCCTGAACACTAATGCACTCCCCTAGACCCTAAATACCACCCCCAGCATGACCCCTTACTCTGCCCAAACACCATTGCTCTGCCCTAAACCCTAAAACATTAGCCCCAGGACAACCCCCTACACTGCCCGAATACCACTGCCCTGACCTAAACCACAAAACACCACCCCCAGCAAGACCCCCTACACTGCCCAAACACCACTGCCCTATACCCTGAAACACCACCCCATCAAGACCCCCTACACTGCCCGAGCACCACTGAACTGCCCTAAACCCAGAAACACCACCCCTGCACGACCCCTACACTGCCCGAACACCACTGCACTGCCCTAAACCCTGAAACACCACCTCCAAATGACCCCCTACTGTGCCCGAACACCACTACTCTGCCCTAAACCCTAAAACACCACCCCCAGCATGAACCCCTACACTGCCCGAACACCACTGCACTGCCCTAAACCCTAAATACCACCCCCAGCACTACCCCCTTCTCTGCCCGAACACCACTGTTCTGCCCTAAACCCTAAAACACCACCCCCAACACGACCCCCTACACTGCCCGAACAACACTGCACTGCCCTAAACCCTGAAACACCAGCCCCAGCATGACCCCCAACACTGCACAAACACCACTGCACTGCCCTAAACCCTGAAACAGCAGCCCCAGCACGACCCCCTACATTGTCAGTACACCACTGCACTGCCCTAAACCCTGAAACACCACCCCCAGCACGACCCCCTACACTGCCCGAACATAACTGCAATGCCCTAAACCCTGAAACACCACCCCCAGCAACACCCCCAACACTGCCCGAACACCACTGCCCTATACCCTGAAACACCACCCCATCAAGACCCCCTACACTGCCCGAAGACCACTGCACTGCCCTAAACCCTGCAAAACCACCCCCTGCACGAACCCCTACACTGCCCGAGCACCACTGAACTGCCCTAAACCCAGAAACACCACCCCTGCACGACCCCTACACTGCCCGAACACCACTGCACTGCCCTAAACCCTGAAACACCACCTCCAAATGACCCCCTACTGTGCCCGAACACCACTACTCTGCCCTAAACCCTAAAACACCACCCCCAGCATGAACCCCTACACTGCCCGAACACCCCTGCACTGCCCCAGACCCTAAATACCACCCCCAGCACTACCCCCTTCTCTGCCCGAACACCACTGTTCTGCCCTAAACCCTAAAACACCACCCCCAACATGACCCCCTACACTGCCCGAACAACACTGCACTGCCCTAAACCCTGAAACACCAGCCCCAGCATGACCCCCAACACTGCACAAACACCACTGCACTGCCCTAAACCCTGAAACAGCAGCCCCAGCACGACCCCCTACATTGTCAGTACACCACTGCACTGCCCTAAACCCTGAAACACCACCCCCAGCACGACCCCCTACACTGCCCGAACACAACTGCAATGCCCTAAACCCTGAAACACCACCCCCAGCAACACCCCCAACACTGCCCGAACACCACTGCCCTAAACCCTGAAACACCACCCCCAGCACGACCCCCTACACTGCCCGAACACCAATGCACTCTCCTAAACCCTGAAACACCAGCCCCAGCACCACCCCCTACTCAGCCCGAACACCACTGCTCTGCCCTAAACCCTAAAACACCACCCCCAGCACGACCCCCTACATTGCCTGAATACCACTGCACTGCCCTAGCCCCTGAAACACCACCCCCTGTATGACCCTCTGCACTGCCCAAGCACCACTGCACTGCTCTAAACCCTGAAACACCACCCCTACATGACCCCCTACACTGCACGAACACAACTGCACTACCCTAAACCCTGAAACACCACCCCTAGCATGAAACCCTACACTGCACGAAAACACCACTGCACTGCCCTAAACACTAAACACCACCCCATTACGACCCCCTACTCTGCCCGAACACCACTGCTGTGCCAAAACCCTGAAACACCACCCCAGCACAACCCCATACACTGTCCGAACCCCACTGCTCTGCCCTAAACCCTGAAACACCACCCCAGCACGACCCCCTACACTGCCTGAACACCACTGCACTGAACTAAACCCTGATACATCATCCCCAGCATGACCCCTACACTGCCCGAACACCACTGCACTGCCCTAAACCCTGAAACACCTCTCCCAGCATGACCCCCTACACTGCCCAAACACCACTGCACTGCTCTCAACCCTGAAACTCTACCCCCAGCAAGGCCCCCTACACTGCCCGAACACCACTGCACTGCCCTAAACCCTGAAACACCACCCCCCTGCACGACCCCCTACACTGCCCGAACACCACTGCTCTGCCCTAAACCCTGAAACACCACCCCCTGAACGACCCCCTAAACTGCCCGAACACCTCCGCACTACCCTAAACCCTGAAACACCAACCCCAGAACGACCCCCTACACTGCCCGCATACCACTGCACTGCCCTAAACCCTGAAACACCGCTCCCAGTATGACCCCCTACACTGCCCAAACACCACTGCACTGCCCGAAACCCTGAAACACCAGCCCCAGCACGGCCCCCTACACTGCCCGAATACCACTGCACTGCCCTAAACCCTGAAACACCACCCCCTGCACGGCCCCTACACTGTCCGAACACCACTGCACTGCCCTAAACCCTAATTACCACCCCAGCACGACTCCCTACTCTGCCTGAACACCACTGCTATGACCTAAACCATGAAACACCACCCCCAACACGACCCCCTACACTGCCCGAACTCCACTGCACTGCCCGAAACCCTGAAACACCAACCCCAGAACGACCCCCTACACTGCCCGAACACCACTGCACTGCCCTAAACCCTGAAACACCGCTCTCAGTATGACCCTCTACACTGCCCAAACACCACTACACTGCCCTAAACCCTGAAACTCTACCCACCACAACCCCTACACTACCCAAAGACCACTGCACTACCATAAACCCTAAAACACTACCCCCGCACAACGCCATACACTACCCAAAGACCACTGTACTACCCTAAACCCATAGATGCGACCCCCTATACGACACAAACACCGCTGCACTACCCTAAACCCTAAAACACTACCCCTAGCACGACCTCCTACACTACACAAACACCACTGCACTACCCAAAACCCTAAAACACTACACAAACACCACTGCACTACCCTAAACACTAGCCCCAGCACAACCCCTACACTACCCAAAGACCACTGCACTACCATAAACCCTAAAACACTACCCCGCACGACCCCATACACTACCCAAAGACCACTGTACTACCCTAAAGCCATAGACACGACCCCGAAAAAGACACAAACACCGCCTCTCTACCCTAAACCCTAAAACACTACCCCTAGCACGACCCCCTACACTATACAAACACCACTGCACCACCCAAAACCCTAAAACACTACACAAACACCACTGCACTACCCTAAACCATAAAACACTACCCCCAGCACGACCCAATACACTACCGAAACACCACTGCACTACCCTAAACCCTAAAACACTACCCCCAGCAGTACCCTCTACACAAACCAAACACCACTGTACCACCCTAAACCCTAAAACATTACCCCCAGCAGTACCCCCTACACTACCCAATCACCACTGCATGACTCTAAACCCTAAAACACTACCCAAACACCACTGCACTGCCGTAAACTCTGAAACACCAACCCCCGCATGACCCCTACACTATACAGACACCACTGCACTACCCTAAACCATAAAACACCACCCCATCATGAACCCCTACACTGTCCGAACATCACTGCACTGCCCTAAACCCTAATTACCACCCCAGCACGACTCCCTACTCTGCCCGAACACCACTGCTCTGCCCGAAACCCTGAAACACCAGCCCCAGCACGACCCCCTACACTGCTTGAATACCACTGCACCGCCCTAAACCCTGAAACACCACCCCCTGCACGGCCCCTACACTGCCCGAGCACCACTGCACGGCTCTAAACCCTGAAACACCACCCCTGCACGACCCCCTACTCAGCCCAAACACAACTGCACTGCCCTAAACCCTGAAACACCACCCCCAGCAAGACCCCTACACTGCCCGAACACCACTGCAGTGCCCTAAACCCTGAAACACCATCCCCAGCATGACCACCTACACTGCCCGAACACCACTGCACTCCACTAAACCCTAAATACCACCCGCAGCATGACCCCCTACTCTGCCGGAACACCACTGCTCTGCACTAAACCCTGAAACACCAGACCCAGAAAGACCCCCTACACTGCCCGAATACAACTGCCCTGCCCTAAACCACAAAACACCACCCCCAGCATGACCCCCTACACTGCCCGCACACCACTGCACTACCCTGAACCCTGAAACACCAGCCCCGGCAAGACCCCCTACACTGCCCGAACACCACTGCACTGCCCTAAACCCTGAATAACCACCCCCTGTACGAACCCCTACACTGCCAAAGCACCACTGAACTGCCCTAAACCCTGAAACACCACCCCTGCATGACCCCCTACACTGCCAAAGACCACTGCACTGCAGTAAACCCTGAAACACCAACCCCAGCACGACCCCCTATACTGCCCGAACACCACTGCACTGCCCTAAACCCTGAAACACCACATCTAGCACGACACCATACTCTGCCCGAACACCACTACTCTGCCTTAAACCCTAAAACACCACCCCCAGCATGAACCCCTTAACTGCCGGAACACCACTGCACTGCCCTAAACCCTAAATACCACCCCCAGCACTACCCCCTTCTCTGCCCGAACACCATTGTTCTGCCCTAAACCCTAAAACACCAGCCACAGCATGACCCCCAACACTGCACAAACACCACTGCACTGCCCTAAGCCCTGAAACAGCAGCCCCAGCACGACACCCTACATTCTCAGTACAACACTGCACTGCCCTAAACCCTGAAACAGCACTCCCAGCACGACCCCCCATACTGCCCAAACACCACTGCACTGCCCTAAACCCTAAAACTCTACCTTCAGCACCACCCCCTACACTGCCCGAACACCACTGCACTGCCCTAAACCCTGAAACTCCACCCCCTGCACGACCCCTACACTGCCCGAATACCACTGCACTGCCCTAATCCCTGAAACACCACCCCCCTGCATGACCCCCTACACTGCCCGAACACCACTGCACTGCCCTAAACCCTGAAACACCACTGCCCTGCACGATCCCCTACACTGCCCGAATACCACTGCACTGCCCTAAACCCTGAAACACCACCGCCCTGCACAACCCCCTACACTGCCCGAACCCACCGCATTGCCCTAAACCCTGAAACACCAACCCCAGCATGACCCCCTACACTGCCCAAACTCCACTGCACTGCCCTAAACCCTGAAACTATACCCCAGCACGACCCCCTATACTGCCCGAACACCACTGCACTGCCCTAAATCCTGAAACACCACCCCCCTGCACGACCCCCTACACTGCCCGAATACGAATGCACTGCCCTAAACCCTGAAACACCACCCCACTGCACGACCCACTACACTGCCCAAACACCACTGCACTGCCACAAACCCTAAAAAACCACTGCCCTGCACGACCCCCTACACTGCTCAAACACCACTGCACTCCCCTAAACCCTGAAACACCAGCCCCAGCACGACCCCCTACTCTGCCCAAACACCACTGCTCTGCCCTAAACCCTGACACACCTCTCCCAGCATGACCCCCTACACTGCCCAAACACCACTGCACTGCTCTCAACCCTGAAACTCTACCCCAGGCACCGCCCCCTACACTGCCCGAACACCACTGCACTGCCCTAAACCCTGAAACACCACCTCCTGCATGACCCCCTACACTGAACGAATCCCACTGCACTGCCCTAATCAGTGAAACACCACCCCCTGCACGACCCCCTACACTGCCCGAACACCACTTCACTGCCCTAAACCCTGAAACACCACCGCCCTGAACGACCCCCTAAACTTCCCAAACACCTCCGCACTACCCTAAACCCTGAAACACCAACCCCAGATCGACCCCCTACACTGCCCGAACACCACTGCACTGCCCTAAACCCTGAAACACCGATCCCAGTATGACCCCCTACACTTGCCGAACACCACTGCACTGCCCAAAACCCTGAAACACCAGCCCCAGCACGACCCCCTACACTGCCCGAATACCACTGCACTGCCCTAAACCCTGAAACACCAGCCCTTGCACGGCCCCTACACTGTCCGAACACCACTGCACTGCCCTAAACCCTAATTACCACCCCAGCACGACTCCCTACTCTGCCTGAACACCACTGCTCTGACCTAAACCATGAAACACCACCCCCAACACGACCCCCTACACTGCCCGAACACCACTGCACTGCCCGAAACCCTGAAACACCAACCCCAGAACGACCCCCTACACTGCCCGAACACCACTGCATTGCCCTAAACCCTGAAACACCGCTCCCAGTATGACCCCCTACACTGCCAAAACACCACTGCACTGCCCTAAAACCTGAAACTCTACCCACCACAACCCCTACACTACCCAAAGACCACTGCACTACCATAAACCCTAAAACACTACCCCCGCACGATGCCATACACTACCCAAAGACCACTGTACTACCCTAAACCCATAGATGCGACCCCCTATACGACAAAAACACCGCTGCACTACCCTAAACCCTAAAACACTACCCCTAGCACGACCTCCTACACTACACAAACACCACTGCACTACCCAAAACTCTAAAACACTACACAAACACCACTGCACTACCCTAAACACTAGCCCCAGCACAACCCCTACACTACCCAAAGACCACTGCACTACCATAAACCCTAAAACACTACCCCGCACGACCCCATACACTACCCAAAGACCACTGTACTACCCTAAAACCATAGACACGACCCCCTACACGACACAAACACCGCTTCTCTACCCTAAACCTTAAAACACTACCACTAGCACGACCCCCTACACAATACAAACACCACTGCACCACCCAAAACCCTAAAACAGTACACAAACACCACTGCACTACCCTAAACCATAAAACACTACCCCAGCACAACCCAATACACTACCGAAACACCACTGCACTATCCTAAACCCTAAAACACTACCCCCAGCAGTACCCTCTACACAAACCAAACACCACTGTACCACCCTAAACCCTAAAACATTACCCCCAGCAGTACCCCCTACACTACCCAATCACAACTGCATGACCCTAAACCCTAAAACACTACCCCCAGAAGTACCCCCTACACTACCCAAACACCACTGCACTGCCGTAAACTCTGAAACATCAACCCCCGCATGACCCCTACACTATACAGACACCACTGCTCTACCCTAAACCATAAAACACCACCCCCATCATGAACCCCTACACTGTCCGAACACCACTGCACTGCCCTAAACCCTAATTACCACCTCAGCACGACTCCCTACTCTGCCCGAACACCACTGCTCTGACCTAAACCATGAAACACCACCCCCAACACGACCCCCTACACTGCCCGAATACCACTGCACTGCCCTAAACCCTGAAACACCACCCCCTGCACGGCCCCTACACTGCCCGAGCACCACTGCACGGCTCTAAACCCTGAAACACCAACCCTGCACGACCCCCTACTCAGCCCAAACACAACTGCACTGCCCTAAACCCTGAAACACCACCCCCAGCAAAACCCTTACACTGCCCGAACACCACTGCAGTGCCCTAAACCCTGAAACACCATCCCCAGCATGACCACCTACACTGCCCGAACACCACTGCACTCCTCTAAACCCTAAATACCACCCCCAGCATGACCCCCTACTCTGCCCGAACACCACTGCTCTGCCCGAAACCCTGAAACACCAGCCCCAGCACGACCCCCTACACTGCCTGAATACCACTGCACTGCCCTAAACCCTAAAACACCACCCCCTGCACGGCCCCTACACTGCCCGAGCACCACTGCACGGATCTAAACCCTGAAACACCACCCCTGCACGACCCCCTACTCAGCCCAAACACAACTGCACTGCCTTAAACCCTGAAACACCACCCCCAGCAAGACCCCTACACTGCCCGAACACCACTGCAGTGCCCTAAACCCTGAAACACCATCCCCAGCATGACCCCCTACACTGCCCGCACACCACTGCACTACCCTGAACCCTGAAACACCAGCCCCGGCAAGACCCCCTACACTGCCCGAACACCACTGTCCTAAACCCTAAAACACCACCCCCAGCAAGACCCCCTACACTTCCCGAACACCACTGCCCTATACCCTGAAACACCACGCCCAGCAAGACCCCCTACACTGCCCGAACACCACTGCACTGCCCTAAACCCTGAATAACCACCCCCTGCACGATCCCCTACACTGCCCGAGCACCACTGAACTGCCCTAAACCCTGAAACACCACCCCTGCACGACCCCCTACACTGCCCGAACACCACTGCACTGCCCTAAACCCTGAAACACCAACCACAGCACGACCCCCTATTCTGCCCGAACACCACTGCACTGCCCTAAACCCTGAAACACCACCTCTAGCACGACGCAATACTCTGCCCGAACACCACTACTCTGCCCTAAACCCTAAAACACCACCCCCAGCATGAACCCCTACACTGCCGGAACACCACTGCACGGCCCTAAACTCTGAAACACCACCCCTGCACGACCCCCTACTCAGCCCAAACACCACTGCACTGCCCTAAACCCTGAAACACCACCCCCAGCATGACCCCTACACTGCCCGAACACCACTACAGTGCCCTAAACCCTGAAACACCATCCCCAGCATGACCACCTACACTTCCCGAACACCACTGCACTCCCCTAAACCCTAAATACCACCCCCAGCATGACCCCCTACTCTGCCAGAACACCACTGCTCTGCACTAAACCCTGAAACACCAGACCCAGAAAGACCCCCTACACTGCCCGAATACAACTGCCCTGCCCTAAACCACAAAACACCACCCCCAGCATGACCCCCTACACTGCCCGCACACCACTGCACTACCCTGAACCCTGAAACACCAGCCCCGGCAAGACCCCCTACTCTGTCCGAACACCACTGTCCTAAACCCTAAAATACCACACCCAGCAAGACCCCCTACACTGCCCGAACACCACTGCACTGCCCTGAACCCTGAATAACCACCCCCTGTACGAACCCCTACACTGCCCAAGCACCACTGAACTGCCCTAAACCCTGAAACACCACCCCTGCATGACCCCCTACACTGCCCAAACACCACTGCACTGCAGTAAACCCTGAAACACCAACCCCAGCACGACCCCCTATACTGCCCGAACACCACTGCACTGCCCTAAACCCTGAAACACCACCTCTAGCACGACGCCATACTCTGCCCGAACACCACTACTCTGCCTTAAACCCTAAAACACCACCCCCTGCATGAACCCCTACACTGCCGGAACACCACTGCACTGCCCTAAACCCTAAATACCACCCCCAGCACTACCTCCTTCTCTGCCCGAACACCATTTTTCTGCCCTAAACCCTAAAACACCAGCCACAGCATGACCCCCAACACTGCACAAACACCACTGCACTGCCCTAAGCCCTGAAACAGCAGCCCCAGCACGACACCCTACATTCTCAGTACACCACTGCACTGCCCTAAACCCTGAAACAGCACTCCCAGCACGACCCCCTATACTTCCCAAACACCACTGCACTGCCCTAAACCCTAAAACTCTACCTTCAGCACGACCCCCTACACTGCCCGAACACCACTGCACTGCCCTAAACCCTGAAACACCACCCCCTGCACGACCCCTACACTGTCCGAATACCACTGCACTGCCCTAATCCCTGAAACACCACCCCCCTGCATGACCCCCTACACTGCCCGAACACCACTGCACTGCCCTAAACCCTGAAACACCACTGCCCTGCACGACCCCCTAAACTGCCCAAGCACCACCGCACTGCCCTAAACCCTGAAACACCAACCCCAGAACGACCCCCTACACTGCCCGAACACCACTGCACTGCCCTAAACCCTGAAACACCACTCCCAGTACGAAACCCTTCACTGCCAAAACACCACTGCACTGCCCTAAGCCCTGAAACTCTACCCCAGCATGACCCCGTACACTGCCTGAACACCACTGCACTGCCCTAAATCCTGAAACACCACCCCCCGCACGATCCCCTACACTGCCCGAATACCACTGCACGGCTCTAAACCCTGAAACACCACCCCTGCACGACCCCCTACTCAGCCCAAACACAACTGCACTGCACTAAACCCTGAAACACCACCCCCAGCAAGACCCCTACACTGCCCGAACCCACCGCATTGCCCTAAACCCTGAAACACCAACCCCAGCATGACCCCCTACACTGCCCAAACTCCACTGCACTGCCCTAAACCCTGAAACTCTACCCCAGCACGACCCCTATACTGCCCGAACACCACTGCACTGCCCTAAATCCTGAAACACCACCCCCCTGCACGACCCCCTACACTGCCCAAATACCAATGCACTGCCCTAAACCCTGAAACACCACCCCACTGCACGACCCACTACACTGCCCAAACACCACTGCACTGCCACAAACCCTGAAAAACCACTGCCCTGCACGACCCCCTACACTGCTCAAACACCACTGCACTCCCCTAAACCCTGAAACACCAGCCCAAACTCGACCCCCTACTCTGCCAAAACACCACTGCTCTGCCCTAAACCCTGAAACACCTCTCCCAGCATGACCCCCTACACTGCCCAAACACCACTGCACTGCTCTCAACCCTGAAACTCTACCCCAGGCACCGCCCCCTACACTGCCCGAACACCACTGCACTGCCCTAAACCCTGAAACACCACCTCCTGCACGACCCCCTACACTGCCCGAATCCCACTGCACTGCCCTAATCACTGAAACACCAACCCCCTGCACAACCCCCTACACTGCCCGAACACCACTTCACTGCCCTAAACCCTAAAACACCACCGCCCTGAACGACCCCCTAAACTTCCCGAACACCTCCGCACTACCCTAATCCCTGAAACACCAACCCCAGATCGACCCCCTACACTGCCCGAACGCCACTGCACTGCCCTAAACCCTGAAACACCGCTCCCAGTATGACCCCCTACACTGCCCGAACACCACTGCACTGCCCAAAACCCTGAAACACCAGCCCCAGCACGACCCCCTACACTGCCCGAATACCATTGCACTTCCCTGAACCCTGAAACACCAGCCCCTGCACGGCCCCTACACTGTCCGAACACCACTGCACTGCCCTAAACCCTAATTACCACGCCAGCACGACTCCCTACTCTGCCTGAACACCACTGCTCTGATCTAAACCATGAAACACCACCCCCAACACGACACCCTACACTGCCCGAACACCACTGCACTGCCCGAAACCCTGAAACACCAACCCCAGTATGACCCCCTACACTGCCCAAACACCACTGCACTGCCCTAAAACCTGAAACTCTACCCACCACAACCCCTACACTACCCAAAGACCACTGCACTACAATAAACCCTAAAACACTACCCCCGCACGACGCCATTAACTACCCAAAGACCACTGTACTACCCTAAACCCATAGATGCGACCCCCTATACGACAAAAACACCGCTGCACTACCCTAAACCCATAAACACTACCCCTAGCACGACCTCCTACACTACACAAACACCACTGCACTACCCAAAACCCTAAAACACTACACAAACACCACTGCACTACCCTAAACACTAGCCCCAGCACAACCCCTACACTACCCAAAGACCACTGCACTACCATAAACCCTAAAACACTACCCCGCACGACCCCATACACTACCCAAAGACCACTGTACTACCCTAAAACCATAGACACGACCCCCTACACGACACAAACACCGCCTCTCTACACTAAACCTTAAAACACTACCCCTAGCACGACCCCCTACACTATACAAACACCACTGCACCACCCAAAACCCTAAAACAGTACACAAACACCACTGCACTACCCTAAACAATAAAACACTACCCCAGCACGACCCAATACACTACCGAAACACCACTGCACTATCCTAAACCCTAAAACACTACCCCCAGCAGTACCCTCTACACAAACCAAACACCACTGTACCACCCTAAACCCTAAAACATTACCCCCAGCAGTACCCCCTACACTACCCAATCACAACTGCATGACCCTAAACCCTAAAACACTACCCCCAGAAGTACCCCCTACACTACCCAAACACCACTGCACTGCCGTAAACTCTGAAACATCAACCCCCGCATGACCCCTACACTATACAGACACCACTGCACTACCCTAAACCATAAAACACCACCCCCATCATGATCCCCTACACTGTCCGAACACCACTGCACTGCCCTAAACCCTAATTACCACCTCAGCACGACTCCCTACTCTGCCCGAACACCACTGCTCTGACCTAAACCATGAAACACCACCCCCAACACGACCCCCTACACTGCCCGAATACCACTGCACTGCCCTAAACCCTGAAACACCACCCCCTGCACGGCCCCTACACTGCCCGAGCACCACTGCACGGCTCTAAACCCTGAAACACCAACCCTGCATGACCCCCTACTCAGCCCAAACACAACTGCACTGCCCTAAACCCTGAAACACCACCCCCAGCAAGACCCTGACACTGCCCGAACACCACTGCAGTGCCCTAAACCCTGAAACACCATCCCCAGCATGACCACCTACACTGCCCGAACACCACTGCACTCCCCTAAACCCTAAATACCACCCCCAGCATGACCCCCTACTCTGCCCGAACACCACTGCTCTGCCCGAAACCCTGAAACACCAGCCCCAGCACGACCCCCTACACTGCCTGAATACCACTGCACTGCCCTAAACCCTGAAACACCACCCCCTGCATGGCCCCTACACTGCCCGAGCACCACTGCACGGATCTAAACCCTGAAACACCACCCCTGCACGACCCCCTACTCAGCCCAAACACAACTGCACTGCCCTAAACCCTGAAACACCACCCCCAGCAAGACCCCTACACTGCCCGAACACCACTGCAGTGCCCTAAACCCTGAAACACCATCCCCAGCATGACCACCTACACTGCCCGAACACCACTGCACTCCCCTAAACCCTAAATACCACCCCCAGCATGACCCCCTACTCTGCCGGAACACCACTGCTCTGCACTAAACCCTGAAACACCAGACCCAGAAAGACCCCCTACACTGCCCGAATACAACTGCCCTGCCCTAAACCACAAAACACCACCCCCAGCATGACCCCCTACACTGCCCGCACACCACTGCACTACCCTGAACCCTGAAACACCAGCCCCGGCAAGACCCCCTACACTGCCCGAAAACCACTGTCCTAAACCCTAAAACACCACCCCCAGCAAGACCCCCTACACTGCCCGAACACCACTGCCCTATACCCTGAAACACCACGCCCAGCAAGACCCCCTACACTGCCCGAACACCACTGCACTGACCTAAACCCTGAATAACCACCCCCTGCACGATCCCCTACACTGCCTGAGCACCACTGAACTGCCCTAAACCCTGAAACACCACCCCTGCACGACCCCCTACACTGCCCGAACACAACTGCACTGCCCTAAACCCTGAAACACCAACCCCAGCACGGCCCCTATACTGCCCGAACACCACTGCACTGCCCTAAACCCTGAAACACCACCTCTAGCACGACGCCATACTCTGCCCGAACACCACTACTCTGCCCTAAACCCTAAAACACCACCCCCAGCATGAACCCCTACACTGCCGGAACACCACTGCACGGCCCTAAACTCTGAAACACCACCCCTGCACGACCCCCTACTCAGCCCAAACACCACTGCACTGCCCTAAACCCTGAAACACCAGCCCCAGCACGACCCCCTATACTGCCTGAATACTACTGCACTGCCCTAAACCCTGAAACACCACCCCCTGCACGGCTCCTACACTGCCCGAGCACCACTGCACGGCTCTAAACCCTGAAACACCACCCCTGCACGACCCCCTACTCAGCCCAAACACAACTGCACTGCCCTAAACCCTGAAACACCACCCCCAGCAAGACCCCTACACTGCCCGAACACCACTGTACTGCCCTAAACCCTGAAACACCAGCCCCAGCACGACCCCCTACACTGCCTGAATACCACTGCACTGCCCTAAACCCTGAAACACCACCCCCTGCACGGCCCCTACACTGCCCGAGCACCACTGCATGGCTCTAAACCCTGAAACACCACCCCCTGCACGATCCCCTACACTGCCCGAGCACCACTGAACTGCCCTAAACCCTGAAACACCACCCCTGCACGAACCCCTACACTGCCCGAACACCACTGCACTGCCCTAAACTCTGAAACACCAACCCCAGCACGACCCCCTATACTGCCCGAACACCACTGCACTGCGCTAAACCCTGAAACACCACTGCTAGCGCTACGCCATACTCTGCCCGAACACCACTAGTCTGCCCTAAACCCTAAAACACTACCCCTAGTACGACCTCCTACACTACACAAACACCACTGCACTACCCAAAACCCTAAAACACTACACAAACACCACTGCACTACCCTAAACACTAGCCCCAGCACAACCCCTACACTACCCAAAGACCACTGCACTACCATAAACCCTAAAACACTACCCCGCACGACCCCATACACTACCCAAAGACCACTGTACTACCCTAAAACCATAGACACGACCCCCTACACGACACAAACACCGCCTCTCTACCCTAAACCTTAAAACACTACCCCTAGCACGACCCCCTACACTATACAAACACCACTGCACCACCCAAAACCCTAAAACACTACACAAACACCACTGCACTACCCTAAACCATAATACACTACCCCAGCACGACCCAATACACTACCGAAACACCACTGCACTATCCTAAACCCTAAAACACTACCCCCAGCAGTACCCTCTACACAAACCAAACACCACTGTACCACCCTAAACCCTAAAACATTACCCCCAGCAGTACCCCCTACACTACCCAATCACAACTGCATGACCCTAAACCCTAAAACACTACCCCCAGCAGTACCTCCTACACTACCCAAACACCACTGCACTGCCGTAAACTCTGAAACATCAACCCCCGCATGACCCCTACACTATACAGACACCACTGCACTACCCTAAACCATAAAACACCACCCCAGCACGACTCCCTACTCTGCCCGAACACCACTGCTCTGACCTAAACCATGAAACACCACCTCCAACACGACCCCCTACACTGCCCGAATACCACTGCACTGCCCTAAACCCTGAAACACCACCCCCTGCACGGCCCCTACACTGCCCGAGCACCACTGCACGGCTCTAAACCCTGAAACACCAACCCTGCACGACCCCCTACTCAGCCCAAACACAACTGCACTGCCCTAAACCCTGAAACACCACCCCCAGCAAAACCCTTACACTGCCCGAACACCACTGCAGTGCCCTAAACCCTGAAACACCATCCCCAGCATGACCACCTACACTGCCCGAACACCACTGCACTCCCCTAAACCCTAAATACCACCCCCAGCATGACCCCCTACTCTGCCCGAACACCACTGCTCTGCCCGAAACCCTGAAACACCAGCCCCAGCACGACCCCCTACACTGCCTGAATACCACTGCACTGCCCTAAACCCTGAAACACCACCCCCTGCACGGCCCCTACACTGCCCGAGCACCACTGCACGACTCTAAACCCTGAAACACCACCCCTGCACGACCCCCTACTCAGCCCAAACACAACTGCACTGCCCTAAACCCTGAAACACCACCCCCAGCAAGACCCCTACACTGCCCGAACACCACTGCAGTGCCCTAAACCCTGAAACACCATCCCCAGCATGACCACCTACACTGCCCGAACACCACTGCACTCCCCTAAACCCTAAATACCACCCCCAGCATGACCCCCTACTCTGCCGGAACACCACTGCTCTGCACTAAATCCTGAAACACCAGACCCAGAAAGACCCCCTACACTGCCCGAATACAACTGCCCTGCCCTAAACCACAAAACACCACCCCCAGCATGACCCCCTACACTGCCCGCACACCACTGCACTACCCTGAACCCTGAAACACCAGCCCCGGCAAGACCCCCTACACTGCCCGAAAACCACTGTCCTAAACCCTAAAACACCACCCCCAGCAAGACCCCCTACACTGCCTGAACACCACTGCCCTATACCCTGAAACACCACGCCCAGCAAGACCCCCTACATTGCCAGAACACCACTGCACTGACCTAAACCCTGAATAACCACCCCCTGCACGATCCCCTACACTGCCCGAGCACCACTGAACAGCCCTAAACCCTGAAACACCACCCCTGCACGACCCCCTACACTGCCCGAACACAACTGCACTGCCCTAAACCCTGAAACACCAACCCCAGCACGGCCCCCTATACTGCCCAAACACCACTGCACTGCCCTAAACCCTGAAACACCACCTCTAGCACGACGCCATACTCTGCCCGAACACCACTACTCTGCCCTAAACCCTAAAACACCACCCCAAGCATGAACCCCTACACTGCCGGAACACCACTGCACGGCCCTAAACTCTGAAACACCACCCCTGCACGACCCCGTACTCAGCCCAAACACCACTGCACTGCCCTAAACCCTGAAACACCAGCCCCAGCACGACCCCCTACACTGCCTGAATACCACTGCACTGCCCTAAACCCTGAAACACCACCCCCTGCACGGCCCCTACACTGCCCGAGCACCACTGCACGACTCTAAACCCTGAAACACCACCCCTGCACGACCCCCTACTCAGCCCAAACACAACTGCACTGCCCTAAACCCTGAAACACCACCCCCAGCAAGACCCCTACACTGCCCGAACACCACTGCAGTGCCCTAAACCCTGAAACACCATCCCCAGCATGACCACCTACACTGCCCGAACACCACTGCACTCCCCTAAACCCTAAATACCACCCCCAGCATGACCCCCTACTCTGCCGGAACACCACTGCTCTGCACTAAATCCTGAAACACCAGACCCAGAAAGACCCCCTACACTGCCCGAATACAACTGCCCTGCCCTAAACCACAAAACACCACCCCCAGCATGACCCCCTACACTGCCCGCACACCACTGCACTACCCTGAACCCTGAAACACCAGCCCCGGCAAGACCCCCTACACTGCCCGAAAACCACTGTCCTAAACCCTAAAACACCACCCCCAGCAAGACCCCCTACACTGCCCGAACACCACTGCCCTATACCCTGAAACACCACGCCCAGCAAGACCCCCTACATTGCCAGAACACCACTGCACTGACCTAAACCCTGAATAACCACCCCCTGCACGATCCCCTACACTGCCCGAGCACCACTGAACTGCCCTAAACCCTGAAACACCACCCCTGCACGACCCCCTACACTGCCCGAACACAACTGCACTGCCCTAAACCCTGAAACACCAACCCCAGCACGGCCCCCTATACTGCCCAAACACCACTGCACTGCCCTAAACCCTGAAACACCACCTCTAGCACGACGCCATACTCTGCCCGAACACCACTACTCTGCCCTAAACCCTAAAACACCACCCCAAGCATGAACTCCTACACTGCCGGAACACCACTGCACGGCCCTAAACTCTGAAACACCACCCCTGCACGACCCCGTACTCAGCCCAAACACCACTGCACTGCCCTAAACCCTGAAACACCAGCCCCAGCACGACCCCCTACACTGCCTGAATACCACTGCACTGCCCTAAACCCTGAAACACCACCCCCTGCACGGCCCCTACACTGCCCGAGCACCACTGCACGGCTCTAAACCCTGAAACACCACCCCTGCACGACCCCCTACTCAGCCCAAACACAACTGCACTGCCCTAAACCCTGAAACACCACCCCCAGCAAGACCCCTACACTGCCCGAACACCACTGCAGTGCCCTAAACCCTGAAACACCATCCCCAGCATGACCACCTACACTGCCCGAACACCACTGCACTCTCCTAAACCCTAAATACCACCCCCAGCATGACCCCCTATTCTGCCAGAACACCACTGCTCTGCACTAAACCCTGAAAACCAGACCCAGAAAGACCCCCTACACTGCCCGAATACAACTGCTCTGCCCTAAACCACAAAACACCACCCCCAGCATGACCCCCTACACTGCCCGCACACCACTGCACTACCCTGAACCCTGAAACACCAGCCCCGGCAAGACCCCCTACACTGCCCGAACACCACTGTCCTAAACCCTAAAACACCAACCCCAGCAAGACCCTCTACACTCCCCGAACACCACTGCCCTATACCCTGTAACACCACGCCCAGCAACGACCCCCTACACTGCCCGAACACCACTGCACTGCCCTAAACCCTGAATAACCACCCCCTGCACGATCCCCTACACTGCCCGAGCACCACTGAACTGCCCTAAACCCTGAAACACCACCCCTGCACGACCCCCTACACTGCCCGAACACCACTGCACTGCCCTAAACTCTGAAACACCAACCCCAGCACGACTCCCTATTCTGCCCGAACACCACTGCACTGCCCTAAACCCTGAAACACCACCGCTAGCACAACGCCATACTCTGCCCGAACACCACTACTCTGCCCTAAACCCTAAAACACCACCCCCAGCATGAACCCCTACACTGCTGGAACACCACTGCACGGCCCTAAACTCTGAAACACCACCCCTGCACGACCCCCTACTCAGCCCAAACACCACTCCACTGCCCTAAACCCTGAAACACCACCCCTAGCACGACCCCCTACACTATACAAACACCACTGCACCACCCAAAACCCTAAACACTACACAAACACCACTGCACTACCCTAAACCATAAAACACTACCCCAGCACGACCCAATACACTACCGAAACACCACTGCACTATCCTAAACCCTAAAACACTACCCCCAGCAGTACCCTCTACACAAACCAAACACCACTGTACCACCCTAAACCCTAAAACATTACCCCCAGCAGTACCCCCTACACTACCCAATCACAACTGCATGACCCTAAACCCTAAAACACTACCCCCAGCAGTACCTCCTACACTACCCCAACACCACTGCACTGCCGTAAACTCTGAAACATCAACCCCCGCATGACCCCTACACTATACAGACACCACTGCACTACCCTAAACCATAAAACACCACCCCATCATGAACCCCTACACTGTCCGAACACCACTGCACTGCCCTAAACCCTAATTACCACCCCAGCACGACTCCCTACTCTGCCCGAACACCACTGCTCTGACCTAAACCATGAAACACCAGCCCCAACACGACCCCCTACACTGCCCGAATACCACTGCACTGCCCTAAACCCTGAAACAACACCCCCTGCACGGCCCCTACACTGCCCGAGCACCACTGCACGGCTCTAAACCCTGAAACACCAACCCTGCACGACCCCCTACTCAGCCCAAACACAACTGCACTGCCCTAAACCCTGAAACACCACCCCCAGCAAGACCCTTACACTGCCCGAACACCACTGCAGTGCCCTAAACCCTGAAACACCATCCCCAGCATGACCACCTACACTGCCCGAACACAACTGCACTCCCCTAAACCCTAAATACCACCCCCAGCATGACCCCCTACTCTGCCAGAACACCACTGCTCTGCACTAAACCCTGAAACACCAGACCCAGAAAGACCCCCTACACTGCCCGAATACAACTGCCCTGCCCTAAACCACAAAACGCCACCCCCAGCATGACCCCCTACACTGCCCGCACACCACTGCTCTGCCCGAAACCCTGAAACACCAGCCCCAGCACGACCCCCTACACTGCCTGAATACCACTGCACTGCCCTAAACCCTGAAACACCACCCCCTGCACGGCCCCTACACTGCCCGAGCACCACTGCACGACTCTAAACCCTGAAACACCACCCCTGCACGACCCCCTACTCAGCCCAAACACAACTGCACTGCCCTAAACCCTGAAACACCACCCCCAGCAAGACCCCTACACTGCCCGAACACCACTGCAGTGCCCTAAACCCTGAAACACCATCCCCAGCATGACCACCTACACTGCCCGAACACCACTGCACTCCCCTAAACCCTAAATACCACCCCCAGCATGACCCCCTACTCTGCCGGAACACCACTGCTCTGCACTAAATCCTGAAACACCAGACCCAGAAAGACCCCCTACACTGCCCGAATACAACTGCCCTGCCCTAAACCACAAAACACCACCCCCAGCATGACCCCCTACACTGCCCGCACACCACTGCACTACCCTGAACCCTGAAACACCAGCCCCGGCAAGACCCCCTACACTGCCCGAAAACCACTGTCCTAAACCCTAAAACACCACCCCCAGCAAGACCCCCTACACTGCCCGAACACCACTGCCCTATACCCTGAAACACCACGCCCAGCAGGACCCCCTACATTGCCCGAACACCACTGCACTGACCTAAACCCTGAATAACCACCCCCTGCACGATCCCCTACACTGCCCGAGCACCACTGAACTGCCCTAAACCCTGAAACACCACCCCTGCACGACCCCCTACACTGCCCGAACACAACTGCACTGCCCTAAACCCTGAAACACCAACCCCAGCACGGCCCCCTATACTGCCCAAACACCACTGCACTGCCCTAAACCCTGAAACACCACCTCTAGCACGACGCCATACTCTGCCCGAACACCACTACTCTGCCCTAAACCCTAAAACACCACCCCAAGCATGAACCCCTACACTGCCGGAACACCACTGCACGGCCCTAAACTCTGAAACACCACCCCTGCACGACCCCGTACTCAGCCCAAACACCACTGCACTGCCCTAAACCCTGAAACACCAGCCCCAGCACGACCCCCTACACTGCCTGAATACCACTGCACTGCCCTAAACCCTGAAACACCACCCCCTGCATGGCCCCTACACTGCCCGAGCACCACTGCACGGCTCTAAACCCTGAAACACCACCCCTGCACGACCCCCTACTCAGCCCAAACACAACTGCACTGCCCTAAACCCTGAAACACCACCCCCAGCAAGACCCCTACACTGCCCGAACACCACTGCAGTGCCCTAAACCCTGAAACACCATCCCCAGCATGACCACCTACACTGCCCGAACACCACTGCACTCTCCTAAACCCTAAATACCACCCCCAGCATGACCCCCTATTCTGCCAGAACACCACTGCTCTGCACTAAACCCTGAAAACCAGACCCAGAAAGACCCCCTACACTGCCCGAATACAACTGCTCTGCCCTAAACCACAAAACACCACCCCCAGCATGACCCCCTACACTGCCCGCACACCACTGCACTACCCTGAACCCTGAAACACCAGCCCCGGCAAGACCCCCTACACTGCCCGAACACCACTGTCCTAAACCCTAAAACACCAACCCCAGCAAGACCCTCTACACTCCCCGAACACCACTGCCCTATACCCTGTAACACCACGCCCAGCAACGACCCCCTACACTGCCCGAACACCACTGCACTGCCCTAAACCCTGAATAACCACCCCCTGCACGATCCCCTACACTGCCCGAGCACCACTGAACTGCCCTAAACCCTGAAACACCACCCCTGCACGACCCCCTACACTGCCCGAACACCACTGCACTGCCCTAAACTCTGAAACACCAACCCCAGCACGACTCCCTATTCTGCCCGAACACCACTGCACTGCCCTAAACCCTGAAACACCACCGCTAGCACAACGCCATACTCTGCCCGAACACCACTACTCTGCCCTAAACCCTAAAACACCACCCCCAGCATGAACCCCTACACTGCTGGAACACCACTGCACGGCCCTAAACTCTGAAACACCACCCCTGCACGACCCCCTACTCAGCCCAAACACCACTCCACTGCCCTAAACCCTGAAACACCACCCCTAGCACGACCCCCTACACTATACAAACACCACTGCACCACCCAAAACCCTAAACACTACACAAACACCACTGCACTACCCTAAACCATAAAACACTACCCCAGCACGACCCAATACACTACCGAAACACCACTGCACTATCCTAAACCCTAAAACACTACCCCCAGCAGTACCCTCTACACAAACCAAACACCACTGTACCACCCTAAACCCTAAAACATTACCCCCAGCAGTACCCCCTACACTACCCAATCACAACTGCATGACCCTAAACCCTAAAACACCACCCCCAGCAGTACCTCCTACACTACCCCAACACCACTGCACTGCCGTAAACTCTGAAACATCAACCCCCGCATGACCCCTACACTATACAGACACCACTGCACTACCCTAAACCATAAAACACCACCCCCATCATGAACCCCTACACTGTCCGAACACAACTGCAATGCCCTAAACCCTAATTACCACCCCAGCACGACTCCCTACTCTGCCCGAACACCACTGCTCTGACCTAAACCATGAAACACCACCCCCAACACGACCCCCTACACTGCCCGAATACCACTGCACTGCCCTAAACCCTGAAACAACACCCCCTGCACGGCCCCTACACTGCCCGAGCACCACTGCACGGCTCTAAACCCTGAAACACCAACCCTGCACGACCCCCTACTCAGCCCAAACACAACTGCACTGCCCTAAACCCTGAAACACCACCCCCAGCAAGACCCTTACACTGCCCGAACACCACTGCAGTGCCCTAAACCCTGAAACACCATCCCCAGCATGACCACCTACACTGCCCGAACACCACTGCACTCCCCTAAACCCTAAATACCACCCCCAGCATGACCCCCTACTCTGCCCGAACACCACTGCTCTGCCCGAAACCCTGAAACACCAGCCCCAGCACGACCCTCTACACTGCCTGAATACCACTGCACTGCCCTAAACCCTGAAACACCACCCCCTGCACGGCCCCTACACTGCCCGAGCACCACTGCACGACTCTAAACCCTGAAACACCACCCCTGCACGACCCCCTACTCAGCCCAAACACAACTGCACTGCCCTAAACCCTGAAACACCACCCCCAGCAAGACCCCTACACTGCCCGAACACCACTGCAGTGCCCTAAACCCTGAAACACCATCCCCAGCATGACCACCTACACTGCCCGAACACCACTGCACTCCCCTAAACCCTAAATACCACCCCCAACATGACCCCCTACTCTGCCGGAACACCACTGCTCTGCACTAAACCCTGAAACACCAGACCCAGAAAGACCCCCTACACTGCCCGAATACAACTGCCCTGCCCTAAACCACAAAACACCACCCCCAGCATGACCCCCTACACTGCCCGCACACCACTGCACTACCCTGAACCCTGAAACACCAGCCCCGGCAAGACCCCCTACACTGCCCGAAAACCACTGTCCTAAACCCTAAAACACCACCCCCAGCAAGACCCCCTACACTGCCCGAACACCACTGCCCTATACCCTGAAACACCATGCCCAGCAAGACCCCCTACACTGCCCGAACACCACTGCACTGACCTAAACCCTGAATAACCACCCCCTGCACGATCCCCTACACTGCCC
Organism: Triturus cristatus; assembly: GCF_964204655.1. Classification (NCBI taxonomy): domain Eukaryota; kingdom Metazoa; phylum Chordata; class Amphibia; order Caudata; family Salamandridae; genus Triturus; species Triturus cristatus. Next base: position 409,787,573 of record NC_140579.1, on the reverse strand, counting down.
GAGCACCACTGAACTGCCCTAAACCCTGAAACACCACCCCTGCACGACCCCCTACACTGCCCGAACACAACTGCACTGCCTTAAACCCTGAAACACCAACCCCAGCACGGCCTCCTATACTGCACAAATACCACTGCACTGCCCTAAACCCTGAAACACCACCTCTAGCACGACGCCATACGCTGCCCGAACACCACTACTCTGCCCTAAACCCTAAAACACCACCCCCAGCATGAACCCCTACACTGCCGGAACACCACTGCACGGCCCTAAACTCTGAAACACCACCCCTGCACGACCCCGTACTCAGCCCAAACACCACTGCACTGCCCTAAACCCTGAAACACCAGCCCCAGCACGACCCCCTACACTGCCTGAATACCACTGCACTGCACTAAACCCTGAAACACCACCCCCTGCACGGCCCCTACACTGCCCGAGCACCACTGCACGGCTCTAAACCCTGAAACACCACCCCTGCACGACCCCCTACTCAGCCCAAACACAACTGCACTGCCCTAAACCCTGAAACACCACCCCCAGCAAGACCCCTACACTGCCCGAACACCACTGCAGTGCCCTAAACCCTGAAACACCATCCCCAGCATGACCACCTAAACTGCCCGAACACCACTGCACTCTCCTAAACCCTAAATACCACCCCCAGCATGACCCCCTATTCTGCCAGAACACCACTGCTCTGCACTAAACCCTGAAAACCAGACCCAGAAAGACCCCCTACACTGCCCGAATACAACTGCCCTGCCCTAAACCACAAAACACCACCCCCAGCATGACCCCCTACACTGCCCGCACACCACTGCACTACCCTGAACCCTGAAACACCATCCCCGGCAAGACCCCCTACACTGCCCGAACACCACTGTCCTAAACCCTAAAACACCAACCCCAGCAAGACCCTCTACACTCCCCGAACACCACTGCCCTATACCCTGTAACACCACGCCCAGCAACGACCCCCTACACTGCCCGAACACCACTGCACTGCCCTAAACCCTGAATAACCACCCCCTGCACGATCCCCTACACTGCCCGAGCACTACTGAACTGCCCTAAACCCTGAAACACCACCCCTGCACGACCCCCTACACTGCCCGAACACCACTGCACTGCCCTAAACTCTGAAACACCAACCCCAGCACGACTCCCTATTCTGCCCGAACACCACTGCACTGCCCTAAACCCTGAAACACCACCGCTAGCACGACGCCATACTCTGCCCGAACACCACTACTCTGCCCTAAACCCTAAAACACCACCCCAGCATGAACCCCTACACTGCTGGAACACCACTGCACGGCCCTAAACTCTGAAACACCACCCCTGCACGACCCCCTACTCAGCCCAAACACCACTGCACTGCCCTAAACCCTGAAACACCACCCCCAGCATGACCCCTACACTGCCCGAACACCACTGCAGTGCCCTAAACCCTGAAACACCATCCCCAGCATGACCACCTACACTGCCCGAACACCACTGCACTCCCCTAAACCCTGAAACACCATCTCCAGCATGACCACCTACACTGCCCGAACACCACTGCACTCCCCTAAACCCTAAATACCACCCCCAGCATGATCCCCTACTCTGCCGGAATACAACTGCCCTGCCCTAAACCACAAAACACAACCCCCAGCATGACCCCCTACACTGCCCGCACACCACTGCACTACCCTGAACCCTGAAACACCAGCCCCGGCAAGACGCTCTACACTGTCCGAACACCACTGTCCTAAACCATAAAACACCACCCCCAGCAAGACCCCTACACTGCCCGAACACCACTGCCCTATACCCTGAAACACCACGCCCAGCAAGACCCCCTACACTGCCCGAACACCACTGCACTGCCCTAAACCCTGAATAACCACCCCCTGTACGAACCCCTACACTGCCCGAGCACCACTGAACTGCCCTAAACCCTGAAACACCATCCCCAGCATGACCACCTACACTGCCCGAACACCACTGCACTCCCCTAAACCCTAAATACCACCACCAGCATGACCCCGTACTCTGCCGGAACACCACTGCTCTGCACAAAACCCTGAAACACCAGACCCAGCATGAACCCCTACACTGCTGGAACACCACTGCACGGCCCTAAACTCTGAAACACCACCCCTGCACGACCCCCTACTCAGCCCAAACACCACTGCACTGCCCTAAACCCTGAAACACCACCCCCAGCATGACCCCTACACTGCCCGAACACCACTGCAGTGCCCTAAACCCTGAAACACCATCCCCAGCATGACCACCTACACTGCCCGAACACCACTGCACTCCCCTAAACCCTGAAACACCATCTCCAGCATGACCACCTACACTGCCCGAACACCACTGCACTCCCCTAAACCCTAAATACCACCCCCAGCATGACCCCCTACTCTGCCGGAATACAACTGCCCTGCCCTAAACCACAAAACACAACCCCCAGCATGACCCCCTACACTGCCCGCACACCACTGCACTACCCTGAACCCTGAAACACCAGCCCCGGCAAGACCCCCTACACTGTCCGAACACCACTGTCCTAAACCCTAAAACACCACCCCCAGCAAGACCCCCTACACTGCCCGAACACCACTGCCCTATACCCTGAAACACCACACCCAGCAAGACCCCCTACACTGCCCGAACACCACTGCACTGCCCTAAAACCTGAATAACCACCCCCTGTACGAACCCCTACACTGCCCAAGCACCACTGAACTGCCCTAAACCCTGAAACACCACCCCTGCACGACCCCCTACACTGCCCAAACACCACTGCACTGCCCTAAACCCTGAAACACCAACCCTGCACGACCCCCTACTCACCCAAACACAACTGCACTGCCCTAAACCCTGAAACACCACCCCCAGCAAGACCCTTACACTGCCCGAACACCACTGCAGTGCCCTATACCCTGAAACACCATCCCCAGCATGACCACCTACACTGCCCGAACACCACTGCACTCCCCTAAACCCTAAATACCACCCCCAGCATGACCCCCTACTCTGCCCGAACACCACTGCTCTGCCCGAAACCCTGAAACACCAGCCCCAGCACGACCCCCTACACTGCCTGAATACCACTGCACTGCCCTAAACCCTGAAACACCACCCCCTGCACGGCCCCTACACTGCCCGAGCACCACTGCACGACTCTAAACCCTGAAACACCACCCCTGCACGACCCCCTACTCAGCCCAAACACAACTGCACTGCCCTAAACCCTGAAACACCACCCCCAGCAAGACCACTACACTGCCCGAACACCACTGCAGTGCCCTAAACCCTGAAACACCATCCCCAGCATGACCACCTACACTGCCCGAACACCACTGCACTCCCCTAAACCCTAAATACCACCCCCAGCATGACCCCCTACTCTGCCGGAACACCACTGCTCTGCACTAAACCCTGAAACACCAGACCCAGAAAGACCCCCTACACTGCCCGAATACAACTGCCCTGCCCTAAACCACAAAACACCACCCCCAGCATGACCCCCTACACTGCCCGCACACCACTGCACTACCCTGAACCCTGAAACACCAGCCCCGGCAAGACCCCCTACACTGCCCGAAAACCACTGTCCTAAACCCTAAAACACCACCCCCAGCAAGACCCCCTACACTGCCCGAACACCACTGCCCTATACCCTGAAACACCATGCCCAGCAAGACCCCCTACACTGCCCGAACACCACTGCACTGACCTAAACCCTGAATAACCACCCCCTGCACGATCCCCTACACTGCCCGAGCACCACTGAACTGCCCTAAACCCTGAAACACCACCCCTGCACGACCCCCTACACTGCCCGAACACAACTGCACTGCCTTAAACCCTGAAACACCAACCCCAGCACGGCCTCCTATACTGCACAAACGCCACTGCACTGCCCTAAACCCTGAAACACCACCTCTAGCACGACGCCATACTCTGCCCGAACACCACTACTCTGCCCTAAACCCTAAAACACCACCCCCAGCATGAACCCCTACACTGCCGGAACACCACTGCACGGCCCTAAACTCTGAAACACCACCCCTGCACGACCCCGTACTCAGCCCAAACACCACTGCACTGCCCTAAACCCTGAAACACCAGCCCCAGCACGACCCCCTACACTGCCTGAATACCACTGCACTGCCCTAAACCCTGAAACACCACCCCCTGCACAGCCCCTACACTGCCCGAGCACCACTGCACGGCTCTAAACCCTGAAACACCACCCCTGCACGACCCCCTACTCAGCCCAAACACAACTGCACTGCCCTAAACCCTGAAACACCACCCCCAGCAAGACCCCTACACTGCCCGAACACCACTGCAGTGCCCTAAACCCTGAAACACCATCCCCAGCATGACCACCTACACTGCCCGAACACCACTGCACTCTCCTAAACCCTAAATACCACCCCCAGCATGACCCCTATTCTGCCAGAACACCACTGCTCTGCACTAAACCCTGAAAACCAGACCCAGAAAGACCCCCTACACTGCCCGAATACAACTGCCCTGCCCTAAACCACAAAACACCACCCCCAGCATGACCCCCTACACTGCCCGCACACCACTGCACTACCCTGAACCCTGAAACACCAGCCCCGGCAAGACCCCCTACACTGCCCGAACACCACTGTCCTAAACCCTAAAACACCAACCCCAGCAAGACCCTCTACACTCCCCGAACACCACTGCCCTATACCCTGTAACACCACGCCCAGCAACGACCCCCTACACTGCCCGAACACCACTGCACTGCCCTAAACCCTGAATAACCACCCCCTGCACGATCCCCTACACTGCCCGAGCACTACTGAACTGCCCTAAACCCTGAAACACCACCCCTGCACGACCCCCTACACTGCCCGAACACCACTGCACTGCCCTAAACTCTGAAACACCAACCCCAGCACGACTCCCTATTCTGCCCGAACACCACTGCACTGCCCTAAACCCTGAAACACCACCGCTAGCACGACGCCATACTCTGCCCGAACACCACTACTCTGCCCTAAACCCTAAAACACCACCCCCAGCATGAACCCCTACACTGCTGGAACACCACTGCACGGCCCTAAACTCTGAAACACCACCCCTGCACGACCCCCTACTCAGCCCAAACACCACTGCACTGCCCTAAACCCTGAAACACCACCCCCAGCATGACCCCTACACTGCCCGAACACCACTGCAGTGCCCTAAACCCTGAAACACCATCCCCAGCATGACCACCTACACTGCCCGAACACCACTGCACTCCCCTAAACCCTGAAACACCATCTCCAGCATGACCACCTACACTGCCCGAACACCACTGCACTCCCCTAAACCCTAAATACCACCCCCAGCATGACCCCCTACTCTGCCGGAATACAACTGCCCTGCCCTAAACCACAAAACACCACCCCCAGCATGACCCCCTACACTGCCCGCACACCACTGCACTACCCTGAACCCTGAAACACCAGCCCCGGCAAGACGCTCTACACTGTCCGAACACCACTGTCCTAAACCATAAAACACCACCCCCAGCAAGACCCCTACACTGCCCGAACACCACTGCCCTATACCCTGAAACACCACGCCCAGCAAGACCCCCTACACTGCCCGAACACCACTGCACTGCCCTAAACCCTGAATAACCACCCCCTGTACGAATCCCTACACTGCCCGAGCACCACTGAACTGCCCTAAACCCTGAAACACCATCCCCAGCATGACCACCTACACTGCCCGAACACCACTGCACTCCCCTAAACCCTAAATAGCACCCCCAGCATGACCCCGTACTCTGCCGGAACACCACTGCTCTGCACAAAACCATGAAACACCAGACCCAGAAAGACCCCCTACACTGCCCGAATACAACTGCCCTGCCTAAACCACAAAACACCACCCCCAGCATGACCCCCTACACTGCCCACACACCACTGCACTACCCTGAACCCTGAAACACCAGCCCCGGCAAGACCCCCTACACTGTCCGAACACCACTGTCCTAAACCCTAAAACACCACCCCCAGCAAGACCCCCTACACTGCCCGAACACCACTGCCCTATACCCTGAAACACCACACCCAGCAAGACCCCCTACACTGCCCGAACACCACTGCACTGCCCTAAACCCTGAATAACCACCCCCTGTATGAACCCCTACACTGCCCAAGCACCACTGAACTGCCCTAAACCCTGAAACACCACCCCTGCACGACCCCCTACACTGCCCAAACACCACTGCACTGCCCTAAACCCTGAAACACCAACCCCAGCACGACCCCCTATACTGCCCGAACACCACTGCACTGCCCTAAACCCTGAAACACCACCTCTAGCACGACGCCATACATTCTCAGTACACCACTGCACTGCCCTAAACCCTGAAACAACACTCCCAGCACGTCCCCCTACACTGCCCGAACACCACTGCACTGCCCTAAACCCTGAAACACCACCCCCAGCATGACACCCTACATTCTCAGTACACCACTGCACTGCCCTAAACCCTGAAACAACCCTCCCTGCACGTCCCCCTACACTGCCCGAACACCACTGCACTGCCCTAAACCCTGAAACACCACTCCCAGTACGACCCCCTCCACTGCCAAAACACCACTGCACTGCCCTAACACTGAAACTCTACCCCAGCACGACCCCGTACACTGCCCGAACACCACTGCCTTGCCCTAAATCCTGAAAAACCACCCCCTGCACGATCCCCTACACTGCCCGAATACCACTGCACTGCCCTAAACCCTGAAACACCACTGCCCTGCACAACCCCCTACACTGCCCGAACCCACCGCATTGCCCTAAACCCTGAAACACCAACCCCAGCATGACCCCCTACACTGCCCAAACTCCACTGCACTGCCCTAAACCCTGAAACTCTACCCCAGCACGACCCCCTATACTTCCCGAACACCACTGCACTGCCCTAAATCCTGAAACACCACCCCCCTGCATGACCCCCTACACTGCCCGAATACCAATGCACTGCCCTAAACCCTGAAACACCACCCCCCTGCACGACCCACTACACTGCCCAAACACCACTGCACTGCCACAAACCCTGAAACACCACTGCCCTGCACGACCCCCTACACTGCTCAAACACCACTGCACTCCCCTAAACCCTGAAACACCAGCCCCAGCACAACCCCCTACTCTGCCCAAACACCACTGCTCTGCCCTAAACCCTGAAACACCTCTCCCAGCATGACCCCCTACACTGCCCAAACACTACTGCACTGCTCTCAACCCTGAAACTCTACCCCAGGCACGGCCCCCTACACTGCCCGAACACCACTGCACTGCCCTAAACCCTGAAACACCACCTCCTGCACGACCCCCTACACTGCCCGAATCCAGCTGCACTGCCCTAATCACTGAAACACCACCCCCCTGCACGACCCCCTACACTGCCCGAACACCTCTGCACTACCCTAAACCCTGAAACACCAACCCCAGATCGACCCCCTACACTGCCCGAACACCACTGCACTGCCCTAAACCCTGAAACACCGCTCCCAGTATGACCCCCTACACTGCCCGAACACCACTGCACTGCCCGAAACCCTGAAACACCAGCCCCAGCACAACCCCCTACACTGCCCGAATACCACTGCACTGCCCTAAACCCTGAAACACCAGCCCCTGCACGGCCCCTACACTGTCCGAACACCACTGCACTGCCCTAAACCCTAATTATCACCCCAGCACGACTCCCTACATTGCCTGAACACCACTGCTCTGACCTAAACCATGAAACACCACCCCCAACACCACCCCCTACACTGCCCGAACACCACTGCACTGCCCGAAACCCTGAAACACCAACCCCAGAACGACCCCCTACACTGCCCGGACACGACTGCACTGCCCTAAACCCTGAAACAACGCTCCCAGTATGACCCCCTACACTGCCCAAACACCACTGCACTGCCCTAAAACCTGAAACTCTACCCACCACAACCCCTACACTACCCAAAGACCACTGCACTACCATAAACCCTAAAACACTACCCCCGCACGACGCCATACACTACCCAAAGACCACTGTACTACCCTAAACCCATAGATGCGACCCCTATACGACAAAAACACCGCTGCACTACCCTAAACCCTAAAACACTACCCCTAGCACGACCTCCTACACTACACAAACACCACTGCACCACCCAAAACCCTAAAACACTACACAAACACCACTGCACTACCCTAAACCATAAAACACTACCCCAGCACGACCCAATACACTACCGAAACACCACTGCACTACCCTAAACCCTAAAACACTACCCCCAGCAGTACCCTCTACACAAACCAAACACCACTGTACCACCCTAAACCCTAAAACATTACCCCCAGCAGTACCCCCTACACTACCCAATCACCACTGCATGACCCTAAACCCTAAAACACTACCTTCAGCCGTACCCCCTACACTACCCAAACACCACTGCACTGCGGTAAACTCTGAAACATCAACCCCCGCATGACCCCTACACTATACAGACACCACTGCACTACCCTAAACCATAAAACACCACCCCCATCATGAACCCCTACACTGTCCGAACACCACTGCACTGCCCTAAACCCTAATTACCACCCCAGCACGACTCACTACACTGCCTGAACACCACTGCTCTGACCTAAACCATGAAACACCACCCCCAACATGACCCCCTACACTGCCCGAATACCACTGCACTGCCCTAAACCCTGAAACACCACCCCCTGCACGGCCACTACACTGCCCGAGCACCACTGCACAGCTCTAAACCCTGAAACACCAACCCTGCACGACCCCCTACTCAGCCCAAACACAACTGCCCTGCCCTAAACCCTGAAACACCACCCCCAGCAAGACCCTTACACTGCCCGAACACCACTGCAGTGCCCTAAACCCTGAAACACCATCCCCAGCATGACCACCTACACTGCCCGAACACCACTGCACTCCCCTAAACCCTAAATACCACCCACTGCATGACCCCCTACTCTGCCCGAACACCACTGCTCTGCCCGAAACCCTGAAACACCAGCCCCAGCAGGACCCCTTACACTGCCTGAATACCACTGCACTGCCCTAAACCCTGAAACACCACCCCCTGCACGGCCCCTACACTGCCCGAGCACCACTGCACGGCTCTGAACCCTGAAACACCACCCCTGCACGACCCCCTACTCAGCCCAAACACAACTGCACTGCCCTAACCCTGAAACACCACCCCCAGCAAGACCCCTACACTGCCCGAACACCACTGCAGTGCCCTAAACCCTGAAACACCATCCCCAGCATGACCACCTACACTGCCCGAACACAACTGCACTCCCCTAAACCCTAAATACCACCCCCAGCATGACCCCCTACTCTGCCAGAACACCACTGCTCTGCACTAAACCCTGAAACACCAGACCCAGAAAGACCCCCTACACTGCCCGAATACAACTGCCCTGCCCTAAACCACAAAACGCCACCCCCAGCATGACCCCCTACACTGCCCGCACACCACTGCACTACCCTGAACCTTGAAACACCAGCCCCGGCAAGACCCCCTACACTGCCCGAACACCACTGTCCTAATCCCTAAAACACCACCCCCAGCAAGACCCCCTACACTACCCAAACACCACTGCCCTATACCCTGACACACCACGCCCAGCAAGACCCCCTACACTGCCCAAACACCACTGCACTGCCCTAAACCCTGAATAACCACCCCTGCACGATCCCCTACACTGCCCGAGCACCACTGAACTGCCCTAAACCCTGAAACACCACCCCTGCATGACCCCCTACACTGCCCGAACACCACTGCACTGCCCTAAACCCTAAAACACCAACCCCAGCATGACCCCCTACTCTGCCCGAACACCACTGCTCTGCCCGAAACCCTGAAACACCAGCCCCAGCACGACCCCCTACACTGCCTGAATACCACTGCACTGCCCTAAACCCTGAAACACCACCACCTGCACGGCCCCTACACTGCCCGAGCACCACTGCACGGCTCTAAACCCTGAAACACCACTCCTGCATGACCCCCTACTCAACCCAAACACAACTGCACTGCCCTAAACCCTGAAACACCACCCCCAGCAAGACCCCTACACTGCCCGAACACCACTGCAGTGCCCTGAACCCTGAAACACCATCCCCAGCATGACCATCTATACTGCCAGAACACCACTGCACTCCCCTAAACCCTAAATACCACACCCAGCATGACCCCCTACTCTGCCGGAACACCACTGCTCTGCACTAAACCCTGAAACACCAGACCCAGAAAGACCCCCTACACTGCCCGAATACAACTGCCCTGCCCTAAACCACAAAACACCACCCCCAGCATGACCCCCTATACTGCCCGCACACCACTGCACTACCCTGAACCCTGAAACACCAGCCCCGGCAAGACCCCCTACACTGCCCAAAACCCACCACTGTTCTAAACCCTAAAACACCACCCCCAGCAAGACCCCCTACACTGCCCGAACACCACTGCCCTATACCCTGAAACACCACGCCCAGCAAGACCCCCTACACTGCCCAAACACCACTGCACTGCCCTAAACCCTGAATAACCACCCCCTGCACGATCCCCTACACTGCCCGAGCACCACTGAACTGCCCTAAACCCTGAAACACCACCCCTGCACGACCCACTAACCTGCCCGAACACCACTGCACTGCCCTAAACCCTGAAACACCAACCCCAGCACGACGCCATACTCTGCCCAAACACCACTACTCTGCCCTAAACCCTAAAACACCACCCCCAGCACGAACCCCTACACTGCCGGAACACCACTGCACGGCCCTAAACTCTGAAACACCACCCCTGCACGACCCCCTACTCAGCCCAAACACCACTGCACTGCCCTAAACCCTGAAACACCAGCCCCAGCACGACCCCTACACTTCCTGAATACCACTGCACTGCCCTAAACCCTGAAACACCACCCCCTGCATGGCCCCTACACTGCCCGAGCACCACTGCACGGCTCTAAACCCTGAAACACCACCCCTGCATGACCCCCTACTCAGCCCAAACACAACTGCACTGCCCTAAACCCTGAACACCACCCCCAGCAAGACCCCTACACTGCCCGAACACCACTGCAGTGCCCTAAACCTTGAAACACCATCCCCAGCATGACCACCTACACTGCCCGAACACCACTGCACTACCCTGAACCCTGAAACACCAGCCCCGGCAAGACGTCCTACACTGCCCGAACACCACTGTCCTAAACCCTAAAACACCAACCCCAGCAAGACCCTCTACACTGCCCGAACACCACTGCCCTATACCCTGAAACACCACGCCCAGCAACGACCCCCTACACTGCCCGAACACCACTGCACTGCCCTAAACCCTGAATAACCACCCCCTGCACGATCCCCTACACTGCCCAAGCACCACTGAACTGCCCTAAACCCTGAAACACCACCCCTGCACGCCCCCTACACTGCCCGAACACCACTGCACTGCCCTAAACCCTGAAACACCAACCCCAGCACGACCCCCTATACTGCCCGAACATCACTGCACTGCCCTAAACCCTGAAACACCACCGCTAGCACAACGCCATACTCTGCCCGAACACCACTACTCTGCCCTAAACCCTAAAACACCACCCCCAGCATGAACCTCTACACTGCCGGAACACCACTGCACAGCCCTAAACTCTGAAACACCACCCCTGCACGACCCCCTAATCAGCCCAAACACCACTGCACTGCCCTAAACCCTGAAACACCTACCCTCAGCACGAGCCCCTACACTGCCCAGGCACCACTGCACTAAACCCTGAAACACCACCCCCAGCAAGATCCCCTATACGGCCTGAACACTACTGCACTGCCCTAAAACCTGAAACACAACTCTCAGCAAAACCCCCAACACTGCCTGAACACCACTGCTCTCCCTACACCCTGAAACACCAGCCCCAGCACGACCCCCTACACTGCCCGAACACCACTGCACTGCCCTAAACATTGAAACACCAGACCCAGCTCGACCCACTATATAGCCCAAACACCACTGCACTGCCCTAAACCCTGAAACACCAACTCCAGCAAGACCCCCTACGCTGCCCGAACACCACTGCCCTAAACCCTGAAACACATCTCCCAGCATGACCCCCAACACTGCCCGAACACCTCTGCTCTGCCCTAAACCCTGAAACACCATCCGTAACAACCCCCTACACTGCCCGAACACCTCTGCACTGCCGTAACCAAGAAACACCACCCCCGCACAACCCCCTACACTGCCCAAACACCACTGCACTGCCCTAAACCCTAAAAACACCACCCCCCGCATGACCCCCTACACTGCCCGAACACCACTGCATTGTCCTAAACCCTAAAACACAACTCCCTGCATGAAACCCTACACTGCCCGAACAACACTGTACTGCCCTAAACCCCAAAACACCACCGCCAGCACAACCCCCACCACTGTCCAAACACCACTGCACTGCCCTAAACCCTGAAATCCCCCACACGAACCCCTACACTGCATGAACACCACTGCACTGCCCTAAACCCTGAAATACCGCCCCCCGCACGACCCCTACGCTGCCAGAACACCACTGCACTGCCCTAAACCCTGAAACACCATTCCGGCACGACCACCTGCACTGCCCGAACACCACTGCACTGCCCTAAACCCTGAGACACCACCCTGCACGACCCCCTACACTGCCCGAACACCAATGCACTGCCCTAAACCCTGAAGCACCACCCCCAGCATGACCCCCTACATTGAACGAACACCACTGCATTGCCCTAAACCCTGAAACACCACCCCCAGCACGACCCCATACTCTGCACGAACACCACTGCAGTGCCCTAAACCCTGAAACACCATCCCCAGCATGACCACCTACACTGCCCGAACACCACTGCACTCCCCTAAACCCTAAATACCACCCCCAGCATGACCCCCTACTCTGCCGGAACACCACTGCTCTGCACTAAACCCTGAAACACCAGACCCAGAAAGACCCCCTACACTGCCCGAATACAACTGCCCTGCCCTAAACCACAAAACATCACCCCCAGCATGTCCCCCTACACTGCCCGCACACCACTGCACTACCCTGAACCCTGAAACACCAGCCCCGGCAAGACCCCCTACACTGTCCGAACACCACTGTCCTAAACCCTAAAACACCACCCCCAGCAAGACCCCCTACACTGCCCGAACACCACTGCCCAAGACCCTGAAACACCACGCCCAGCAAAACCCCCTACACTGCCCGAACACCACTGCACTGCCCTAAACCCTGACTAACCACCCCTGTACGAACCCCTACACTGCCCAAGCACCACTGAACTGCCCTAAACCCTGAAACACCACCCCTGCACGACCCAATACACTGCCCGAACACCACTGCACTGCCATAAACCCTAAAACACCATCCCCAGCACGACCCCCTATACTGCCCGAACACCACTGCACTGCCCTAAACCCTGAAACACCACCTCTAGCACGACGCCATACTCTGCCCGAACACCACTACTCTGCCTTAAACCCTAAAACACCACCCCCAGCATGAACCCCTACACTGCCGGAACACCACTGCACTGCCCTAAACCCTAAATACCACCCCCAGCACTACCCCCTTCTCTGCCCGAACACCATTGTTTTGCCCTAAACCCTAAAACACCAGCCACAACATGACCCCCAACACTGCACAAACACCACTGCACTGCCCTAAGCCCTGAAACAGCAGCCCCAGCACGACACCCTACATTCTCAGTACACCACTGCACTGCCCTAAACCCTGAAACAACACTCCCAGCACGACCCCCTACACTGCCCGAACACCACTGCACTACCCTAAACCCTGAAACAGCACTCCCAGCACGACCCCCTATACTGCCCAAACAACACTACACTGCCCTAAACCCTAAAACTCTACCTTCAGCATGACCCCCTACACTGCCCGAACACCACTGCACTGCCCTAAACCCTGAAACACCACCCCCTGCACGACCCCTACACTGCCCGAATACCACTGCACTGCCCTATTCCCTGAAACACCACCCCCCTACATGACCACCTACACTGCCCGAACACCACTGCACTGCCCTAAACCCTGAAACACCACTGCCCTGCACGACCCCCTAAACTGCCCGAACACCACCGCACTGCCCTAAACCCTGAAACACCAATCCCAGAATGACCCCCTACACTGCCCGAACACCACTGCACTGCCCTAAACCCTGAAACACCACTCCCAGTACGATGACCCCCTTCACTGCCAAAACACCACTGCACTGCCCTAAGCCCTGAAACTCTACCCCAGCACGACCCCGTACAGTGCCCGAACACCACTGCACTGTCCTAAATGCTGAAACACCACCCCCTGCACGATCCCCTACACTGCCCGAATACCACTGCACTGCCCTAAACGCTGAAACACCACTGCCCTGCACAACCCCCTACACTGCCCGAATCCACCGCATTGCCCTAAACCCTGAAACACCAACCCCAGCATGACCCCCTACACTGCCCGAACACCACTGCACTGCCCTAAACCCTGAAACACCGCTCCCAGCACGACCCCCTACACTGCCCAAACACCACTGCACTGCCCTAAACCCTGAAACTCTACTCCAGCATGACCCCCTACACTGCCCGAACACCACTGCACTGCCCTAAACCCTGAAACACCACCCCCCTGCATGACCCCCTACACTGCCCGAATACCGCTGCACTGCCCTAAACCCTGAAACACCACCCCCTGCACGACCCCCTACACTGCCCGAACACCACCGCAGTGACCTAAACCCTAAAACACCACCCCCGGCATGACCCCCTACACTACCCGAACACCACCGCAGTGCCTTAAACCCTAAAACACCACCCCCAGCATGACCCTCTACACTACCCGAACACCACTGTACTGCCCTAAACCCTAAAACACCACCCTCAGCCTGACCCCCTACACTACCTGAAGACCAATGCACTGCCCTAAATCCTGAAACTCTACCCCGGCACGACCCCCTACACTGCCCGAACACCATTGCACTGCCCTAAACCCTGAAACACCATTCCCCTTCACGACCCCCTACACTGCCCGAATACCACTGCACTGCCCTAAACCCTGAAACACCACCCCCTGCACGACCCCCTACACTGCCCGAACACCACCGCAGTGCCCTAAACCCTAAAATACCAACCCCAGCATGACTCCCGACACTGCCCGAACACCACCGCAGTGCCCTAAACCCTAAAACACCACCCCCAGCATGACCTCCTACACTACCCGAACACCACTGTACTGCCCTAAACCCTAAAACACCACCCTGAGCCTGACACCCTACACTACCTGAAGACCACTGCTCTGCCCTAAACCCTAAAACAGTACCCCCAGCACAACCCCTACACTACACAAACACCACTGCGCTGCCCTAAACCCTAAAACACTACCCCCAGCTCAACCCCCTTCACTACACAAACACCAATGCACTACCCTAAACCCTAAAACACTACACCCAGCACGACGCCCTACACTACCCAAACACCACTGCACTACCCTAAACACTAAAACACTATCCCCAGCATAACCCCTACACTACCCAAAGACCACTGCACTACCATAAACCCTAAGACACTACCCCCGCACAACCCCATACACTACCCAAAGACCACTGTACTCCCCTAAACCCATAGACACGACCCCCTACATGACACAAACCCCACTGCACTACCCTAAACCCTACAACACAACCCCTAGCACGACCCCCTACACTACACAAACACCACTGCACTACCCAAAACCCTAAAACACTACACAAACACCACTGCACTACCCTAAACCATAAAACACTACCCCCAGCATAACTCCCCACACTACCGAAACACCACTGCACTACCTAAACCCTAAAACACTACCCTCAGCAGTACCCCCTACACAAACCAAACACCACTGTACTACCCTAAACCCTAAAACACTACCCCCAGCAGTACCCCCTACACTACCCAATCACCATTGCACGACCCTAAACCCTAAAACACTACCCCCAGCAGTACCCCCTACACTACCCAAACACCACTGCACTGCCGTAAACTCTGAAACATCAACCCCCGCATGACCCCTACACTACACAAACACCACTGCACTACCCAAAACCCTAAAACACTATACAAACACCACTGCACTACCCTAATCCCTAAAACACTACCACCACCACGACCCCCCACACTACCGAAACACCACTGCACTACCCTAAACCCTAAAACACTACCCCCAGCAGTACCCCCTACACAAACCAAACACCACTGTACTACCCTAAACCCTAAAACATTACCCCCAGCAGGACCCCCTACACTACCCAATCACCATTGCACGACCCTAAACCCTAAAACACTTCCCCCAGCAGTACCCCCTACACTACCCAAACACCACTGCACTGCCATAAACTCTGAAACACCAACCCCCGCATGACCCCTACACTATACAGACACCACTGCACTACCCTAAACCATAAAACACCACCCCCATCATGAACCCCTACACTGTCCGAACACCAATGCACTGCCCTAAACCCTAATTACCACCCCAGCACAACCTCCTACTCTGCCTGAACACCACTGCTCTGACCTAAACCATGAAACACCACCCCAAACACAGCCCCGACACTACCCGAACACCACTGCACTGCCCTAAACCCTGAAACACCAGCCCCAGCACGACCCCCTACACTGCCCGAATACCACTGCACTGCCCTACACCCTGAAACACCCCCCCTGCACGGCCCCTACACTGCCCGAGCACCACTGCACGGCCCTAAACCATGAAACACCACCCCTGCACGACCCCCTACACTGCCCAAACACCACTGCACTGCCCTAAACCCTGAAACTCTACCCCCAGCAAGACCCCCTACATTGCCCGAATACAACTACCCTGCCCTAAACCACAAAAGACCACCCCCAGCATGACCCCCTACACTGCCCCCACACCACTGCACTACCCTAAACCCTGAAACAGCAGCCCCGGCAAGACCCCCTACACTGCCAAAACACCACTGCACTACCCTAAACCCTGAAACACCACCTCCAGCACGATCCCCTACTCTGCCCGAACACCACTACTCTGCCTAAACCCTAAAACACCACCCCCAGCATGAACCACTGAACTGCCACAACACCACTGCACTGCCCTAATCCCTAAATACCACCCCAGCACTATCCCATTCTCTGCCCGAACACCACTGTTCTGCCCTAAACCCTAAAACACCACCCCCAGCACGACCCCCTACACTGCCCGAACACTGCTGCAATGCCCTAAACTCTGAAACACCACCCCCAGCAAGACCCCCAACACTGCCCGAACAGCACTGCCCTAAACCCTGAAACACCACCCCCAGCACGACTCCCTACACTGCCCAAACACCACTGCACTCCCCTAAACCCTGAAACACCAGCGCCAGCACGACCCCCTACTCTGCCCGAACACCACTGCTCTGCCCTAAACCCTAAAACACCACCCCCAGTACGACCCCCTACACTGCCCGAATACCACTGCACTGCCCTAACCCCTGAAACACCACCCCCTGTATGACCCTCTGCACTGCCCAAGCACCACTGCACTGCCCTAAACCCTGAAACACCACCCCTACATGACCCCCTACACTGCCCGAACACCACTGCACAGCCCTAAACCCTGAAACACCACGCCTAGCATGAAATCCTACTCTGCACGAAAACACCACTGCACTGCCCTAAACACTAAACACCATCGCACTACGACCCCCTACTCTGCCCGAACACCACTGCTCTGCCATAAACCCTTAAACACCACCCCCAGCATGACCCCATACACTGTCCGAACACCACTGCTCTGCCCTAAACCCTGAAACACCACTCCCAGCACGACCCAATACACTGCCTGAACACCACTGCACTGCCCTAAACCCTGAAACATCACCCCCAGCATGACCCATACACTGCCCGAACACCTCTGCACTGCCCTAAACCCTGAAACACCACACCCAGCTTGACCCCCTACACTACCCGAACACTACTACACTGCCCTAAACCCTGAAACACCATCCTCTGCACGACCCCCTACACTGCCCGAATACCACTGCACTGCCCTAATCCCTGAAACACCACCGCCCTGCTCGACCCCCATAACTGACCAAACACTACCGCACTGCCCTAAACCCTGAAACACCAACCCCAGAACAACCCCCTACACTGCCCGAACACCACTGCACTGCCCTAAACCCTGAAACACCACTCCCGGCACGACCCCCTACACTGCCCAAACACCACTGCACTGCCCTACACCCTGAAACACCAGCCCTTGCACGACCCCTACAATGCCCGAATACAACTGTACTGCCCTAATCCCTGAAACACCACCCCCCTGCATGACGCCCTACACTGACCGAACACCACTCCACTGCCCTAAACCCTGAAACACCACCGCCCTGCACGACCCCCTAAACTGCCCGAACACTACCGCACTGCCGCAAACCCTGAAACACCAACCCCAGAACGACCCCCTACACTGCCCGAATACCACTGCACTGCCCTAAATCCTGAAAAACCACCCCCTGCACGACCCCCTACACTGCCCGAGCACCACTGCACTGCCCTAAACCCTGAAAAACCACCCCTGCATGACCCCCTACACTGCCCGAACACCACTGCACTGCCCTAGACCCTGAAACACCACCCCTAGCATGAAACCCTACACTGCACGAAAACACAACTGCACTGCCCTAAACACTAAACACCATCCCATTACGACCCCCTACTCTGCCCGAACACCACTGCACTGCCCTAAACCCTGAAACATCACCCCCAGCATGACCCCATACACTGTCCGAACACCACTGCTCTGCCCTAAACCCTGAAACACCACTCCCAGCACGACCCAATACACTGCCTGAACACCACTGCACTGCCCTAAACCCTGAAACATCACCCCCAGCATGACCCATACACTGCCCGAACACCTCTGCACTGCCCTAAACCCTGAAACACCACACCCAGCTTGACCCCCTACACTACCCGAACACTACTACACTGCCCTAAACCCTGAAACACCATCCTCTGCACGACCCCCTACACTGCCCGAATACCACTGCACTGCCCTAATCCCTGAAACACCACCGCCCTGCTCGACCCCCATAACTGACCAAACACTACCGCACTGCCCTAAACCCTGAAACACCAACCCCAGAACAACCCCCTACACTGCCCGAACACCACTGCACTGCCCTAAACCCTGAAACACCACTCCCGGCACGACCCCCTACACTGCCCAAACACCACTGCACTGCCCTACACCCTGAAACACCAGCCCTTGCACGACCCCTACAATGCCCGAATACAACTGTACTGCCCTAATCCCTGAAACACCACCCCCCTGCATGACGCCCTACACTGACCGAACACCACTCCACTGCCCTAAACCCTGAAACACCACCGCCCTGCACGACCCCCTAAACTGCCCGAACACTACCGCACTGCCGCAAACCCTGAAACACCAACCCCAGAACGACCCCCTACACTGCCCGAATACCACTGCACTGCCCTAAATCCTGAAAAACCACCCCCTGCACGACCCCCTACACTGCCCGAGCACCACTGCACTGCCCTAAACCCTGAAAAACCACCCCTGCATGACCCCCTACACTGCCCGAACACCACTGCACTGCCCTAGACCCTGAAACACCACCCCTAGCATGAAACCCTACACTGCACGAAAACACAACTGCACTGCCCTAAACACTAAACACCATCCCATTACGACCCCCTACTCTGCCCGAACACCACTGCACTGCCCTAAACCCTGAAACATCACCCCCAGCATGACCCCTACACTGCCCGAACACCACTGCACTGCCCTAAACCCTGAAACACCACTCCCAGCACGACCCCCTACACTCCCCGAACACCACTGCTCTGCCCTAAACCCTGAAACACCACCCCCTGCACGACCCCCTACACTGCCCGAATACCACAGCACTGCCCTAATCCCTGAAACAACACCCCCCTGCACGACCCCTACACTGCCCGAACACCTCTTGAAATTCCCTAAACCCTGAAACACCACCGCCCTGCAAGACCCCCTAAACTGCCCGAATACCACCGCACTGCCCTAAACACTGAAACACCAACCCCAGAACGACCCCCTACACTGCCCGAACACCACTGCGCTGCCCTAAACCCTGAAACACCACTCCCAACATGACCCCCTACACTGCCCGAACACCACTGCACTGCCCTTATCCCTGAAACACCACCCCCCTGCACGACCCCCTACACTGCCCAAACACCACTGCACTCCCCTAAACCCTGAAACACCAGCCCCATCACGACCCCCTACTCTGCCCGAACACCACTGTTCTGCCCTAAACCCTTAAACACCACCCCCAGCACGACCCCCTACACTGCCCGAACACCACTGCACTGCCCTAAACCCTGAAAAATCACCCCCTGCACGAACCCCTACACTGCCCGAGCACCACAGAACTTCCCTAAACCCTGAAAAACCACCCCTGCACAACCCCCTACACTGCCCGAACACCACTGCACTGCCCTAAACCCTGAACACCACCTCCAGCACGACCCCCTACTCTGCCCGACCACCACTACTCTGCCCTAAACCCTAAAACACCACCCCCAGCATGAACCCCTTCACTGCCGGAACACCACTGCACTGCCCTAATCCCTAAATACCACCCCCAGCACTACCCCCTTCTCTGCCCGAACACCACTGTTCTGCCCTAAACCCTAAAACACCACCCCCAACACGACCCCCTACACTGCCCGAACACCACTGCACTGCCCTAAACCCTGAAACAGCAGCCCCAGCACGACCCCCTACATTGTCAGTACACCACTGCACTGCCCTAAACCCTGAAATACCACCACCAGCACAACTCCTACACTGCCCGAACACCACTGCACTCCCCTAAACCCTGAAAGACCAGCCCCAGCACGACCCCCTACTCTGCCCGAACACCACTGCTTTGCCCTAAACCCAAAAAACACCACCCCCAGCATGATCCCCTACACTGCCCGAATACCACTGCACTGCCCTAACCCCTGAAACACCACCACTAGCAAGACCCCCTACACTGCCTGAACACCAGTGGACTACCCTAAACCCTGAAAAACCACCCCCTGCATGACCCCTACACTGCCTGAGCACAACTGCACTGCCCTAAACCCCACTGCCCTAAACCCTGAAACACCACCCCTGCACAACCCCCTACACTGCCAGAATAACACTGCACTACACTAAACCCTGAAACACCACCCCATCACGACCCCCTACAATGCCCAAACACCACTGCACTACCCTAAACCATGAAACACCACCCCCAGCATGACCCCCTACACTGCCGGAGCACCACTGCACTGCTCTAAACCATAAATAACACCCCAGCACGACCCCCTACTCTGCCCGAACACCACTGCTCTGCCCTAAACCATAAAACACCACCCCCAGCATGAAACCCTACACTGTCCGAACACCACTGCTCTGCCCTAAACCCTAAATACTACCCCCAGCACGACCCCCTATTCTGCCCGAACACCACGGCTTTGACCTAAACCATGAAACACCAACCCCAACATGACCCCCTACACTGCCCGAACACCACTGCACTGCCCTAAACCCTGAAACACCAGCCCCAGCAGGACCTCCTACAGTGCCCGAAACCCTGAAACACCAGCCCCAGCAGGACCTCCTACAGGTCCTGCACTGCCCTAAACCCTGAAACACCACCCCCTGCATGGCCCCTACACTGCCAGAGCACCTCTGCACGGACCTAACCCTGAAACACCACCCCTGCTCGACCCCCTACACTGCCCAAACACCACTGCACTGCCCTAAACCCTGAAACTCTACCCCCAGCAAGACCCCCTACACTGCCTGAATACAACTGCCCTGCACTAAACCACAAAACACCACCCCCAGCATGACCCCCTACACTGCCCACACACCACTGCACTACCCTAAACCCTGCAACAGCAGCCCCGGCAAGACCCCCTACCCGAACACCACTGCACTACCCTAAACCCTGAAACACCACCTCCAGCACGACCCCCTACTCTGCCCGAACACCACTGTTCTGCCCTAAACCCTAAAACACCACACCCAACACGACCCCTACACTGTCCGAACACCACTGCACTGACCTAAACCCTGAAACACCACCCCCAGCATGAACCCCTACACTGCCGGAACACCACTGCACTGCCCTAATCCCTAAATACCACCCCAGCACTACCCCATTCTCTGCCCGAACACCACTGTTCTGCCCTAAACCCTAAAACACCACACCCAACACGACCCCTACACTGTCCGAACACCACTGCACTGACCTAAACCCTGAAACACCAGCCCCAGCATGACCTCCAACACTGAACAAACACCACTGCACTGCCCTAAACCCTGAAACACCAGCTCCATCACGACCCCCTACTCTGCCCGAACACCACTGCTCTGCCCTAAACCATAAAACACCACCCCCAGCATGAACCCCTACACTGTCCGAACACCACTGCTCTGCCCTAAACCCTAAATACCACCCCCAGCACGACCCCCTATTCTGTCCGAACACCACTGCACTGACCTAAACCCTGAAACACCAGCCCCAGCATGACCCCCAACACTGAACAAACACCACTGCACTGCCCTAAACCCTGAAACACCAGCTCCATCACGACCCCCTACTCTGCCCGAACACCACTGCTCTGCCCTAAACCATAAAACACCACCCCCAGCATGAACCCCTACACTGTCCGAACACCACTGCACTGCCCTAAACCCTGAAACACCAGCCCCAGCAGGACCTCCTACAGTGCCCGAACACCACTGCACTGCCCTAAACCCTGAAACACCACCCCCTGCATGGACCCTACACTGTCAGAGCACCTCTGCACGGCCCTAAACCCTGAAACACCACCCCTGCTCGACCCCCTACACTGCCCAAACACCCCTGCACTGCCCTAAACCCTGAAACTCTACCCCCAGCACGACCGCCTACATTGTCAGTACACCACTGCACTGCCCTAAACCCTGAAACATCACCCCCAGCATGACCCCCTACACTGCCCGAACACCACTGCAATGCCCTAAACTCTGAAACACCACACCAAGCAAGACCCCCAACACTGCCCAAACACCACTTCACTCCCCTAAACCCTGAAACACCAGCCCCAGCACGACCCCCTACTCTGCCCGAACACCACTGCTCTGCCCTAAACCCTAAAAAACCACCCCCAGCACGACCCCCTACACTGCGCGAATACCACTGCACTGCCCTAACCCCTGAAACACCACCCCCTGTATGACCCTCTGCACTGCCCAAGCACCACTGCACTGCCCTAAACCCTGAAACACCAACCCTACATGACCCCCTACACTGCCCTAACACCACTGCACTGCCCTAAAACCTGAAACACCACACCTTGCATGAAAACCTACACTGCACGAAAACACCACAGCACTGCCCTAAACACTAAACACCATCCCACTACGACCCGCTACTCTGCCCGAACACCATTGCTCTGCCATAAACCCTGAAACACCAGCCCCAGCACGACCCCCTACTCTGCCCGAACACCACTGCTCTGCCCTAAACCCTAAAACACCACCCCCAGCATGACCCCCTACACTGCCCGAATACCACTGCACTGCCCTAACCCCTGAAACACCACCCCCTATATGACCCTCTGCATTGCCCAAGCACAACTGCGCTGCCCTAAACCCTGAAACACCAACCCTACATGACCCCCTACACTGCCCGAACACCACTGCACTGCCCTAAACCCTGAAACACCACGCCTAGCATGAAAACCTACACTGCACGAAAACACCACTGCACTGCCCTAAACCCTGAAAGAGCAGCCCCAGCACGACGGCCTACATTGTCAGTACACCACTGCACTGCCCCAAACCCTGAAACACCACCCCCAGCATGACCCCCTACACTGCCCGAACACCACTGCAATGCCCTAAACTCTGAAACACCACCCCCAGCAAGACCCCCAGCACTGCCCAAACACCACTGCACTCCCCTAAACCCTGAAACACCAACCCCAGCACGACCCCCTACTCTGCCCGAACACCACTGCTCTGCCCTAAACCCTAAAACACCAACCCCAGCACGGCCCCCTACACTGCCCGAATATCACTGCACTGCCCTAACCCCTGAAACACCACCCCCTGTGTGACCCTCTGCACTGCCCAAGCACCACTGCACTGCCCTAAACCCTGAAACACCACCCCTACATGACCCCCTACACTGCCCGAACACCACTGCACATCCCTAAACCCTGAAACACCACGCCTAGCATGAAATCCTACACTGCACGAAAACACCACTGCACTGCCCTAAACACTAAACACCATCCCACTACGACCCCCTACTCTTCCCGAACACCACTGCTCTACCATAAACCCTGAAATACCACCACCAGCACGACCCCTACACTGCCCGAACACCACTGCACTCCCCTAAACCCTTAAACACCAGCCCCAGCACGACCCACTACTCTGCACGAACACCACTGCTTTGCCCTAAACCCTAAAACACCACCCCCAGCATGACCCCCTACACTGCCCGAATACCACTGCACTGCCCTAACCCCTGAAACACAACCCCAGCAAGAACCCAGCACTGCCCAAACACCACTGCACTCCCCTAAACCCTGAAACACCAGTCCCAGCACGACCCCCTTCTCTGCCCGAACACCACTGCTCTGCCCCAAACCCTAAAACACCACCCTCAGCACGGCCCCCTACACTGCCCGAATATCACTGCACTGCCCTCACCCCTGAAACACCACCCCCGTATGACCCTCTGCACTGCCCGAGCACCACTGCACTGCCCTAAACCCTGAAACACCACCCCTACATGACCCCCTACACTGACCGAACACCACTGCACTGCCCTAAACCCTGAAACACCATGCCTAGCATGAAATCCTACACTGCACGAAAACACCACTGCACTGCCCTAAACACTAAACACCATCCCACTACGACCCCCTACTCTGCCCGAACACCACTGCTCTACCATAAACCCTGAAACACCACCCCCAGCACGACCCCATACACTGTCCAAACACCACTGCTCTGCCCTAAACCCTGAAACACCACCCCCAGCACGACCCCCTACACTGCCCGAACACCACTACACTGCCCTAAACCCTGAAAAATCACCCCCAGCACGAACCCCTACTCTGCCCGAGCACCACTGAACTGCCCTAAACCCTGAAACACCACCCCTGCACGACCCCCTACACTGCCCCAACACCACTGCACTGCCCTAAACCCTGAACACCACCTCCAGCACGACCCCCTACTCTGCCCGACCACCACTACTCTGCCCTAAACCCTAAAACACCACCCCCAGCATGAACCCCTTCACTGCCGGAACACCACTGCACTGCCCTAATCCCTAAATACCACCTCCAGCAGTACCCCCTTCTCTGCCCGAACACCACTGTTCTGCCCTAAACCCTAAAACACCACCCCCAACACGACACTCTACACTGCCCGAACACCACTGCACTGCCCTAAACCCTGAAACAGCAGCCCCAGCACGACCCCCTACATTGTCAGTACACGACTGCACTGCCCTAAACCCTGAAATACCACCACCAGCACGACCCCTACACTGCCCGAACACCACTGCACTCCCCTAAACCCTTAAACACCAGCCCCAGCACGACCCCCTACTCTGCGCGAACACCACTGCTTTGTCCTAAACTCTAAAACACCACCCCCAGCATGACCCCCTACACTGCCCGAATACCACCACACTGCCCTAACCCCTGAAACACCACCACCAGCAAGACCCCCTACACTGCCCGAACACCACTGCCCTAAACCCTGAAATACCACCCCCAGCAAGACCCCCTACACTGCCCGAACACCACTGGACTACCCTAAACCCTGAAAAACCACCCCCTCCATGACCCCTACACTGCCCGAGCACCACTGCACTGCCCTAAACCCCACTGCCCTAAACCCTGAAACACCACCCCTGCACAACCCCCTAGACTGCCAGAATAACACTGCATTGCACTAAACTCTGAAACACCACCCCCACAATGACCCCCTACACTGCCCGAACACCACTGCACTACCCTAAACCATGAAACACCACCCCCAGCATGACCCCCTACACTGCCGGAGCACCACTGCACTGCTCTAAACCATAAATAACACCCCAGCATGACCCCCTACTCTGCCTGAACACCACTGCTCTGCCCTAAACCATAAAACACCACCCCCAGCATGAACCCCTACACTGTCCGAACACCACTGCTCTGCCCTAAACCCTAAATACCACCACCAGCACGACCCCCTATTCTGCGCGAACACCACGGCTTTGACCTAAACCATGAAACACCATCCCCAACATGACCCCCTACACTGTCCGAACACCACTACACTGCCCTAAACCCTGAAACACCAGCCCCAGCACGAACCCCTACACTGCCCGAACACCCCTGCACTGCCCTAAACCCTGAAACACCACCCCCTGCATGGCCCCTACACTGCCAGAGCACCTCTGCACGGCCCTAAACCCTGAAACACCACCCCTGCATGACCCCCTACACTGCCCAAAGACAACTGCACTGCCCTAAACCCTGAACCTCTACCCCAGCAAGACCCCCTACACTGCCCGAATACAACTGCCCTGAGCTAAACCACAAAACACCACCCCCAGCATGACCCCCTACACTGCACGCACACCACTGCACTACCCTAAACCCTGAAACAGCAGCCCCGGCAAGACCCCCTACACTGCCCGATTACCACTGCACTACCCTAAACCCTGAAACACCACCTCCAGCACGACCCCCTGCTCTGCCCGAACACCACCACTCTGCTCTTAACCCTAAAACGCCACCCCCAGCATGAACACCTACACTGCCGGAACACTACTGCACTGCCCTAATCCCTAAATACCACCCCAGCACTACCCCATTCTCTGCCCGAACACCACTGTTCTGCCCTTAACCCTAAAACACCTAACCCAACACGACCCCTACACAGCCCGAACACCACTGCACTACCCTAAACCCTGAAACACCACCTCCAGCACGACCCCCTACTCTGCCCGAACACCACTACTCTGCCCTAAACCCTAAAACACCACCCCCAGCATGAACACTTACACTGCCGGAACACCACTGCACTGCCCTAATCTCTAAATACCACCCCAGCACTACCCCATTCTCTGCCCGAACACCACTGTTCTGCCCTTAACCCTAAAACACCACACCCAACACGACCCCTACACTGTCCGAACACCACTGCACTGACCTAAACCCTGAAACACCAGCCCCAGCATGACCCCCAACACTGAACAAACACCACTGCACTTCCCTAAACCCTGAAAGAGCAGCCCCAGCACGACCGCCTACATTGTCAGTACACCACTGCACTGCCCTAAACCCTGAAACACCACCCCCAGCATGACCCCCTACACTGCCCGAACACCACTGCAATGCCCTAAACTCTGAAACACCACCCCCAGCAAGACCCCCAACACTGCCCAAACACCACTGCACTCCCCTAAACCCTGAAACACCAGCCCCAGCACGACCCCCTACTCTGTCCGAACACCGCTGCTCTGCCCTAAACCCTAAAACACCACCCTCAGCACGACCCCTACACTTCCCGAATACCACTGCACTGCCCTAACTCCTGAAACACCACCCCCTGTATGACCCTCTGCAATGCCCAAGCACCACTGCACTGCCCTAAACCCTGAAACACCAACCCTACATGACCCCCTACACTGCCCGAACACCACTGCACTGCCCTAAACCCTGAAACACCACGCCTAGCATGAAATCCTACACTGCACGAAAAGACCACTGCACTGCCCTAAACACTAAACACCATCCCATTACGACCTGCTACTCTGCCCGAACACCACGGCTCTGCCATAAACCCTGAAACACCAGCCCCAGCACGACCCCCTACTCTGCCCGAACACCACTGCTCTGCCCTAAACCCTAAAACACCACCCCCAGCACGACCCCCTACACTGCCCGAATACCACTGCACTGCCCTAACCCCTGAAACACCACCCCCTATATGACCCTCTGCACTGCCCAAGCACCACTGCACTGCCCTAAACCCTGAAATACCAACCCTACATGACCCCCTACACTGCCCGAACACCACTGCTCTGCCCTAAACCCTGAAACACCACCCCCAGCACGACCCCCTACACTGCCTGAACACCACTGCACTGCCCTAATTCCTGAAACATCACCCCAAGCATGACCCCTACACCTCCCGAACACCACTGCACTGCCCTAAACCCTGAAACATCACCACCAGCATGACCCCTACACTGCCCAAACATCACTGCACTGCCCTAAACCCTGAAACACCACACCCAGCACGACCCCAACACTGCCCAAACACCACTGCACTGCCCTAAACCCTGAAACTCTACCCCCAGCACGACCCCCTACACTGTCCGAACACCACTACACTGCCCTAAACCCTGAAACACCATCCTCTGCACGACCCCCTACACTGCCCGAATACCACTGCACTGCCCTAATCCCTGAAACACCACCGCCCTGCACGACCCCCATAACTGACCG
The DNA here is from genome assembly GCF_964204655.1 of Triturus cristatus. Lineage (NCBI taxonomy): Eukaryota > Metazoa > Chordata > Amphibia > Caudata > Salamandridae > Triturus > Triturus cristatus. Next base: position 409,758,906 of record NC_140579.1, on the reverse strand, counting down.
AACACTACCGCACTGCCCTAAACCCTGAAACACCAACCCCAGAACAACCCCCTACACTGCCTGAACACCACTGCACTGCCCTAAACCCTGAAACACCAACCCCAACATCACCCCCTACACTGCCCGAACACCACTGCACTGCCCTAAACCCTGAAACAGCAGCCCCAGCTCGACCCCCTACATTGTCAGTACACCACTGCACTGCCCTAAACCCTGAAATACCACCACCAGCACGACCCCTACACTGCCCGAACACCACTGCACTCCCCTAAACCCTGAAACACCACCCCCAGCATGACCCCCTACACTGCTCGAATACCACTGCACAGCCCTAACCCCTGAAACACCACCACCAGCACGACCCCAACACTGCCCAAACACCACTTCACTGCCCTAAACCCTGAAACTCTACCCCCAGCACGACCCCCTACACTGTCCAAACACCACTACACTGCCCTAAATCCTGAAACACCATCCTCTGCACGACCCCCTACACTGCCCGAATACCACTGCCCTAATCCCTGAAACAGCACCGCCCTGCACGACCCCCATAACTGACCGAACACTACCGCACTGCCCTAAACCCTGAAACACCAACCCCAGAACAACCCCCTACACTGCCTGAACACCACTGCACTGCCCTAAACCCTGAAACACCAACCCCAACATCACCCCCTACACTGCCCGAACACCACTGCACTGCCCTAAACCCTGAAACAGCAGCCCCAGCTCGACCCCCTACATTGTCAGTACACCACTGCACTGCCCTAAACCCTGAAATACCACCACCAGCACGACCCCTACACTGCACGAACACCACTGCACTCCCCTAAACCCTAAAACACCACCCCCAGCATGACCCCCTACACTGCCCGAATACCACTGCACAGCCCTAACCCCTGAAACACCACCACCAGCATAACCCCAACACTGCCCAAACACCACTGCCCTAAACCCTGAAATACCACCCCCAGCAAGACCCCCTACACTGCCCGAAAACCACTGGACTACCCTAAACCCTGAAAAACCACCCCCTGCATGACCCCTACACTGCCCGAGCACCACTGCACTGCACTAAACCCTGAAACACCACACCCAGCACGACCCCCTACACTGCTCGAACACCACTGCACTTCCCTAAACCATGAAACACGACCCCCAGCATGACCCCCTACACTGCCGGAGCACCACTGCACTGCTCTAAACCATAAATAACACCCCAGCAAGACCCCAAACTCTGCCCAAACACAACTGCTCTGCCCTAAACCATAAAACCCCACCCCCCAGCATGAACCCCTACACTGTCCGAACACCACTGCTCTGCCCTAAACCCTAAATACCACCCCCAGCACGACCCCCTATTCTGCCCGAACACCACGGCTTTGACCTAAACCATGAAACACCACCCCCAACATGACCCCCTACACTGCCCGAACACCATTGCACTGCCCTAAACCCTGAAACACCAGCCCCAGCACAACCCCCTACACTGCCCGAACACCACTGCACTGCCCTAAACCCTGAAGCACCACCCCCTGCATGGCCCCTACACTGCCAGATCACCTCTGCACGGCCCTAAACCCTAAAACACCACCCCTGCACGACCCCCTACACTGCCCAAACACCACTGCACTGCCCTAAACCCTGAAACTCTACCCCCAGCAAGACCCCCTACACTGCCCGAATACAACTGCCCTGCCCTAAACCACAAAACACCACCCCCAGCATGACCCCCTACACTGCCCGCACACCACTGCACTACCCTAAACCCTGAAACAGCAGCCCCGGCAAGACCCCCTACACTGCCCGAACACCACTGCACTACCCTAAACCCTAAAACACCACCTCCAGCACGACCCCCTACTCTGCCCGAACACCACTGCTCTGCCCTAAACAATAAAACACCACCCCCAGCATGAACCCCTACACTGTCCGAACACCACTGCTCTGCCCTAAACCCTAAATACCACCACCAGCACGACCCCCTATTCTGCCCGAACACCACGGCTTTGACCTAAACCATGAAACACCATCCCCAACATGACCCCCTACACTGTCCGAACACCACTGCACTGCCCTAAACCCTGAAACACCAGCCCCAGCACGACCCCCTACACTGCCCGAACACCCCTACACTGCCCTAAACTCTGAAACACCACCCCCTGCATGGCCCCTACACTGCCAGAGCACCTCTGCACGGCCCTAAACCCTGAAACACCACCCCTGCATGACCCCCTACACTGCCCAAACACAACTGCACTGCCCTAAACCCTGAACCTCTACCCCCAGCAAGACCCCCTACACTGCCCGAATACAACTGCCCTGCGCTAAACCACAAAACACCACCCCTAGCATGACCCCCTACACTGCACGCACACCACTGCACTACCCTAAACCCTGAAACAGCAGCCCCGGCAAGACCCCCTACACTGCCCGAACACCACTGCACTACCCTAAACCCTGAAACACCACCTCCAGCACGACCCTCTGCTCTGCCCGAACACCACTACTCTGCTCTAAACCGTAAAACACCACCCCCAGCATGAACACCTACACTGCCGGAACACCACTGCACTGCCCTAATCCCTAAATACCACCCCAGCACTACCCCATTCTCTGCCCGAACACCACTGTTCTGCCCTTAACCCTAAAACACCACACCCAACATGACCCCTACACTGCCCGAACACCACTGCACTACCCTAAACCCTGAAACACCACCTCCAGCACGACCCCCTACTCTGCCCGAACACCACTTCTCTGCCCTAAACCCTAAAAAACCACCCCCAGCATGAACACTTACACTGCCGGAACACCACTGCACTGCCCTAATCCCTAAATACCACCCCAGCACTACCCCATTCTCTGCCCGAACACCACTGTTCTGCCCTTAACCCTAAAACACCACACCCAACACGACCCCTACACTGTCCGAACACCACTGCACTGACCTAAACCCTGAAACACCAGCCCCAGCATGACCCCCAACACTGGACAAACACCACTGCACTTCCCTAAACCCTGAAAGAGCAGCCCCAGCACGACTGCCTACATTGTCAGTACACCACTGCACTGCCCTAAACCCTGAAACACCACCCCCAGCATGACCCCCTACACTGCCCGAACACCACTGCAATGCCCTAAACTCTGAAACACCACCCCCAGCAAGACCCCCAACACTGCCCAAACACCACTGCACTCCCCTAAACCCTGAAACACCAGCCCCAGCACGACCCCCTACTCTGTCCGAACACCACTGCTCTGCCCTAAACCCTAAAACACCACCCCCAGCACGACCCCTACACTGCCCGAATACCACTGCACTGCCCTAACTCCTGAAACACCACCCCCTGTATGACCCTCTGCAATGCCCAAGCACCACTGCACTGCCCTAAACCCTGAAACACCAACCCTACATGACCCCCTACACTGCCCGAACACCACTGCACTGCCCTAAACCCTGAAACACCACGCCTAGCATGAAATCCTACACTGCACGAAAAGACCACTGCACTGCCCTAAACACTAAACACCATCCCATTACGACCTGCTACTCTGCCCGAACACCACGGCTCTGCCATAAACCCTGAAACACCAGCCCCAGCACGACCCCCTACTCTGCCCGAACACCACTGCTCTGCCCTAAACCCTAAAACACCACCCCCAACACGACCCCCTACACTGCCCGAATACCACTGCACTGCCCTAACCCCTGAAACACCACCCCCTATATGACCCTCTGCACTGCCCAAGCACCACTGCACTGCCCTAAACCCTGAAATACCAACCCTACATGACCCCCTACACTGCCCGAACACCACTGCTCTGCCCTAAACCCTGAAACACCACCCCCAGCACGACCCCCTACACTGCCTGAACACCACTGCACTGCCCTAATTCCTGAAACATCACCCCAAGCATGACCCCTACACCTCCCGAACACCACTGCACTGCCCTAAACCCTGAAACATCACCATCAGCATGACCCCTACACTGCCCAAACATCACTGCACTGCCCTAAACCCTGAAACACCACACCCAGCACGACCCCAACACTGCCCAAACACCACTGCACTGCCCTAAACCCTGAAACACCACACCCAGCACGACCCCAACACTGCCCAAACACCACTGCACTGCCCTAAACCCTGAAACTCTACCCCCAGCACGACCCCCTACACTGTCCGAACACCACTACACTGCCCTAAACCCTGAAACACCATCCTCTGCACGACCCCCTACACTGCCCGAATACCACTGCACTGCCCTAATCCCTGAAACACCACCGCCCTGCACAACCCCCATAACTGACCGAACACTACCGCACTGCCCTAAACCCTGAAACACCAACCCCAGAACAACCCCCTACACTGCCTGAACACCACTGCACTGCCCTAAACCCTGAAACACCAACCCCAACATCACCCCCTACACTGCCCGAACACCACTGCACTGCCCTAAACCCTGAAACAGCAGCCCCAGCTCGACCCCCTACATTGTCAGTACACCACTGCACTGCCCTAAACCCTGAAATACCACCACCAGCACGACCCCTACACTGCCCGAACACCACTGCACTCCCCTAAACCCTGAAACACCACCCCCAGCATGACCCCCTACACTGCCCGAATACCACTGCACAGCCCTAACCCCTGAAACACCACCACCAGCACGACCCCAACACTGCCCAAACACCACTGCACTGCCCTAAACCCTGAAACTCTACCCCCAGCACGACCCCCTACACTGTCCGAACACCACTACACTGCCCTAAACCCTGAAACACCATCCTCTGCATGACCCCCTACACTGCCCGAATACCACTGCACTGCCCTAATCCCTGAAACACCACCGCCCTGCACGACCCCCATAACTGACCGAACACTACCGCACTGCCCTAAACCCTGAAACACCAACCCCAGAACAACCCCCTACACTGCCTGAACACCACTGCACTGCCCTAAACCCTGAAACACCAACCCCAACATCACCCCCTACACTGCCCGAACACCACTGCACTGCCCTAAACCCTGAAACAGCAGCCCCAGCTCGACCCCCTACATTGTCAGTACACCACTGCACTGCCCTAAACCCTGAAATACCACCACCAGCACGACCCCTACACTGCCCGAACACCACTGCACTCCCCTAAACCCTAAAACTCCACCCCCAGCTTGACCCCCTACACTGCCCGAATACCACTGCACAGCCCTAACCCCTGAAACACCACCACCAGCACGACCCCAACACTGCCCAAACACCACTGCCCTAAACCCTGAAATACCACCCCCAGCAAGACCCCCTACACTGCCCGAACACCACTGGACTACCCTAAACCCTGAAAAACCACCCCCTGCATGACCCCTACACTGCCCGAGCACCACTGCACTGCACTAAACACTGAAACACCACACCCAGCACGACCCCCTACACTGCTCGAACACCACTGCACTACCCTAAACCATGAAACACGACCCCCAGCATGACCCCCTACACTGCCGGAGCACCACTGCACTGCTCTAAACCATAAATAACACCCCAGCAAGACCCCAAACTCTGCCCAAACACCACTGCTCTGCCCTAAACCATAAAACCCCACCCCCAGCATGAACCCCTACACTGTCCGAACACCACTGCTCTGCCCTAAACCCTAAATACCACCCCCAGCACGACCCCCTATTCTGCCCGAACACCACGGCTTTGACCTAAACCATGAAAAACCACCCCCAACATGACCCCCTACACTGCCCGAACACCATTGCACTGCCCTAAACCCTGAAACACCAGCCCCAGCACGACCCCCTACACTGCCCGAACACCACTGCACTGCCCTAAACCCTGAAGCACCACCCCCTGCATGGCCCCTACACTGCCAGAGCACCTCTGCACGGCCCTAAACCCTAAAACACCACCCCTGCACGATCCCCTACACTGCCCAAACACCACTGCACTGCCCTAAACCCTGAAACTCTATCACCAGCAAGACCCCCTACACTGCCCGAATACAACTGCCCTGCCCTAAACCACAAAACACCACCCCCAGCATGACCCCCTACACTGCCCGCACACCACTGCACTACCCTAAACCCTGAAACAGCAGCCCCAGCAAGACCCCCTACACTGCCCGAACACCACTGCACTACCCTAAACCCTAAAACACCACCTCCAGCACGACCCCCTACTCTGCCCGAACACCACTACTCTGCCCTAAACCCTAAAACGCCACCCCCAGCATGAACCACTACACTGCCGCAACACCACTGCACTGCCCTAATCCCTGAAATACCACCCCCAGCACTACCCCATTCTCTGCCCGAACACCACTGTTCTGCCATAAACCCTAAAACACCACACCCAACACGACCCCTACATTGTCCGAACACCACTGCACTGACCTAAACCCTGAAACACCACCCCCAGCACGACCCCCTACACTGCCCGAACACGACTGCAATGCCCTAAAACTCTGAAACACCACCCCCAGCAAGACCCCCAACACTGCCCGAACAGCACTGCCCTAAACCCTGAAACACCACCCCCAGCAAGACCCCTACACTGCCGAAACACCACTGCACTCCCCTAAACCCTGAAACACCAGCCCCAGCACGACCCCCTACTCTGCCTGAACACCACTGCTCTGCCCTAAACCCTAAAACACCACCTCCAGCACGACCCCCTACACTGCCCGAATACCACTGCACTGCCCTAACCCCTGGAACACCACCCCCTAAATGACCCTCTGCACTGCCCAAGCACCACTGCACTGCCCTAAAACTTGAAACACCACCCCTACATGAATGAATAAATGAATACCCACTTATATAGCGCATGGCTACCCTAGGGCATCCCAGCGCTGTTAAAGACCGAGGACACTGTCAGGCATTAGAGGATGTTCTTAAACAGGAATGTCTTCAGTTGCTTCCTAAAGGCAGTATGATTTAGTTCATGCCTGATGTTGTCAGGGAGTTTATTCCATTCTTTAGCTGCTAGGACCGAAAGTCGACGACCACCCATGCGGGCCAGTCTGACCTTTGACACAACCAGCAGGTTGCGTTGGTTAGATCTAAGGGATCTGACCGAATGATAGCGCCGAAAGAGAGGATCCAAAATGGATGGGCCAAGGTTGTGAATAGACTTATGTGCCAAACACATAGTCTTAAACACAATCCTTTCATGGACTGGAAGCCAATGTAGCAGTCTGATTGAGGGTTTAGCTGATGAACGTTTAGGGATTTTCATGAGTAGGCGAGCTGCACAATTCTGTACAGCTTGCAAAGTTTTTATTGTAGTAGCAGGGGCCCCCAGATAGATAGCATTCGCATAGTCCAGTCGCGAGAGGACCAGCGACTGTACTAATATGCGTCTGGCTTCAAAAGGGAGCAGGTCTAGGATTTTTTTAAGAACTCTCATGAGCCCATAGCAAGTCGAGGCTACTTTATTAGCCTGATGCTGGAAATTCAGGGCAGAGTCCAGCCAGACCCCTAGACTTTTTATTTTGGTCTTGGGCTTCGGAGGGGATCCAAGACACTGCGGCCACCAAGGGTCCAAGTTGATTGGGGCTTTATAGCCCAGCAGCATGATGTCTGTCTTGGCTCCATTCAGCTTCAAACAAGACGAGGTCATCCAGTCAAGTACATTAGAGAGACAAGGGGTAAGATTGTTAATCCCCTGATGTGAGATATCATCTCTCACCAGGGAAACAACCAGCTGCTTGTCGTCGGCGTAGGTGACCAGCTGAATTCCCCAAGGAAGCACCACCTCAGCCAAAGGTCTCATATAGATGTTAAACAGGGTAGGGCTGAGGGATGAACCCTGGGGAACGCCGTGACTCAGTTGCAGCTGGCTTGATGCCACCTCATCCTCAAAGACGGAAAAGTATCTATCTGATAGAAAGGATTGAAGCCATTTAAGAGCCAAACCAGAAATCCCTGCCAGACGAAGCCTATGCAGCAGAAGAGAGTGGTTTACAGTATCAAAGGCTGCGCTGAGGTCCAATAGGACCACCGCAGCGCAGCCTCCCGCATCTACAATAGTCCTGGTCGCCTCCACTACCGCCACCAGTGCAGTTTCTGTTCCTTGCTTCGCTCTGAATCCAGTCTGGGATGAATGTAATGCATCAGAGGCCTCAGCAAATGAGGAAAGAACCTGGTTAACGTGTTTTTCGGCTAATTTACCAAGGCTCGGGAGAAGCGAGATAGGTCTATAATTCGCCAGATCTTCAGGGTCTAAATTAGGTTTTTTCAAAAGGGCACGAACCTTTGCCTTCTTCCAATTGGGGGGCACAACTCCTGAAGCTAAAGAGGCATTGATGACCTGCATTATCACCGGGCATACTGTTTCAGAGACCTGTTTGAGAACCGTTGGGGGGGCAACGTCCTGTGGAGAGCCCGATTTGAGGTGGTTAAGGAGCCTTTCTACCTTGGCCAAATCAAGCAGCGGAAAGATCTGGAGAGCTCCAGCTGAATTAGTGGTAGCCACAGCCGGCGTATCAGGGCTAATCTCCAAGTCATCTAGACTATGTGAAGTTGTTGCAAAACTCGAGTAGATATTGGAGACTTTAGATGCAAAAAAAGCGGCTAGATCCTCACAGTGTTTTTGGGGATCCAAGGCAGAATTAGTAGGTCTCTGAGTAGTCACCAGAGATTGGAAGATTTTAAAAATCTCTCTAGGAGCATTAGCTGCTTCTGAGATTTTACCCTGATAGTATGCTGCTTGAGTAGATTTTAATAAGTTTTTATAGGATCTAAGAGAGGATTGACATGACCCCTACACTGCCCGAACACCACTGCACTGCCCTAAACCCTGAAACACCACACCTAGCATGAAATCCTACACTGCACGAAAACACCACTGCACTGCCCTAAACACTAAACACCATCCCACTACGACCCCCTACTCTGCCCGAACACCACTGCTCTGTCATAAACCCTTAAACACCACCCCCAGCACAACCATATACACTGTCCGAACACCACTGCTCTGCCCTAAACCCTGAAACACCACCCCCAGCACGACCCCCTACACTGCCTGAACACCACTGCACTGCCCTAAACACTGAAACATCACCCCCAGCATGACCCCTACACTGCCCGAACACCTCTGCATTGCCCTAAACCCTGAAACACCACACCCAGCACGACCCCAACACTGTCCAAACACCACTGCACTGCCCTAAACCCTGAAACTCTACCCCCAGCTTGACCCCCTACACTGTCCGAACACCACTACACTGCCCTAAACCCTGAAACACCATCCTCTGCACGACCCCCTACACTGCCCGAATACCACTGCACTGCCCTAATCCCTGAAACACCACCACCCTGCACGACCCCCATAACTGACCAAACACTAACGCACTGCCCTAAACCCTGAAACACCAACCCCAGAACAACCCCTACACTGCCCGAACACCACTGCACTGCCCTACACCCTGAAAAACCAGCCCTTGCACGACCCCCTACAATGCCCGAATACAACTGCTCTGCCCTAATCCCTGAAACACCACCCCTCTGCATGACCCCCTACACTGCCCGAACACCACTGCACTGCCCTAAACCCTGAAACACCACCGCCCTGCACGACCCCCTAAACTGCCTGAACACTACCGCACTGCCGTAAACCCTGAAACACCAACCCCAGAACGACCCCCTACACTGCCCGAATACCACTGCACTGCCCTAAATCCTGAAAAACCACCCCCTGCACGACCCCCTACACTGCACGAGCACCACTGCACTGCCCTAAACCCTGAAAAACCACCGCTGCATGACCCCCTACACTGCCCGAACACCACTGCACTGCCCTAAACCCTGAAACACCACCCCTAGCATGAAACCCTACACTGCACGAAAACACCTCTGCACTACCCTAAACACTAAACACCATCCCATTACGACCCCCTTCTCTGCCTGAACACCACTGCACTGCCCTAAACCCTGAAACATCACCCCCAGCATGACCCCTACACTGCCCGAACACCACTGCACTGCCCTAAACCCTGAAACACCACTCCCAGCACAACCCCTACGATGCCCAAACACCACTGCACTGCCCTAAACCCTGAAACTCTACCCCAGCACGACCCCTTACACTGCCCGAACACCACTACACTACCCTAAACCCTGAAACACCACCGCCCTGCAAGACCCCCTGAACTGCCCGAATACCACCGCACTGCCCTAAACCCTGAAACACCAAACCCAGAACGACCCCCTACACTGCCCGAACACCACTGCAATGCCCTAAACCCTGAAACACCACTCCCAGCATAACCCCCTACACTGCCCGAACACCACTGCACTGCCCTAAACCCTGAAACACCACCCCCCTGCATGACCCCCTACACTGCCCGAACACCACTGCACTCCCCTAAACCCTGAAACACCAGCCCCATCACGACCCCCTACTCTGCCCGAACACCACTGCTCTGCCCTAAACCCTAAAACACCACCCCCAGACGACCCCTTACACTGCCCGAACACCACTACACTACCCTAAACCCTGAAACACCACCCCCTGCACGACCCCCTACACTGCCCGAACACCACTGCACTGCCATAATCCCTGAAACAACACCCCCCTGCACGACCCCCTACACTGCCCGAACACCTCTTGAAATTCCCTAAACCCTGAAACACCACCCCCTGCACGACCCCCTACACTGCCCGAACACCACTGCACTGCCATAATCCCTGAAACAACACCCCCCTGCACGACCCCCTACACTGCCCGAACACCTCTTGAAATTCCCTAAACCCTGAAACACCACCGCCCTGCAAGACCCCCTAAACTGCCTGAATACCACTGCACTGCCCTAAACCCTGAAACACCAAACCCAGAACGACCCCCTACACTGCCCGAACAACACTGCACTGCCCTAAACCCTGAAACACCACTCCCAGCATAACCCCCTACACTGCCCGAACACCACTGCACTGCCCCAAACCCCGAAACACCACCCCCCTGCATGACCCCCTACACTGCCCAAACACCACTGCACTCCCCTAAACCCTGAAACACCAGCCCCATCACGACCCCCTACTCTGCCCGAACACCACTGCTCTGCCCTAAACCCTGAAACACCACCCCCTGCACGACCCCCTACACTGCCCGAATACCACTGCACTGCCATAATCCCTGAAACAACACCCCCCTGCACGACCCCCTACACTGCCCGAACACCTCTTGAAATTCCCTAAACTCTGAAACACCACCGCCCTGCAAGACCCCCTAAACTGCCCGAATACCACCGCACTGCCCTAAACCCTGAAACACCAAACCCAGAACGACCCCCTACACTGCCCGAACACCACTGCACTGCCCTAAACCCTGAAACACCACTCCCAGCATAACCCCCTACACTGCCCGAACACCACTGCACTGCCCTAAACCCTGAAACACCACCCCCCTGCATGACCCCCTACACTGCCCAAACACCACTGCACTCCCCTAAACCCTGAAACACCAGCCCCAGCACGACCCCCTACATTGTCAGTACACCACTGCACTGCCCTAAACCCTGAAACACCTTCCCCTAGCATGAAACCCTACACTGCCCGAAAACCCCACTGCACTGCCCTAAACACTAAACCCCACCCGATTACGACCCCCTACTCTGCCCGAACACCACTGATCTGCCATAAACCATGAAACACGACCCCAAGCACGGCCCCTAAACTGTCCGAACACCACTGCACTGCCCTAAACCCTAAAACACCACCCGCAGCAAGACCCCCTACACTGCCCGAATACCACTGCACTGCCCTATCCCCTGAAACACCACCCCAGCAAGACACCCTACACTGCCCGAATACCACTGCACTGCCCTAACTCCTGAAACATCACCCCCTGTATGACCCTCTGCATTGCCCAAGCACAACTACACTGCCCTAAACCAAGGAAAAACCACCCCTACATGACCCCCTACACTGCCCGAACACCACTGCACTGCCCTAAACCGTGAAACACCACCCCTAGCATGAAACCCTACACTGCCCGAAAACACCACTGCACAGCCCTAAACACTAAACCCCACCCCATTACGACCCCCTACTCTGCCCAAACACCACTGATCTGCCATAAACCATGAAACACCACCCCAAGCATGGCCCCCTACAATGTCCGAACACCACTGCTCTGCCCTAAACCCTGAAACACCACCCCCAGCACAACCCCCTACACTGCCTGAACACTACTGCACTGCCCTAAACCCTGAAACATCACCCCCAGCATGACCCCCTACTCTGCCCGAACACCACTGTTCTGCCATAAACCATGAAACACCACCCCAAGCACGGCCCCCTACACTGTCCGAACACCACTGCTCTACCCTAAACCCTGAAACAAAACCCCCAGCACGACTCCCTACACTGCCTGAACACTAATGCACTGCCCTAAACCCTGAAACATCACCTCCAGCACGACCCCCTACACTGCCCGAACACCACTGCACTGCCCTAAACCCTGAAACACCACCCCCTGCACGACCCCCTACACTGTCCGAACACCACTGCACTGCCCTAAACCCTGAAACACCACTCCCAGCACGACCCCCTACGCTGCCCAAACACCACTGCACTGCCCTAAACCCTGAAACAACACCCCCCTGCATGACCCCCTACACTGCCTGAACACCACTGCACTGACCTAAACCCTGAAACACCACGCCCAGCACGACCCCCTACGCTGCCCAAACACCACTGCACTGCCCTAAACTCTGAAACACCACCCCCCTGCACGACCCCCTACACTGCCCAAACACCATTGCACTGCCATAAACCCTGAAACACCATCCCCAGCACGACCCCCTTCACTGCCCGAATACCAATGCAATGCCCTAACCCCTGAAACACCTCCCCCAGCAAGACCACCTACACTGCCCGAATTCCACTGCACTGCCCTAACCCCTGAAACACCACCCCCTGTATGACCCTCTGCACTGCCCAAGCACCACTGCACTGCCCTAAACCCTGAAACACCACCCCTACATGACCACCTACACTGCCCGAACATCACTGCACTGCCCTAAACCCTGAAACACTACCCCTAGCATGAAACCCTACACTGCACGAAAAAACCACTGCAATGCCCTAACCACTAAACACCACCCCATTACGACCCCCTACTCTGCCAGAACACTACTGCTCTGCCCTAAACCCTGAAACACCACCCCTGTATGACCCTCTGCACTGCCCACACACCACTGCACTGCCCTAAACCCTGAAACACCACCCCTACATGACCACCTACACTGCCCGAACATCACTGCACTGCCCTAAACCCTGAAACACTACCCCTAGCATGAAACCCTACACTGCACGAAAACACCACTGCAATGCCCTAACCACTAAACACCACCCCATTACGACCCCCTACTCTGCCAGAACACCACTGCTCTGCCCTAAACCCTGAAACACCACCCCCAGCACGACCCCCTACACTGCCTGAACACCACTGCCCTGCCCTAAACCCTGAAACACCACCCCCAGCAAGACCCCCAACACTGCCCGAACACCACTGCCCTAAACCCTGAAACACCACCCCCTGCACGACCCCCTGCACTGCCCAAACACCATTGCACTGCCATAAATCCTGAAACACCACCCCCAGCACGACCCCCTTCACTGCCCGAATACCAAGGCACTGCACTAACCCCTGAAACACCCCCCCAGTAAGACCACCTACACTGCCCGAATTCCACTGCACTGCCCTAACCCCTGAAACACCACCCCCGTATGACCCTCTGCACTGCCCAAGCACCACTGCACTGCCCTAAACCCTGAAACACCACCCCTACATGACCACCTACACTGCCCGAACATCACTGCACTGCCCTAAACCCTGAAACACTTCCCCTAGCATGAAACCCTACACTGCACGAAAACACCACTGCAATGCCCTAACCACTGAACACCACCCCATTACGACCCCCTACTCTGCCAGAACACCACTGCTCTGCCCTAAACCCTGAAACACCACCCCAGCACGACCCCTACACTGCCTGAACACCACTGCACTGCCCTAAACCCTGAAACACCACCCCCAGCATGAACCCCTACACTGCCGGAACACCACTGCACTGCCCTAATCCCTAAATACCACCCCCAGCACTACCCCCTTCTGTGCCCGAACACCACTGTTCTGTCCTAAACCCTAAAACACCACCCCCAACACTACCCCTACACTGCCCGAACAGCACTGCACTGCCCTAAACCCTGAAACACCAGCCCCAGCACGACCCCCTACATTGTCAGTACACCACTGCACTGCCCTAAACCCTGAAACACCTTCCCCAGCACGACCACCTACACTGCCCGAATACCACTGCACTGCCCTATCCCCTGAAACACCACCCCAGCAAGACACCCTACACTGCCCGAATACCACTGCACTGCCCTAACTCCTGAAACATCACCCCCTGTATGACCCTCTGCATTGCCCAAGCACAACTACACTGCCCTAAACCAAGGAAAAACCACCCCTACATGACCCCCTACACTGCCCGAACACCACTGCACTGCCCTAAACCGTGAAACACCACCCCTAGCATGAAACCCTACACTGCCCGAAAACACCACTGCACAGCCCTAAACACTAAACCCCACCCCATTACGACCCCCTACTCTGCCCAAACACCACTGATCTGCCATAAACCATGAAACACCACCCCAAGCATGGCCCCCTACAATGTCCGAACACCACTGCTCTGCCCTAAACCCTGAAACACCACCCCCAGCACAACCCCCTACACTGCCTGAACACTACTGCACTGCCCTAAACCCTGAAACATCACCCCCAGCATGACCCCCTACTCTGCCCGAACACCACTGTTCTGCCATAAACCATGAAACACCACCCCAAGCACGGCCCCCTACACTGTCCGAACACCACTGCTCTACCCTAAACCCTGAAACAAAACCCCCAGCACGACTCCCTACACTGCCTGAACACTAATGCACTGCCCTAAACCCTGAAACATCACCTCCAGCACGACCCCCTACACTGCCCGAACACCACTGCACTGCCCTAAACCCTGAAACACCACCCCCTGCACGACCCCCTACACTGTCCGAACACCACTGCACTGCCCTAAACCCTGAAACACCACTCCCAGCACGACCCCCTACGCTGCCCAAACACCACTGCACTGCCCTAAACCCTGAAACAACACCCCCCTGCATGACCCCCTACACTGCCTGAACACCACTGCACTGACCTAAACCCTGAAACACCACGCCCAGCACGACCCCCTACGCTGCCCAAACACCACTGCACTGCCCTAAACTCTGAAACACCACCCCCCTGCACGACCCCCTACACTGCCCAAACACCATTGCACTGCCATAAACCCTGAAACACCATCCCCAGCACGACCCCCTTCACTGCCCGAATACCAATGCAATGCCCTAACCCCTGAAACACCTCCCCCAGCAAGACCACCTACACTGCCCGAATTCCACTGCACTGCCCTAACCCCTGAAACACCACCCCCTGTATGACCCTCTGCACTGCCCAAGCACCACTGCACTGCCCTAAACCCTGAAACACCACCCCTACATGACCACCTACACTGCCCGAACATCACTGCACTGCCCTAAACCCTGAAACACTACCCCTAGCATGAAACCCTACACTGCACGAAAAAACCACTGCAATGCCCTAACCACTAAACACCACCCCATTACGACCCCCTACTCTGCCAGAACACTACTGCTCTGCCCTAAACCCTGAAACACCACCCCTGTATGACCCTCTGCACTGCCCACACACCACTGCACTGCCCTAAACCCTGAAACACCACCCCTACATGACCACCTACACTGCCCGAACATCACTGCACTGCCCTAAACCCTGAAACACTACCCCTAGCATGAAACCCTACACTGCACGAAAACACCACTGCAATGCCCTAACCACTAAACACCACCCCATTACGACCCCCTACTCTGCCAGAACACCACTGCTCTGCCCTAAACCCTGAAACACCACCCCCAGCACGACCCCCTACACTGCCTGAACACCACTGCCCTGCCCTAAACCCTGAAACACCACCCCCAGCAAGACCCCCAACACTGCCCGAACACCACTGCCCTAAACCCTGAAACACCACCCCCTGCACGACCCCCTGCACTGCCCAAACACCATTGCACTGCCATAAATCCTGAAACACCACCCCCAGCACGACCCCCTTCACTGCCCGAATACCAAGGCACTGCACTAACCCCTGAAACACCCCCCCAGTAAGACCACCTACACTGCCCGAATTCCACTGCACTGCCCTAACCCCTGAAACACCACCCCCGTATGACCCTCTGCACTGCCCAAGCACCACTGCACTGCCCTAAACCCTGAAACACCACCCCTACATGACCACCTACACTGCCCGAACATCACTGCACTGCCCTAAACCCTGAAACACTACCCCTAGCATGAAACCCTACACTGCACGAAAACACCACTGCAATGCCCTAACCACTGAACACCACCCCATTACGACCCCCTACTCTGCCAGAACACCACTGCTCTGCCCTAAACCCTGAAACACCACCCCAGCACGACCCCTACACTGCCTGAACACCACTGCACTGCCCTAAACCCTGAAACACCACCCCCAGCATGAACCCCTACACTGCCGGAACACCACTGCACTGCCCTAATCCCTAAATACCACCCCCAGCACTACCCCCTTCTGTGCCCGAACACCACTGTTCTGTCCTAAACCCTAAAACACCACCCCCAACACTACCCCTACACTGCCCGAACAGCACTGCACTGCCCTAAACCCTGAAACACCAGCCCCAGCACGACCCCCTACATTGTCAGTACACCACTGCACTGCCCTAAACCCTGAAACACCTTCCCCAGCACGACCACCTACACTGCCTGAACACCACTGCAATGCCCTAAACCCTGAAAAACCACCCCCAGCAAGACCCCCAATACTGCCCAAACAACACTGCCCTAAACCCTGAAACACCACCCCAGCAAGACCCCCTACACTGCTCGAACACCACTGCACTGCCCTAAACCCTGAAACACCACCCCCTGCACGGCCCATACACTGCCCGAGCACCACTGCACGGCCCTAAACCCTGAAACACCACCCCTGCACAACCCCCTACAGTGCCCAAAGACCACTGCACTGCCCTAAACCCTGAAAAACTAGCCCCAGCACGACCCCCTACACTGCCCGAACACCACTGCAATGCCCTAAACCCTAAAACACTACCCCCTGTATGACCCTCTGCACTGCCCAAGCACCACTGCACTGCCCTAAACCCTGAAATACCACCCCTACATGATCACCTACACTGCCCGAACATCACTGCACTGCCCTAAACCCTGAAAAACTACCCCTAGCATGAAACCCTACACTGCACGAAAACACCACTGCAATGCCCTAACCACTAAACACCACCCCATTACGACCCCCTACTCTGCCAGAACACCACTGCTCTGCCCTAAACCCTGAAACACCACCCCCAGCACGACCCCCTACACTGCCTGAACACCACTGCACTGCCATAAACCCTGAAACACCACCCCCAGCACGACCCCCTTCACTGCCCGATTACCAATGCACTGCCCTAACCCCTGAAACACCTCCCCCAGCAAGACCACCTACACTGCCCGAATTCCACTGCACTGCCCTAACCCCTGAAACACCACCCCCTGTATGACCCCCAACACTGCCCGAACACCACTGCCCTAAACCCTGAAACACCACCCCCCTGCACGACCCCCTACACTGCCCTAACACCATTGCACTGCCATAAACCCTGAAACACCACCCCCAGCATGACCCCCTTCACTGCCCGAATACCAATGCACTGCCCTAACCCCTGAAACACCTCCCCCAGCAAGACCACCTACACTGCCCGAATTCCACTGCACTGCCCTAACCCCTGAAACACCACCCCCTGTATGACCCTCCGCACTGCCCAAGCACCACTGCACTGCCCTAAACCCTGAAACACCACCCCTACATGACTACCTACACTGCCCGAACATCACTGCACTGCCCTAAACCCTGAAACACTACCCCTAGCATGAAACCCTACACTGCACGAAAACACCACTGCAATGCCCTAACCACTAAACACCACCCCATTACGACCCCATACTCTGCCAGAACACCACTGCTCTGCCCTAAACCCTGAAACACCACCCCAGCACGACCCCCTACACTGCCTGAACACCACTGCACTGCCCTAAACCCTGAAACACCACCCCCAGCATGAACCCCTACACTGCCGGAACACCACTGCACTGCCCTAATCCCTAAATACCACCCCCAGCACTACCCCCTTCTGTGCCCGAACACCACTGTTCTGTCCTAAACCCTAAAACTCCACCCCCAACACTACCCCCTACACTGCCCGAACACCACTGCACTGCCCTAAACCCTGAAACACCAGCCCCAGCATGACCCCCAACACTGCACAAACACCACTGCACTGCCCTAAACCCTGAAACAGCAGCCCCAGCACGACCCCCTACATTGTCAGTACACCACTGCACTGCCCTAAACCCTGAAAAACCTTCCCCAGCACGACCACCTACACTTCCCGAACACCACTGCAATGCCCTAAACCCTGAAAAACCACCCCCAGCAAGACCCCCAATACTGCCCGAACATCACTGCCCTAAACCCTGAAACACCAACCCAGCAAGACCCCCTACACTGCTCGAACACCACTGCACTGCCCTAAACCCTGAAACACCAGCCCCAGCATGACCCCCAACACTGCACAAACACCACTGCACTGCCCTAAACCCTGAAACAGCAGCCCCAGCACGACCCCCTACATTGTCAGTACACCACTGCACTGCCCTAAACCCTGAAACACCTTCCCCAGCACGACCACCTACACTGCCCGAACACCACTGCACTGCCCTAAACCCTGAAACACCACCCCCTGCTCGGCCCCTACACTGCCCGAGCACCACTGCACAGCCCTAAACCCTAAATACCACCCCCAGCACGACCCCCTACTCTGCCCGAACACCACTGCTCTGCCCTAAACCCTGAAACACCAGCCCCAGAAAGACCCCCTACACTGCCCGGATACCACTGCCCTGCCATAAACCACAAAACACCACCCCCAGCATGACCCCCTACACTGCCCGCACACCACTGCACTACCCTTAACCCTGAAACAGCGGCCCCGGCAAGACCCCCTACACTGCCCGAATACCACTGCACTGCCCTAACCCCTGAAACATCACCCCCTGTATGACCCTCTGCATTGCCCAAGCACAACTACACTGCCCTAAACCAAGGAAAATCCACCCCTACATGACCCCCTACACTGCCCGAACACCACTGCACTGCCCTAAACCCTGAAACACCACCCCTAGCATGAAACCCTACACTGCCCGAAAACACCACTGCACTGCCCTAAACACTAAACCCCACCCGATTACGACCCCCTACTCTGCCCGAACACCACTGATCTGCCATAAACCATGAAACACAACCCCAAGCACGGCCCCCAAACTGTCCGAACACCACTGCTCTGCCCTAAACCCTAAATACCACCCCCAGCACGACCCCCTACTCTGCCCGAACACCACTGCTCTGCCCTAAACCCTGAAACACCAGCCCAGAAAGAACCCCCTACACTGCCCGAACACCACTGCCCTAAACCCTAAAACACCACCCCCAGCAAAACCCCCTACACTGCCCGAATACCACTGCACTGCCCTAAACCCTGAAACACCACCCCAGCAAGACCCCCTACACTGCCCGAATACCACTGCACTGCCCTAACCCCTGAAACATCACCCCCTGTATGACCCTCTGCATTGCCCAAGCACAACTACACTGCCCTAAACCAAGGAAAAACCACCCCTACATGACCCCCTACACTGCCCGAACACCACTGCACTGCCCTAAACCGTGAAACACCACCCCTAGCATGAAACCCTACACTGCCCGAAAACACCACTGCACAGCCCTAAACACTAAACCCCACCCCATTACGACCCCCTACTCTGCCCAAACACCACTGATCTGCCATAAACCATGAAACACCACCCCAAGCATGGCCCCCTACACTGTCCGAACACCACTGCTCTGCCCTAAACCCTGAAACACCACCCCCAGCACGACCCCCTACACTGCCTGAACACTACTGCACTGCCCTAAACACTGAAACATCACCCCCAGCATGACCCCCTACTCTGCCCGAACACCACTGTTCTGCCATAAACCATGAAACACCACCCCAAGCACGGCCCCCTACACTGTCCGAACACCACTGCTCTACCCTAAACCCTGAAACAAAACCCCCAGCACAACTCCCTACACTGCCTGAACACTAATGCACTGCCCTAAACCCTGAAAAATCACCCCCAGCACGACCCCCTACGCTGCCCGAACACCACTGCACTGCCCTAAACCCTGAAACACCACCCCCTGCACGACCCCCTACACTGCCCGATTACCACTGCCCTGCCCTAAACCCTGAAACACCAACCCCAGAACTCCCCCGCCACTGCCCGAACACCACTGCACTGCCCTAAACCCTGAATCACCACTCCCAGCACAACCCCCTATGCTGCCCAAACACCACTGCACTGCCCTAAACACTAAACCCCACCCGATTACGACCCCCTACTCTGCCCGAACACCACTGATCTGCCATAAACCATGAAACCCGACCCCAAGCACGGCCCCCAAACTGTCCGAACACCACTGCTCTGCCCTAAACCCTAAATACCACCCCCAGCATGACCCCCTACTCTGCAAGAACACCACTGCTCTGCCCTAAACCCTGAAACACCAGCCCAGAAAGAACCCCCTACACTGCCCGAACACCACTGCCCTAAACCCTAAAACACCACCCCCAGCAAGACCCCCTACACTGCCCGAACACCACTGCACTGCCCTAAACCCTGAACCACCACCCCCTGCACGACCCCCTACACTGCCCGAATACCACTGCACTGCCCTAAACCCTGAAACACCAACCCCAGAACGACCCCCTACACTGCCTGAACACCACTGCACTGCCCTAAACCCTGAAACACCACTCCCAGCACGACCCCCTACGCTGCCCAAACACCACTGCACTGCCCTAAACCCTGAAACAACACCCCCCTGCATGACCCCCTACACTGCCCGAATACCACTGCACTGCCCTAAACCCTGAAACACCACCCCCCTGCACGACCCCCTACACTGCCCAAACACCATTGCACTGCCATAAACCCTGAAACACCATCCCCAGCACGACCCCCTTCACTGCCCGAATACCAATGCACTGCCCTAACCCCTGAAACACCTCCCCCAGCAAGACCACCTACACTGCCCGAATTCCACTGCACTGCCCTAACCCCTGAAACACCACCCCCTGTATGACCCTCTGCACTGCCCACGCACCACTGCACTGCCCTAAACCCTGAAACACCACCCCTACATGACCACCTACACTGCCCGAACATCACTGCACTGCCCTAAACCCTGAAACACTACCCCTAGCATGAAACCCTACACTGCACGAAAACACCACTGCAATGCCCTAACCACTAAACACCACCCCATTACGACCCCCTACTCTGCCAGAACACCACTGCTCTGCCCTAAACCCTGAAACACCACCCCCAGCACGACCCCCTATACTGCCTGAACACCACTGCACTGCCCTAAACCCTGAAACACCACCCCCAGCAAGACCCCCAACACTGCCCGAACACCACTGCCCTAAACCCTGAAACACCACCCCCCTGCACGACCCCCTACACTGCCCAAACACCATTGCACTGCCATAAACCGTGAAACACCACCCCCAGCACGACCCCCTTCACTGCCCGAATACCAATGAACTGCCCTAACCCCTGAAACACCTCCCCCAGTAAGACCGCCTACACTGCCTGAATTCCACTGCACTGCCCTAACCCCTGAAACACCACCCCCTGTATGACCCTCTGCACTGCCCAAGCACCACTGCACTGCCCTAAACCCTGAAACACCACCCCTACATGACCACCTACACTGCCCGAACATCATTGCACTGCCCTAAACCCTGAAACACTACCCCTAGCATGAAACCCTACACTGCACGAAAACACCACTGCAATGCCCTAACCACTAAACATACCACCCCATTATGACCCCCTACTCTGCAAGAACACCACTGCTCTACCCTAAACCCTGAAACACCACCCCCAGCATGACCCCCTACACTGCCTGAACACCACTGCACTGCCCTAAACCCTGAAACACCACCCCTAGAATGAAACCCTACACTGCCCGAAAACACCACTGCACTGCCCTAAACACTAAACCCCACCCGATTACGACCCCCTACTCTGCCCGAACACCACTGATCTGCCATAAACCTTGAAACACGACCCCAAGCACGGCCCCCAAACTGTCCGAACACCACTGCTCTGCCCTAAACCCTAAATACCACCCCCAGCACGACCCCCTACTCTGCCCGAACACCACTGCTCTGCCCTAAACCCTGAAACACCAGCCCAGAAAGAACCCCCTACACTGCCCGAACACCACTGCCCTAAACCCTAAAACACCACCCCCAGCAAGACCCCCTACACTGCCCGAATACCACTGCACTGCCCTAACCCCTGAAACACCACCCCAGCAAGACCCCCTACACTGCCCGAATACCACTGCACTGCCCTATCCCCTGAAACATCACCCCCTGTATGACCCTCTGCATTGCCCAAGCACAACTACACTGCCCTAAACCAAGGAAAAAACACCCCTACATGACCCCCTACACTGCCCGAACACCACTGCACTGCCCTAAACCGTGAAACACCACCCCTAGCATGAAACCCTACACTGCCCGAAAACACCACTGCACAGCCCTAAACACTAAACCCCACCCCATTACGACCCCCTACTCTGCCCAAACACCACTGATCTGCCATAAACCATGAAACACCACCCCAAGCATGGCCCCCTACACTGTCCGAACACCACTGCTCTGCCCTAAACCCTGAAACACCACCCCCAGCACGACCCCCTACACTGCCTGAACACTAGTGCACTGCCCTAAACCCTGAAACATCACCCCCAGCATGACCCCCTACACTGCCCGAACACCACTGTTCTGCCATAAACCATGAAACACCACCCCAAGCACGGCCCCCTACACTGTCCGAACACCACTGCTCTACCCTAAACCCTGAAACAAAACCCCCAGCACGACTCCCTACACTGCCCGAACACCACTGCACTGCCCTAAACCCTGAAACACCACCCCCTGCACGACCCCCTACACTGCCCGATTACCACTGCACTGCCCTAAACCCTGAAACACCAACCCCAGAACTCCCCCTACACTGCCCGAACACCACTGCACTGCCCTAAACCCTGAATCACCACTCCCAGCACAACCCCCTATGCTGCCCAAACACCACTGCACTGCCCTAAACACTAAACCCCACCCGATTACGACCCCCGACTCTGCCCGAACACCACTGATCTGCCATAAACCATGAAACCCGACCCCAAGCACGGCCCCCAAACTGTCCGAACACCACTGCTCTGCCCTAAACCCTAAATACCACCCCCAGCACGACCCCCTACTCTGCCCAAACACCACTGTTCTGCCCTAAACCCTGAAACACCAGCCCAGAAAGAACCCCCTACACTGCCCGAACACCACTGCCCTAAACCCTAAAACACGACCCCCAGCAAGACCCCCTACACTGCCCGAACACCACTGCACTGCCCTAAACCCTGAAACACCACCCCCTGCACGACCCCCTACACTGCCCGAATACCACTGCACTGCCCTAAACCCTGAAACACCAACCCCAGAACGACCCCCTACACTGCCTGAACACCACTGCACTGCCCTAAACCCTGAAACACCACTCCCAGCACGACCCCCTACGCTGCCCAAACACCACTGCACTGCCCTAAACCCTGAAACAACACCCCCCTGCATGACCCCCTACACTGCCCGAATACCACTGCACTGCCCTAAACCCTGAAACACCACCCCCCTGCACGACCCCCTACACTGCCCAAACACCATTGCACTGCCATAAACCCTGAAACACCATCCCCAGCACGACCCCATTCACTGCCCGAATACCAATGCACTGCCCTAACCCCTGAAACACCTCCCCCAGCAAGACCACCTACACTGCCCGAATTCCACTGCACTGCCCTAACCCCTGAAACACCACCCCCTGTATGACCCTCTGCACTGCCCACGCACCACTGCACTGCCCTAAACCCTGAAACACCACCCCTACATGACCACCTACACTGCCCGAACATCACTGCACTGCCCTAAACCCTGAAACACTACCCCTAGCATGAAACCCTACACTGCACGAAAACACCACTGCAATGCCCTAACCACTAAACACCACCCCATTATGAACCCCTACTCTGCCAGAACACCACTGCTCTGCCCTAAACCCTGAAACACCACCCCAGCACGACCCCCTACACTGCCTGAACACCACTGCACTGCCCTAAACCCTGAAACACCACCCCCTGCACGACCCCCTACACTGCCCGAACATCACTGCACTGCCCTAAACCCTGAAACACTACCCCTAGCATGAAACCCTACACTGCACGAAAACACCACTGCAATGCCCTAACCACTAAACACCACCCCATTATGAACCCCTACTCTGCCAGAACACCACTGCTCTGCCCTAAACCCTGAAACACCACCCCAGCACGACCCCCTACACTGCCTGAACACCACTGCAATGCCCTAACCACTAAACACCACCCCATTATGAACCCCTACTCTGCCAGAACACCACTGCTCTGCCCTAAACCCCGAAACACCACCCCAGCAAGACCCCCAACACTGCCCGAACACCACTGCCCTAATCCCTGAAACACCACCCCCTGCACGACCCCCTACACTGCCTGAACACCACTGCACTGCCCTAAACCCTGAAACACCACCCCCAGCAAGACCCCCAACACTGCCCGAACACCACTGCCCTAAACCCTGAAACACCACCCCCAGCACAACCCCCTACACTGCCTGAACACCACTGCACTGCCCTAAACCCTGAAACACCACCCCCAGCAAGACCCCCAACACTGCCCGAACACCACTGCCCTAAACCCTGAAACACCACCCCCCTGCACGACCCCCTACACTGCCCAAACACCATTGCACTGCCATAAACCGTGAAACACCACCCCCAGCACGACCCCCTTCACTGCCCGAATACCAATGAACTGCCCTAACCCCTGAAACACCTCCCCCAGTAAGACCGCCTACACTGCCTAAATTCCACTGCACTGCCCTAACCCCTGAAACACCACCCCCTGTATGACCCTCTGCACTGCCCAAGCACCACTGCACTGCCCTAAACCCTGAAACACCACCCCTACATGACCACCTACACTGCCCGAACATCACTGCACTGCCCTAAACCCTGAAACACTACCCCTAGCATGAAACCCTACACTGCACGAAAACACCACTGCAATGCCCTAACCACTAAACACCACCCCATTACGACCCCCTACTCTGCCAGAACACCACTGCTCTGCCCTAAACCCTGAAACACCACCCCAGCACGACCCCCTACACTGCCTGAACACCACTGCACTGCCCTAAACCCTGAAACACCACCCCCAGCATGAACCCCTACACTGCCGGAACACCACTGCACTGCCCTAATCCCTAAATACCACCCCAGCACTACCCCCTTCTGTGCCCGAACACCACTGTTCTGTCCTAAACCCTAAAACACCACCCCCAACACTACCCCCTACACTGCCCGAACAGCACTACACTGCCCTAAACCCTGAAACACCAGCCCCAGCATGACCCCCAACACTGCACAAACACCACTGCACTGCCCTAAACCCTGAAACACCTTCCCCAGCACGACCACCTACACTGCCCGAACACCACTGCAATGCCCTAAACCCTGAAAAACCACCCCCAGCAAGACCCCCAATACTGCCCGAACACCACTGCCCTAAACCCTGAAACACCACCCCAGCAAGACCCCCTACACTGCTCGAACACCACTGCACTGCCCTAAACCCTGAAACACCAGCCCCAGCATGACCCCCAACACTGCACAAACACCACTGCACTGCCCTAAACCCTGAAACAGCAGCCCCAGCACGACCCCCTACATTGTCAGTACACCACTGCACTGCCCTAAACCCTGAAACACCTTCCCCAGCACGACCACCTACACTGCCCGAACACCACTGCAATGCCCTAAACCCTGAAACACTACCCCCTGCATGACCCCCTACACTGCCCGATCACACTGCACTCTCCTAAACCCTAAATACCAACCCCAGCACGACCCCCTACTCTGCCCGAACACCACTGCTCTGCCCTAAACCCTGAAACACCAGCCCCAGAAAGACCCCCTACACTGCCCGGATACCACTGCCCTGCCATAAACCACAAAACACCACCCCCAGCATGACCCCCTACACTGCCCGCACACCACTGCACTACCCTTAACCCTGAAACAGCGGCCCCGGCAAGACCCCCTACACTGCCCGAATACCACTGCACTGCCCTAACCCCTGAAACATCACCCCCTGTATGACCCTCTGCATTCCCCAAGCACAACTACACTGCCCTAAACCAAGGAAAATCCACCCCTACATGACCCCCTACACTGCCTGAACACCACTGCACTGCCCTAAACCCTGAAACACCACCCCTAGCATGAAACCCTACACTGCCCGAAAACACCACTGCACTGCCCTAAACACTAAACCCAACCGATTACGACCCCCTACTCTGCCCGAACACCACTGATCTGCCATAAACCATGAAAGACAACCCCAAGCACGGCCCCTAAACTGTCCGAACACCACTGCTCTGCCCTAAACCCTAAATACCACCCCCAGCACGACCCCCTACTCTGCCTGAACACCACTGCTCTGCCCTAAACCCTGAAACACCAGCCCAGAAAGAACCCCCTAGACTGCCCGAACACCACTGCCCTAAACCCTAAAACACCACCCCCAGCAAGACCCCCTACACTGCCCGAATACCACTGCACTGCCCTAACCCCTGAAACACCACCCCAGCAAGACCCCCTACACTGCCCGAATACCACTGCACTGCCCTAACTCCTGAAACATCACCCCCTGTATGACCCTCTGCATTGCCCAAGCACAACTACACTGGCCTAAACCAAGGAAAAACCACCCCTACATGACCCCCTACAATGCCCGAACACCACTGCACTGCCCTAAACCGTGAAACACCACCCCTAGCATGAAACCCTACACTGCCCGAAAACACCACTGCACAGCCCTAAACACTAAACCCACCCCATTACGACCCCCTACTCTGCCCAAACACCACTGATCTGCCATAAACGATGAAACACCACCCCAAGCATGGCCCCCTACACTGTCCGAACACCACTGCTCTGCCCTAAACCCAGAAACACCACCCCCAGCACAACACCCTACACTGCCTGAACACTACTGCACTGCCCTAAACACTGAAACATCACCCCCAGCATGACCCCCCTACTCTGCCCGAACACCACTGTTCTGCCATAAACCATGAAACACCACCCCAAGCACGGCCCCCTACCCTGTCCGAACACCACTGCTCTACCCTAAACCCTGAAACAAAACCCCCAGTACGACTCCCTACACTGCCTGAACACTAATGCACTGCCCTAAACCCTGAAACATCACCCCCAGCACGACCCCCTACACTGCCCAAACACCACTGCACTGCCCTAAACCCTGAAACACTACCCCTGCAGGACCCCCTACACTGCCCGATTACCACTGCACTCCCCTAAACCCTGAAACACCAACCCCAGAACTTCCCCTACACTGCCCGAACACCACTGCACTGCCCCAAACCCTGAAACACCACTCCCAGCACGACCCCCTATGCTGCCCAAACAACACTGCACTGCCCTAAACTCTAAACCCCACCCGATTATGACCCCCTACTCTGCCCGAACACCACTGATCTGACATAAACCATGAAACCCGACCCCAAGCACGGCCCCCAAACTGTCCGAACACCACTGCTCTGCCCTAAACCCTAAATACCACCCCCAGCACGACCCCCTACTCTGCCCGAACACCACTGCTCTGCCCTAAACCCTGAAACACCAGCCCAGAAAGAACCCCCTACACTGCCCGAACACCACTGCCCTAAACCCTAAAACACCACCCCCAGCAAGACCCCCTACACTGCCCGAACACCACTGCACTGCCCTAAACCCTGAAACACCACCCCCTGCAAGACCCCCTACACTGCCCAAATACCACTGCACTGCCCTAAACCCTGAAACACCAACCCCAGAACGACCCCCTACACTGCCTGAACACCACTGCCCTAAACCCTGAAACACCACTCCCAGCACGACCCCCTACGCTGCCCAAACACCACTGCACTGCCCTAAACCCTGAAACAACACCCCCCTGCATGACCCCCTACACTGCCCGAATACCACTGCACTGCCCTAAACCCTGAAACACCACCCCCCTGCACGACCCCCTACACTGCCCAAACAGCATTGCACTGCCATAAACCCTGAAACACAATCCCCAGCACGACCCCCTTCACTGCCCGAATACCAATGCACTGCCCTAACCCCTGAAACACCTCCCCCAGCAAGACCACCTACACTGCCTGAATTCCACTGCACTGCCCTAACCCCTGAAACACCACCCCCTGTATGACCCTCTGCACTGCCCAAGCACCACTGCACTGCCCTAAACCCTGAAACACCACCCCTACATGACCACCTACACTGCCCGAACATCACTGCACTGCCCTAAACCCTGAAACACTACCCCTAGCATGAAACCCTACACTGCACGAAAACACCACTGCAATGCCCTAACCACTAAACACCACCCCATTATGAACCCCTACTCTGCCAGAACACCACTGCTCTACCCTAAACCCTGAAACACCACCCCCAGCACGACCCCCTACACTGCCTGAACACCACTGCACTGCCCTAAACCCTGAAACACCACCCCCAGCAAGACCCCCAACACTGCCCGAACACCACTGCCCTAATCCCTGAAACACCACCCCCTGCACGACCCCCTACACTGCCCAAACACCATTGCACTGCCATAAACCCTGAAACACCACCCCCAGCATGACCCCCTTCACTGCCCGATTACCAATGAATTGCCCTAACCCCTGAAACACCTCCCCCAGTAAGACCACCTACACTGCCTGAATTCCACTGCACTGCCCTAACCCCTGAAACACCACCCCCTGTATGACCCTCTGCACTGCCCAAGCACCACTGCACTGCCCTAAACCCTGAAACACCACCCCTACATGACCACCTACACTGCCTGAACATCACTGCACTGCCCTAAACCCTGAAACACTACCCCTAGCATGAAACCCTACACTGCACGAAAACACCACTGCAATGCCCTAACCACTAAACACCACCCCATTACGACCCCCTACTCTGCCAGAACACCACTGCTCTGCCCTAAACCCTGAAACACCACCCCAGCACGACCCCCTACACTGCCTGAACACCACTGCACTGCCCTAAACCCTGAAACACCACCCCCAGCATGAACCCCTACACTGCCGGAACACCACTGCACTGCCCTAATCCCTAAATACCACCCCCAGCACTACCCCCTTCTGTGCCCGAACACCACTTTTCTGTCCTAAACCCTAAAACACCACCCCCAACACTACCCCCTACACTGCCCGAACAGCACTGCACTGCCCTAAACCCTGAAACACCAGCCCCAGCATGACCCCCAACAATGCACAAACACCACTGCACTGCCCTAAACCCTGAAACAGCAGCCCCAGCACGACCCCCTACATTGTCAGTACACCACTGCACTGCCCTAAACCCTGAAACACCTTCCCCAGCACGACCACCTATACTGCCCGAACACCACTGCAATGCCCTAAACCCTGAAAAACCACCCCCAGCAAGACCCCCAATACTGCCCGAACACCACTGCCCTAAACCCTGAAACACCACCCCAGCAAGACCCCCTACACTGCTCTAACACCACTGCACTGCCCTAAACCCTGAAACACCAACCCCTGCACGGCCCCTACACTGCCCGAGCACCACTGCACGGCCCTAAACCCTGAAACACCACCCCTGCACAACCCAAAACACTGCCCAAAGACACTGCACTGCCCTAAACCCTGAAAAACTAGCCCCAGCACGACCCCCTACACTGCCCGAACACCAATGCAATGCCCTAAACCGTGAAACACCACCCCCTGTATGACCCTCTGCACTGCCCAAGCACCACTGCACTGCCCTAAACCCTGAAACACCACCCCTACATGACCACCTACACTGCCCGAACATCACTGCACTGCCCTAAACCCTGAAACACTACTCCTAGCATGAAACCCTACACTGCACGAAAACACCACTGCAATGCCCTAACCACTAAACACCACCCCATTACGACCCCCTACTCTGCCAGAACACCACTGCTCTGCCCTAAACCCTGAAACACCACCCCCAGCACGACCCCCTACACTGCCTGAACACCACTGCCCTAAACCCTGAAACACCATCCCCAGCAAGACCCCCAACACTGCCCGAACACCACTGCTCTAAACCCTGAAACACCACCCCCCTGCACGACCCCCTACACTGCCCAAACACCATTGCACTGCCATAAACCCTGAAACACCACCCCCAGCACGACCCCCTTCACTGCCCGAATACCAATGCACTGCCCTAACCCCTGAAACACCTCCCCCAGCAAGACCACCTACACTGCCCGAATTCCACTGCACTGCCCTAACCCCTGAAACACCACATCCTGTATGACCCTCTGCACTGCCCAAGCACCACTGCACTGCCCTAAACCCTGAAACACCACCCCTACATGACCACCTACACTGCCTGAACATCACTGCACTGCCCTAAACCCTGAAACACTACCCCTAGCATGAAACCCTACACTGCACGAAAACACCACTGCAATGCCCTAACCACTAAACACCACCCCATTACGACCCCGTACTCTGCCAGAACACCACTGCTCTGCCCTAAACCCTGAAACACCACCCCAGCACGACCCCCTACACTGCCTGAACACCACTGCACTACCCTAAACCCTGAAACACCACCCCCAGCATGAACCCCTACACTGCCGGAACACCACTGCCCTAATCCCTAAATACCACCCCCAGCACTACCCCCTTCTGTGCCCGAACACCGCTGTTCTGTCCTAAACCCTAAAACACCACCCCCAACACTACCCCCTACACTGCCCGAACACCACTGCACTGCCCTAAACCCTGAAACACCAGCTCCAGCATGACCCCCAACACTGCACAAACACCACTGCACTGCCCTAAACCCTGAAACAGCAGCCCCAGCACTACCCCCTACATTGTCAGTACACCACTGCACTGCCCTAAACCCTGAAACACCTTCCCCAGCACGACCACCTACACTGCCCGAACACCACTGCAATGCCCTAAACCCTGAAAAACCACCCCCAGCAAGACCCCCAATACTGCCCGAACACCACTGCCCTAAACCCTGAAACACCAGCCCAGCAAGACCCCCTACACTGCTCGAACACCACTGCACTGCCCTAAACCTTGAAACACCACCCCCTGCACGGCCCCTACACTGCCCGAGCACCACTGCACGGCCCTAAACCCTGAAACACCACCCCTGCACAACCCCCTACACTGCCCAAAGACCACTGCACTGCCCTAAACCCTGAAAAACTAGCCCCAGCACGACCCCCTACACTGCCCGAACACCACTGCAATGCCCTAAACCCTGAAACACCACCCCCTGCATGACCCCCTACACTGCCCAAACACACTGCACTCTCCTAAACCCTAAATACCACCCCCAGCACGACCCCCTACTCTGCCCGAACACCACTGCTCTGCCCTAAACCCTGAAACACCAGCCCCAGAAAGACCCCCTACACTGCCCGGATACCACTGCCCTGCCATAAACCACAAAACACCACCCCCAGCATGACCCCCTACACTGCCCGCACACCACTGCAGTACCCTTAACCCTGAAACAGCAGCCCCGGCAAGACCCCCTACACTGCCCGAATACCACTGCACTGCCCTAACCCCTGAAACATCACCCCCTGTATGACCCTCTGCATTGCCCAAGCACAACTACACTGCCCTAAACCAAGGAAAAAACACCCCTACATGACCCCCTACACTGCCCGAACACCACTGCACTGCCCTAAACCCTGAAACACCACCCCTAGCATGAAACCCTACACTGCCCGAAAACACCACTGCACTGTCCTAAACACTAAACCCCACCCGATTACGACCCCCTACTCTGCCCGAACACCACTGATCTGCCATAAACCATGAAACACGACCCCAAGCACGGCCCCCAAACTGTCCGAACACCACTGCTCTGCCCTAAACCCTAAATACCACCCCCAGCATGACCCCCTACTCTGCCCGAACACCACTGCTCTGCCCTAAACCCTGAAACACCAGCCCAGAAAGAACCCCCTACACTGCCCGAACACCACTGCCCTAAACCCTAAAACACCACCCCCAGCAAGACCCCCTACACCGCCCGAATACCACTGCACTGCCCTAACCCCTGAAACACCACCCCAGCAAGACCCCCTACACTGCCCGTACAACTGCACTGCCCTAACCCCTGAAACATCACCCCATGTATGACCCTCTGCATTGCCCAAGCACAACTACACTGCCCTAAACCAAGGAAAAACCACCCCTACATGACCCCCTACACTGCCCGAACACCACTGCACTGCCCTAAACCGTGAAACACCACCCCTAGCATGAAACCCTACACTGCCCGAAAACACCACTGCACAGCCCTAAACACTAAACCCCACCCCATTACGACCCCCTACTCTGCCCGAACACCACTGATCTGCCATAAACCATGAAACACCACCCCAAGCATGGCCCCCTACACTGTGCGAACACCACTGCTCTGCCCTAAACCCTGAAACACCACCCCCAGCACGACCCCCTACACTGCCTGAACACTACTGCACTGCCCTAAACCCTGAAACATCACCCCCAGCATGACCCCCTACTCTGCCCGAACACCACTGTTCTGCCATAAACCATGAAACACCACCCCAAGCACGGCCCCCTATACTGTCCGAACACCACTGCTCTACCCTAAACCCTGAAACACAACCCCCAGCACGACTCCCTACACTGCCTGAACACTAATGCACTGCCTTAAACCCTGAAACATCACCCCCAGCACGACCCCCTACACTGCCCGAACACCACTGCACTGTCCTAAACCCTGAAACACCACCCCCTGCACGACCCCCTACACTGCCCGATTACCACTGCACTGCCCTAAACCCTGAAACACCAACCCCAGAACTCCCCCTACACTGCCCGAACACCACTGCACTGCCCTAAACCCTGAAACACCACTCCCAGCACGACCCCCTATGCTGCCCAAACACCACTGCACTGCCCTAAACACTAAACCCCACCCGATTACGACCCCCTACTCTGCCCGAACACCACTGATCTGCCATAAACCATGAAACACGACCCCAAGCACGGCCCCCAAACTGTCCGAACACCACTGCTCTGCCCTAAACCCTAAATACCACCCCCAGCACGACCCCCTACTCTGCCCGAACACCACTGCTCTGCCCTAAACCCTGAAACACCAGCCCAGAAAGAACCCCCTATACTGCCCGAACACCACTGCCCTAAACCCTAAAACACCACCCCCAGCAAGACCCCCTACACTGCCCGAATACCACTGCACTGCCCTAACCCCTGAAACACCACCCCAGCAAGACCCCCTACACTGCCCGAATACCACTGCACTGCCCTAACCCCTGAAACATCACCCCCTGTATGACCCTCTGCATTGCCCAAGCACAACTACACTGCCCTAAACCAAGAAAAAACCACCCCTACATGACCCCCTACACTGCCCGAACACCACTGCACTGCCCTAAACCGTGAAACACCACCCCTAGTATGAAACCCTACACTGCCCGAAAACACCACTGCACAGCCCTAAACACTAAACCCCACCCCATTACGACCCCCTACTCTGCCCGAATACCACTGATCTGCCATAAACCATGAAACACCACCCCAAGCATGGCCCCCTACACTGTCCGAACACCACTGCTCTGCCCTAAACCCTGAAACACCACCCCCAGCACGACCCCCTACACTGCCTGAACACTACTGCACTGCTCTAAACCCTGAAACATCACCCCCAGCATGACCCCCTACTCTGCCCGAACACCACTGTTCTGCCATAAAGCATGAAACACCACCCCAAGCACGGCCCCCTACACTGTCCGAACACCACGGCTCTAC
Source organism: Triturus cristatus (assembly GCF_964204655.1). Lineage (NCBI taxonomy): Eukaryota > Metazoa > Chordata > Amphibia > Caudata > Salamandridae > Triturus > Triturus cristatus. Next base: position 409,724,611 of record NC_140579.1, on the reverse strand, counting down.
CCTAAACCCTGAAACACAACCCCCAGCACGACTCCCTACACTGCCTGAACACTAATGCACTGCCCTAAAGCCTGAAACATCACCCACAGCACGACCCCCTACACTGCCCAAACACCACTGCACTGCCCTAAACCCTGCAACACCACCCCCTGCACGACCCCCTACACTGCCCGATTACCACTGCACTGCCCTAAACCCTGAAACACCAACCCCAGAACTCCCCCTACACTGCCCGAACACCACTGCACTGCCCTAAACCCTGAAACACCACTCCCAGCACGACCCCCTATGCTGCCCAAACACCACTGCACTGCCCTAAACCCTGAAACTTTACCCCAGGACGACCCCCTACACTGCCCGAACACCACTGCACTGCCCTAAACCCTGAAACAACACCCCCTGCACAACCCCCTACACTGCCCGAATACCACTGCACTGCCCTAAACCCTGAAACACCACCCCCCTGCACGACCCCCTACACTGCCCAAACACCATTGCACTGCCATAAACCCTGAAACACCACCCCCAGCACAACCCCTACACTGCCCGAATACCACTGCACTGCCGTAACCCCTGAAACACCTCCCCCAGCAAGACCAGCTACACTGCCCGAATTACACTGCACTGCCCTAACCCCTGAAACACCACCCCCTGTATGACCCTCTGCACTGCCCAAGCACCACTGCACTGCCCTAAACCCTGAAACACCACCCCTACATGACCACCTACACTGCCCGAACATCACTGCACTGCCCTAAACCCTGAAACACTACCCCTAGCATGAAACCCTACACTGCACAAAACCACACTGCAATGCCCTAAACACTAAACACCACCCCATTACGACCCCCTACTCTGCCAGAACACCACTGCTCTGCCCTAAACCCTGAAACACCACCCCCAGCACAACCCCCTACACTGCCTGAACACCACTGCACTGCCCTAAACCCTGAAACACCACCCCCAGCAAGACCACCAACACTGCCCGAACCCCACTGCCCTAAACCCTGAAACACCACCCCAGCACGACCCCCTACACTGATCGAACACCACTGCACTACCCTAAACCCTGAAACACCACTCTCTGCACGGCTCCTACACTGCCCGAGCACCACTGCACAACCCTAAACCCTGAAACACCACCCCTGCACGACCCCCTACACTGCCCAAACACCACTGCACTGCCCTATACCCTGAAACTCTACCCCCAGAAAGACCCCCTACACTGCCTGAACACCACTGCACTGCCCTAAACCCTGAAACACCACCCCCCTGCATGACCCCCTACAATGCCCGAACACCACTGCACTCCCCTAAACCCTAAATACCACCCCCAGCATGACCCCCTACTCTGCCCGAACATCACTGCTCTGCCCTAAACCCTGAAACACCAGCCCCAGAAAGACCTCCTACACTGCCCGGATACCACTGCCCTGCCCTAAACGACAAAACACCACCCCCAGCATGACCCCCTACACTGCCCGCACACCACTGCACTACCATAAACCCTGAAACAGCAGCCCCGGCAAGACCCCCTACACTGCCCGAACACCACTGCCCTAAACCCTAAAACACCACCCACAGCAAGACCCCCTACACTGCCCGAATACCACTGCACTGCCCTAACCCCTGAAACACCACCCCAGCAAGACACCCTACACTGCCCGAATACTACTGCACTGCCCTAACCCCTGAAACATCACCCCCTGTATGACCCTCTGCACTGCCCAAGCACAAATACACTGCCCTAAACCAAGGAAAAACAACCCCTACATGACCCCCTACACTGCCCGAAAACCACTGCACTGCCCTAAACCCTGAAACACCACCCCTAGCATGAAACCCTACACTGCACGAAAACACCACTGCACTGCCCTAAACACTAAACACCACCCCATTACGACCCCCTACTCTGCCCGAACATCACTGATCTGCCATAAACCATGAAACACAACCCCCAGCACGGCCCCCTACACTGTCCGAACACCACTGCTCTGCCCTACACCCTGAAACACCACCCCAGCACCACCCTCTACACTGCCTGAACACCACTGCACTCCCCTAAACCCTAAATACCACCCCCAGCACGACCCCCTACTCTGCCCGAACACCACTGCTCTGCCCTAAACCCTGAAACACCACCCACAGCAAGACCCCCTACACTGCCCGAATTCCACTGCACTGCTCTAACCCCTGAAACACCACCCCAGCAAGACACCCTACACTGCCCGAATACTACTGCACTGCCCTAACCCCTGAAACATCACCCCCTGTATGACCCTCTGCACTGCCCAAGCACAACTACACTGCCCTAAACCAAGGAAAAACAACCCCTACATGACCCCCTACACTGCCCGAAAACCACTGCACTGCCCTAAACCCTGAAACACCACCCCTAGCATGAAACCCTACACTGCACGAAAACACCACTGCACTGCCCTAAACACTAAACACCACCCCATTACGACCCCCTACTCTGCCCGAACATCACTGATCTGCCATAAACCATGAAACACCACCCCCAGCACGGCCCCCTACACTGTCCGAACACCACTGCTCTGCCCTAAACCCTGCAACACCACCCCCAGCACCACCCCCTACACTGCCTGAACACCACTGCACTCCCCTAAACCCTAAATACCACCCCCAGCACGACCCCCTACTCTGCCCGAACACCACTGCTCTGCCCTAAACCCTGAAACACCAGCCCCAGAAAGACCCCCCACACTGCCCGGATACCACTGCCCTGCCCTAAACCACAAAACACCACCCCCAGCATGACCCCCTACACTGCCAGCACACCACTGCACTACCCTAAACCCTGAAACAGCAGCCCCGGCAAGACCCCCTACACTGCCCGAACACCACTGCCCTAAACCCTAAAACACCACCCACAGCAAGACCCCCTACACTGCCCGAATACCACTGCACTGCCCTAACCCCTGAAACACCACCCCAGCAAGACCCCCTACACTGCCCGAATACTACTGCACTGCCCTATCCCCTGAAACATCACCCCCTGTATGACCCTCTGCACTGCCCAAGCACAACTTCACTGCCCTAAACCAAGGAAAAACAACCCCTACATGACCCCCTACACTGCCCGAAATCCACTGCACTGCCCTAAACCCTGAAACACCACCCCTAGCATGAAACCCTACACTGCCCGAAAACACCACTGCACTGCCCTAAACACTAAACCCCACCCGATTACGACCCCCTACTCTGCCCGAACACCACTGATCTGCCATAAAACATGAAACACGACCCCAAGCACGGCCCCCAAACTGTCCGAACACCACTGCTCTGCCCTAAACCCTAAATACCACCCCCAGCAAGACCCCCTACTCTGCCCGAACACCACTGCTCTGCCCTAAACCCTGAAACACCAGCCCAGAAAGAACCCCCTACACTGCCCGAACACCACTGCCCTAAACCCTAAAACACCACTCCCAGCAAGACCCCCTACACTGCCCGAATACCACTGCACTGCCCTAACCCCTGAAACACCACCCCAGCAAGACCCCCTACACTGCCCGTACAACTGCACTGCCCTAACCCCTGAAACATCACCCCATGTATGACCCTCTGCATTGCCCAAGCACAACTACACTGCCCTAAACCAAGGAAAAACCACCCCTACATGACCCCCTACACTGCCCGAACACCACTGCACTGCCCTAAACCGTGAAACACCACCCCTAGCATGAAACCCTACACTGCCCGAAAACACCACTGCACAGCCCTAAACACTAAACCCCACCCCATTACGACCCCCTACTCTGCCCGAACACCACTGATCTGCCATAAACCATGAAACACCACCCCAAGCATGGCCCCCTACACTGTGCGAACACCACTGCTCTGCCCTAAACCCTGAAACACCCCCAGCACGACCCCCTACACTGCCTGAACACTACTGCACTGCCCTAAACCCTGAAACATCACCCCCAGCATGACCCCCTACTCTGCCCGAACACCACTGTTCTGCCATAAACCATGAAACACCACCCCAAGCACGGCCCCCTATACTGTCCGAACACCACTGCTCTACCCTAAACCCTGAAACACAACCCCCAGCACGACTCCCTACACTGCCTGAACACTAATGCACTGCCTTAAACCCTGAAACATCACCCCCAGCACGACCCCCTACACTGCCCGAACACCACTGCACTGTCCTAAACCCTGAAACACCACCCCCTGCACGACCCCCTACACTGCCCGATTACCACTGCACTGCCCTAAACCCTGAAACACCAACCCCAGAACTCCCCCTATACTGCCCGAACACCACTGCACTGCCCTAAACCCTGAAACACCACTCCCAGCATTACCCCCTATGCTGCCCAAACACCACTGCACTGCCCTAAACACTAAACCCCACCCGATTACGACCTCCTACTCTGCCCGAACACCACTGATCTGCCATAAACCATGAAACACGACCCCAAGCACGGCCCCCAAACTGTCCGAACACCACTGCTCTGCCCTAAACCCTAAATACCACCCCCAGCACGACCCCCTACTCTGCCCGAACACCACTGCTCTGCCCTAAACCCTGAAACACCAGCCCAGAAAGAACCCCCTATACTGCCCGAACACCACTGCCCTAAACCCTAAAACACCACCCCCAGCAAGACCCCCTACACTGCCCGAATACCACTGCACTGCCCTAACCCCTGAAACACCACCCCAGCAAGACCCCCTACACTGCCCGAATACCACTGCACTGCCCTAACCCCTGAAACATCACCCCCTGTATGACCCTCTGCATTGCCCAAGCACAACTACACTGCCCTAAACCAAGGAAAAACCACCCCTACATGACCCCCTACACTGCCCGAACACCACTGCACTGCCCTAAACCGTGAAACACCACCCCTAGCATGAAACCCTACACTGCCCGAAAACACCACTGCACAGCCCTAAACACTAAACCCCACCCCATTACGACCCCCTACTCTGCCCGAACACCACTGATCTGCCATAAACCATGAAACACCACCCCAAGCATGGCCCCCTACACTGTGCGAACACCACTGCTCTGCCCTAAACCCTGAAACACCACCCCCAGCACGACCCCCTACACTGCCTGAACACTACTGCACTGCCCTAAACCCTGAAACATCACCCCCAGCATGACCCCCTACTCTGCCCGAACACCACTGTTCTGCCATAAACCATGAAACACCACCCCAAGCACGGCCCCCTATACTGTCCGAACACCACTGCTCTACCCTAAACCCTGAAACACAACCCCCAGCACGACTCCCTACACTGCCTGAACACTAATGCACTGCCTTAAACCCTGAAACATCACCCCCAGCACGACCCCCTACACTGCCCGAACACCACTGCACTGTCCTAAACCCTGAAACACCACCCCCTGCACGACCCCCTACACTGCCCGATTACCACTGCACTGCCCTAAACCCTGAAACACCAACCCCAGAACTCCCCCTACACTGCCCGAACACCACTGCACTGCCCTAAACCCTGAAACACCACTCCCAGCACGACCCCCTATGCTGCCCAAACACCACTGCACTGCCCTAAACACTAAACCCCACCCGATTACGACCCCCTACTCTGCCCGAACACCACTGATCTGCCATAAACCATGAAACACGACCCCAAGCACGGCCCCCAAACTGTCCGAACACCACTGCTCTGCCCTAAACCCTAAATACCACCCCCAGCACGACCCCCTACTCTGCCCGAACACCACTGCTCTGCCCTAAACCCTGAAACACCAGCCCAGAAAGAACCCCCTATACTGCCCGAACACCACTGCCCTAAACCCTAAAACACCACCCCCAGCAAGACCCCCTACACTGCCCGAATACCACTGCACTGCCCTAACCCCTGAAACACCACCCCAGCAAGACCCCCTACACTGCCCGAATACCACTGCACTGCCCTAACCCCTGAAACATCACCCCCTGTATGACCCTCTGCATTGCCCAAGCACAACTACACTGCCCTAAACCAAGAAAAAACCACCCCTACATGACCCCCTACACTGCCCGAACACTACTGCACTGCCCTAAACCGTGAAACACCACCCCTAGTATGAAACCCTACACTGCCCGAAAACACCACTGCACAGCCCTAAACACTAAACCCCAACCCATTACGACCCCCTACTCTGCCCGAATACCACTGATCTGCCATAAACCATGAAACACCACCCCAAGCATGGCCCCCTACTCTGTCCGAACACCACTGCTCTGCCCTAAACCCTGAAACACCACCCCCAGCACGACCCCCTACACTGCCTGAACACTACTGCACTGCCCTAAACCCTGAAACATCACCCCCAGCATGACCCCCTACTCTGCCCGAACACCACTGTTCTGCCATAAAGCATGAAACACCACCCCAAGCACGGCCCCCTACACTGTCCGAACACCACGGCTCTACCCTAAACCCTGAAACACAACCCCCAGCACGACTCCCTACACTGCCTGAACACTAATGCACTGCCCTAAAGCCTGAAACATCACCCACAGCACGACCCCCTACACTGCCCAAACACCACTGCACTGCCCTAAACCCTGCAACACCACCCCCTGCACGACCCCCTACACTGCCCGATTACCACTGCACTGCCCTAAACCCTGAAACACCAACCCCAGAACTCCCCCTACACTGCCCGAACACCACTGCACTGCCCTAAACCCTGAAACACCACTCCCAGCACGACCCCCTATGCTGCCCAAACACCACTGCACTGCCCTAAACCCTGAAACTTTACCCCAGGACGACCCCCTACACTGCCCGAACACCACTGCACTGCCCTAAACCCTGAAACAACACCCCCTGCACAACCCCCTACACTGCCCGAATACCACTGCACTGCCCTAAACCCTGAAACACCACCCCCCTGCACGACCCCCTACACTGCCCAAACACCATTGCACTGCCATAAACCCTGAAACACCACCCCCAGCACAACCCCTACACTGCCCGAATACCACTGCACTGCCGTAACCCCTGAAACACCTCCCCCAGCAAGACCAGCTACACTGCCCGAATTACACTGCACTGCCCTAACCCCTGAAACACCACCCCCTGTATGACCCTCTGCACTGCCCAAGCACCACTGCACTGCCCTAAACCCTGAAACACCACCCCTACATGACCACCTACACTGCCCGAACATCACTGCACTGCCCTAAACCCTGAAACACTACCCCTAGCATGAAACCCTACACTGCACAAAACCACACTGCAATGCCCTAAACACTAAACACCACCCCATTACGACCCCCTACTCTGCCAGAACACCACTGCTCTGCCCTAAACCCTGAAACACCACCCCCAGCACAACCCCCTACACTGCCTGAACACCACTGCACTGCCCTAAACCCTGAAACACCACCCCCAGCAAGACCACCAACACTGCCCGAACCCCACTGCCCTAAACCCTGAAACACCACCCCAGCACGACCCCCTACACTGATCGAACACCACTGCACTACCCTAAACCCTGAAACACCACTCTCTGCACGGCTCCTACACTGCCCGAGCACCACTGCACAACCCTAAACCCTGAAACACCACCCCTGCACGACCCCCTACACTGCCCAAACACCACTGCACTGCCCTATACCCTGAAACTCTACCCCCAGCAAGACCCCCTACACTGCCTGAACACCACTGCACTGCCCTAAACCCTGAAACACCACCCCCCTGCATGACCCCCTACAATGCCCGAACACCACTGCACTCCCCTAAACCCTAAATACCACCCCCAGCATGACCCCCTACTCTGCCCGAACATCACTGCTCTGCCCTAAACCCTGAAACACCAGCCCCAGAAAGACCTCCTACACTGCCCGGATACCACTGCCCTGCCCTAAACGACAAAACACCACCCCCAGCATGACCCCCTACACTGCCCGCACACCACTGCACTACCATAAACCCTGAAACAGCAGCCCCGGCAAGACCCCCTACACTGCCCGAACACCACTGCCCTAAACCCTAAAACACCACCCACAGCAAGACCCCCTACACTGCCCGAATACCACTGCACTGCCCTAACCCCTGAAACACCACCCCAGCAAGACACCCTACACTGCCCGAATACTACTGCACTGCCCTAACCCCTGAAACATCACCCCCTGTATGACCCTCTGCACTGCCCAAGCACAAATACACTGCCCTAAACCAAGGAAAAACAACCCCTACATGACCCCCTACACTGCCCGAAAACCACTGCACTGCCCTAAACCCTGAAACACCACCCCTAGCATGAAACCCTACACTGCACGAAAACACCACTGCACTGCCCTAAACACTAAACACCACCCCATTACGACCCCCTACTCTGCCCGAACATCACTGATCTGCCATAAACCATGAAACACCACCCCCAGCACGGCCCCCTACACTGTCCGAACACCACTGCTCTGCCCTACACCCTGAAACACCACCCCAGCACCACCCCCTACACTGCCTGAACACCACTGCACTCCCCTAAACCCTAAATACCACCCCCAGCACGACCCCCTACTCTGCCCGAACACCACTGCTCTGCCCTAAACCCTGAAACACCACCCACAGCAAGACCCCCTACACTGCCCGAATTCCACTGCACTGCTCTAACTCCTGAAACACCACCCCAGCAAGACACCCTACACTGCCCGAATACTACTGCACTGCCCTAACCCCTGAAACATCACCCCCTGTATGACCCTCTGCACTGCCCAAGCACAACTACACTGCCCTAAACCAAGGAAAAACAACCCCTACATGACCCCCTAAACTGCCCGAAAACCACTGCACTGCCCTAAACCCTAAAACACCACCCCTAGCATGAAACCCTACACTGCACGAAAACACCACTGCACTGCCCTAAACACTAAACACCACCCCATTACGACCCCCTACTCTGCCCGAACATCACTGATCTGCCATAAACCATGAAACACCACCCCCAGCACGGCCCCCTACACTCTCCGAACACCACTGCTCTGCCCTAAACCCTGCAACACCACCCCCAGCACCACCCCCTACACTGCCTGAACACCACTGCACTCCCCTAAACCCTAAATACCACCCCCAGCACGACCCCCTACTCTGCCCGAACACCACTGCTCTGCCCTAAACCCTGAAACACCAGCCCCAGAAAGACCCCCCACACTGCCCGGATACCACTGCCCTGCCCTAAACCACAAAACACCACCCCCAGCATGACCCCCTACACTGCCAGCACACCACTGCACTACCCTAAACCCTGAAACAGCAGCCCCGGCAAGACCCCCTACACTGCCCGAACACCACTGCCCTAAACCCTAAAACACCACCCACAGCAAGACCCCCTACACTGCCCGAATACCACTGCACTGCCCTAACCCCTGAAACACCACCCCAGCAAGACCCCCTACACTGCCCGAATACTACTGCACTGCCCTAACCCCTGAAACATCACCCCCTGTATGACCCTCTGCACTGCCCAAGCACAACTTCACTGCCCTAAACCAAGGAAAAACAACCCCTACATGACCCCCTACACTGCCCGAAATCCACTGCACTGCCCTAAACCCTGAAACACCACCCCTAGCATGAAACCCTACACTGCCCGAAAACACCACTGCACTGCCCTAAACACTAAACCCCACCCGATTACGACCCCCTACTCTGCCCGAACACCACTGATCTGCCATAAACCATGAAACACGACCCCAAGCACGGCCCCCAAACTGTCCGAACACCACTGCTCTGCCCTAAACCCTAAATACCACCCCCAGCATGACCCCCTACTCTGCCCGAACACCACTGCTCTGCCCTAAACCCTGAAACACCAGCCCAGAAAGAACCCCCTACACTGCCCGAACACCACTGCCCTAAACCCTAAAACACCACCCCCAGCAAGACCCCCTACACTGCCCGAATACCACTGCACTGCCCTAACCCCTGAAACACCACCCCAGCAAGACCCCCTACACTGCCCGTACAACTGCACTGCCCTAACCCCTGAAACATCACCCCATGTATGACCCTCTGCATTGCCCAAGCACAACTACACTGCCCTAAACCAAGGAAAAACCACCCCTAAATGACCCCCTACACTGCCCGAACACCACTGCACTGCCCTAAACCGTGAAACACCACCCCTAGCATGAAACCCTACACTGCCCGAAAACACCACTGCACAGCCCTAAACACTAAACCCCACCCCATTACGACCCCCTACTCTGCCCGAACACCACTGATCTGCCATAAACCATGAAACACCACCCCAAGCATGGCCCCCTACACTGTGCGAACACCACTGCTCTGCCCTAAACCCTGAAACACCACCCCCAGCACGACCCCCTACACTGCCTGAACACTACTGCACTGCCCTAAACCCTGAAACATCACCCCCAGCATGACCCCCTACTCTGCCCGAACACCACTGTTCTGCCATAAACCATGAAACACCACCCCAAGCACGGCCCCCTATACTGTCCGAACACCACTGCTCTACCCTAAACCCTGAAACACAACCCCCAGCACGACTCCCTACACTGCCTGAACACTAATGCACTGCCTTAAACCCTGAAACATCACCCCCAGCACGACCCCCTACACTGCCCGAACACCACTGCACTGTCCTAAACCCTGAAACACCACCCCCTGCACGACCCCCTACACTGCCCGATTACCACTGCACTGCCCTAAACCCTGAAACACCAACCCCAGAACTCCCCCTACACTGCCCGAACACCACTGCACTGCCCTAAACCCTGAAACACCACTCCCAGCACGACCCCCTATGCTGCCCAAACACCACTGCACTGCCCTAAACACTAAACCCCACCCGATTACGACCTCCTACTCTGCCCGAACACCACTGATCTGCCATAAACCATGAAAAACGACCCCAAGCACGGCCCCCAAACTGTCCGAACACCACTGCTCTGCCCTAAACCCTAAATACCACCCCCAGCACGACCCCCTACTCTGCCCGAACACCACTGCTCTGCCCTAAACCCTGAAACACCAGCCCAGAAAGAACCCCCTATACTGCCCGAACACCACTGCCCTAAACCCTAAAACACCACCCCCAGCAAGACCCCCTACACTGCCCGAATACCACTGCACTGCCCTAACCCCTGAAACACCACCCCAGCAAGACCCCCTACACTGCCCGAATACCACTGCACTGCCCTAACCCCTGAAACATCACCCCCTGTATGACCCTCTGCATTGCCCAAGCACAACTACACTGCCCTAAACCAAGAAAAAACCACCCCTACATGACCCCCTACACTGCCCGAACACCACTGCACTGCCCTAAACCGTGAAACACCACCCCTAGTATGAAACCCTACACTGCCCGAAAACACCACTGCACAGCCCTAAACACTAAACCCCACCCCATTACGACCCCCTACTCTGCCCGAATACCACTGATCTGCCATAAACCATGAAACACCACCCCAAGCATGGCCCCCTACACTGTCCGAACACCACTGCTCTGCCCTAAACCCTGAAACACCACCCCCAGCACGACCCCCTACACTGCCTGAACACTACTGCACTGCCCTAAACCCTGAAACATCACCCCCAGCATGACCCCCTACTCTGCCCGAACACCACTGTTCTGCCATAAAGCATGAAACACCACCCCAAGCACGGCCCCCTACACTGTCCGAACACCACGGCTCTACCCTAAACCCTGAAACACAACCCCCAGCACGACTCCCTACACTGCCTGAACACTAATGCACTGCCCTAAAGCCTGAAACATCACCCACAGCACGACCCCCTACACTGCCCAAACACCACTGCACTGCCCTAAACCCTGCAACACCACCCCCTGCACGACCCCCTACACTGCCCGATTACCACTGCACTGCCCTAAACCCTGAAACACCAACCCCAGAACTCCCCCTACACTGCCCGAACACCACTGCACTGCCCTAAACCCTGAAACACCACTCCCAGCACGACCCCCTATGCTGCCCAAACACCACTGCACTGCCCTAAACCCTGAAACTTTACCCCAGGACGACCCCCTACACTGCCCGAACACCACTGCACTGCCCTAAACCCTGAAACAACACCCCCTGCACAACCCCCTACACTGCCCGAATACCACTGCACTGCCCTAAACCCTGAAACACCACCCCCCTGCACGACCCCCTACACTGCCCAAACACCATTGCACTGCCATAAACCCTGAAACACCACCCCCAGCACAACCCCTACACTGCCCGAATACCACTGCACTGCCGTAACCCCTGAAACACCTCCCCCAGCAAGACCAGCTACACTGCCCGAATTACACTGCACTGCCCTAACCCCTGAAACACCACCCCCTGTATGACCCTCTGCACTGCCCAAGCACCACTGCACTGCCCTAAACCCTGAAACACCACCCCTACATGACCACCTACACTGCCCGAACATCACTGCACTGCCCTAAACCCTGAAACACTACCCCTAGCATGAAACCCTACACTGCACAAAACCACACTGCAATGCCCTAAACACTAAACACCACCCCATTACGACCCCCTACTCTGCCAGAACACCACTGCTCTGCCCTAAACCCTGAAACACCACCCCCAGCACAACCCCCTACACTGCCTGAACACCACTGCACTGCCCTAAACCCTGAAACACCACCCCCAGCAAGACCCCCAACACTGCCCGAACCCCACTGCCCTAAACCCTGAAACACCACCCCAGCACGACCCCCTACACTGATCGAACACCACTGCACTACCCTAAACCCTGAAACACCACTCTCTGCACGGCTCCTACACTGCCCGAGCACCACTGCACAACCCTAAACCCTGAAACACCACCCCTGCACGACCCCCTACACTGCCCAAACACCACTGCACTGCCCTATACCCTGAAACTCTACCCCCAGCAAGACCCCCTACACTGCCTGAACACCACTGCACTGCCCTAAACCCTGAAACACCACCCCCCTGCATGACCCCCTACAATGCCTGAACACCACTGCACTCCCCTAAACCCTAAATACCACCCCCAGCATGACCCCCTACTCTGCCCGAACATCACTGCTCTGCCCTAAACCCTGAAACACCAGCCCCAGAAAGACCTCCTACACTGCCCGGATACCACTGCCCTGCCCTAAACGACAAAACACCACCCCCAGCATGACCCCCTACACTGCCCGCACACCACTGCACTACCATAAACCCTGAAACAGCAGCCCCGGCAAGACCCCCTACACTGCCCGAACACCACTGCCCTAAACCCTAAAACACCAACCACAGCAAGACCCCCTACACTGCCCGAATACCACTGCACTGCCCTAACCCCTGAAACACCACCCCAGCAAGACACCCTACACTGCCCGAATACTACTGCACTGCCATAACCCCTGAAACATCACCCCCTGTATGACCCTCTGCACTGCCCAAGCACAAATACACTGCCCTAAACCAAGGAAAAACAACCCCTACATGACCCCCTACACTGCCCGAAAACCACTGCACTGCCCTAAACCCTGAAACACCACCCCTAGCATGAAACCCTACACTGCACGAAAATACCACTGCACTGCCCTAAACACTAAACACCCCCCCATTACGACCCCCTACTCTGCCCGAACATCACTGATCTGCCATAAACCATGAAACACCACCCCTAGCACGGCCCCCTACACTGTCCGAACACCACTGCTCTGCCCTACACCCTGAAACACCACCCCAGCACCACCCCCTACACTGCCTGAACACCACTGCACTCCCCTAAACCCTAAATACCACCCCCAGCACGACCCCCTACTCTGCCCGAACACCACTGCTCTGCCCTAAACCCTGAAACACCACCCACAGCAAGACCCCCTACACTGCCCGAATTCCACTGCACTGCTCTAACCCCTGAAACACCACCCCAGCAAGACACCCTACACTGCCCGAATACTACTGCACTGCCCTAACCCCTGAAACATCACCCCCTGTATGACCCTCTGCACTGCCCAAGCACAACTACACTGCCCTAAACCAAGGAAAAACAACCCCTACATGACCCCCTACACTGCCCGAAAACCACTGCACTGCCCTAAACCCTGAAACACCACCCCTAGCATGAAACCCTACACTGCACGAAAACACCACTGCACTGCCCTAAACACTAAACACCACCCCATTACGACCCCCTACTCTGCCCGAACATCACTGATCTGCCATAAACCATGAAACACCACCCCCATCACGGCCCCCTACACTGTCCGAACACCACTGCTCTGCCCTAAACCCTGCAACACCACCCCCAGCACCACCCCCTACACTGCCTGAACACCACTGCACTCCCCTAAACCCTAAATACCACCCCCAGCACGACCCCCTACTCTGCCCGAACACCACTGCTCTGCCCTAAACCCTGAAACACCAGCCCCAGAAAGACCCCCCACACTGCCCGGATACCACTGCCCTGCCCTAAACCACAAAACACCACCCCCAGCATGACCCCCTACACTGCCAGCACACCACTGCACTACCCTAAACCCTGAAACAGCAGCCCCGGCAAGACCCCCTACACTGCCCGAACACCACTGCCCTAAACCCTAAAACACCACCCACAGCAAGACCCCCTACACTGCCCGAATACCACTGCACTGCCCTAACCCCTGAAACACCACCCCAGCAAGACACCCTACACTGCCCGAATACTACTGCACTGCCATAACCCCTGAAACATCACCCCCTGTATGACCCTCTGCACTGCCCAAGCACAAATACACTGCCCTAAACCAAGGAAAAACAACCCCTACATGACCCCCTACACTGCCCGAAAACCACTGCACTGCCCTAAACCCTGAAACACCACCCCTAGCATGAAACCCTACACTGCACGAAAATACCACTGCACTGCCCTAAACACTAAACACCCCCCCATTACGACCCCCTACTCTGCCCGAACATCACTGATCTGCCATAAACCATGAAACACCACCCCTAGCACGGCCCCCTACACTGTCCGAACACCACTGCTCTGCCCTACACCCTGAAACACCACCCCAGCACCACCCCCTACACTGCCTGAACACCACTGCACTCCCCTAAACCCTAAATACCACCCCCAGCACGACCCCCTACTCTGCCCGAACACCACTGCTCTGCCCTAAACCCTGAAACACCACCCACAGCAAGACCCCCTACACTGCCCGAATTCCACTGCACTGCTCTAACCCCTGAAACACCACCCCAGCAAGACACCCTACACTGCCCGAATACTACTGCACTGCCCTAACCCCTGAAACATCACCCCCTGTATGACCCTCTGCACTGCCCAAGCACAACTACACTGCCCTAAACCAAGGAAAAACAACCCCTACATGACCCCCTACACTGCCCGAAAACCACTGCACTGCCCTAAACCCTGAAACACCACCCCTAGCATGAAACCCTACACTGCACGAAAACACCACTGCACTGCCCTAAACACTAAACACCACCCCATTACGACCCCCTACTCTGCCCGAACATCACTGATCTGCCATAAACCATGAAACACCACCCCCATCACGGCCCCCTACACTGTCCGAACACCACTGCTCTGCCCTAAACCCTGCAACACCACCCCCAGCACCACCCCCTACACTGCCTGAACACCACTGCACTCCCCTAAACCCTAAATACCACCCCCAGCACGACCCCCTACTCTGCCCGAACACCACTGCTCTGCCCTAAACCCTGAAACACCAGCCCCAGAAAGACCCCCCACACTGCCCGGATACCACTGCCCTGCCCTAAACCACAAAACACCACCCCCAGCATGACCCCCTACACTGCCAGCACACCACTGCACTACCCTAAACCCTGAAACAGCAGCCCCGGCAAGACCCCCTACACTGCCCGAACACCACTGCCCTAAACCCTAAAACACCACCCACAGCAAGACCCCCTACACTGCCCGAATACCACTGCACTGCCCTAACCCCTGAAACACCACCCCAGCAAGACCCCCTACACTGCCCGAATACTACTGCACTGCCCTAACCCCTGAAACATCACCCCCTGTATGACCCTCTGCACTGCCCAAGCACAACTTCACTGCCCTAAACCAAGGAAAAACAACCCCTACATGACCCCCTACACTGCCCGAAATCCACTGCACTGCCCTAAACCCTGAAACACCACCCCTAGCATGAAACCCTACACTGCACGAAAACACCACTGCACTGCCCTAAACACTAAACACCACCCCATTACGACCCCCTACTCTGCCCGAACATCACTGATCTGCCATAAACCATGAAACACCACCCCCAGCATGGCCCCCTACACTGTCCGAACACCACTGCTCTGCCCTAAACCCTGAAACACCACCCCCAGCACCACCCCCTACACTGCCTGAACACCACTGCACTCCCCTAAACCCTAAATACCACCCCCAGCACGACCCCCTACTCTGCCCGAACACCACTGCTCTGCCCTAAACCCTGAAACACCAGCCCCAGAAAGACCCCCTACACTGCCCGGATACCACTGCCCTGCCCTAAACCACAAAACACCACCCCCAGCATGACCCCCTACACTGCCCGCACACCACTGCACTACCCTAAACCCTGAAACAGCAGCCCCGGCAAGACCCCCTACACTGCCCGAACACCACTGCCCTAAACCCTAAAACACCACCCACAGCAAGACCCCCTACACTGCCCGAATACCACTGCACTGCCCTAACCCCTGAAACACCACCCCAGCAAGACCCCCTACACTGCCCGAATACCACTGCACTGCCCTAACCCCTGAAACACCACCCCAGCAAGACCCCCTACACTGCCCGAATACTACTGCACTGCCCTAACCCCTGAAACATCACCCCCTGTATGACCCTCTGCACTGCCCAAGCACAACTACACTGCCCTAAACCAAGGAAAAACAACCCCTACATGACCCCCTACACTGCCCGAAAACCACTGCACTGCCCTAAACCCTGAAACACCACCCCTAGCATGAAACCCTACACTGCACGAAAACACCACTGCACTGCCCTAAACACTAAACACCACCCCATTACGACCCCCTACTCTGCCCGAACATCACTGATCTGCCATAAACCATGAAACACCACCCCCAACACGTCCCCCTACACTGTCCGAACACCACTGCTCTGCCCTAAACCCTGAAACACCACCCCCAGCACCACCCCCTACACTGCCTGAACACCACTGCACTGCCCTAAACCCTTAAACATCACCTCCAGCATGACCCCTGCACTGCCCGAACACCACTGCACTGCCCTAAACCCTGAAACACCACTCCCATCACGACCCCTACACTGCCCAAACACAACTGCTTGATCTAAACCCTGAAACTCTTCCCCCAGCACGACCCCCTACACTCCCCGAACACCACTGCACTGCCCTAAACCCTGAAACACCACCCCCTGCACGACCCCCTACACTGCCCGAATACCACTGCACTGCCCTAAACCCTGAAACACCACCCCCTGCACGACCCCCTACACTGCCCGAATACCACCGCACTGCCCTAAACCCTGAAACACCAACCCCAGAACAACCCCCTACACTGCCCAAACACCACTGCACTGCCCTAAACCCTAAAACACCACTCCCAGCACGACCAACTACACTGCCCAAACACCACTGCACTGCCCTAAACCCTGAAACTCTACCCCAGCATGACCCCCTACACTGCCCGAACACCACTGAACTGCCCTAAACGCTGAAACAACACCCCCCTGCAAGACCCCCTACACTTCCTGATTACCACTGCCCTAAACCTTGAAACACCACCCCTGCACGACTCCCTTCACTGCCCAAACACCACTGCACTGCCCTAAACCCTGAAACACCACCCCATCACGACCCCTACACTGCCCAAACTCCACTGCACTGCCCTAAACCCTGAAACACCACCCCCAGCATGACCCCCTACTCTGCGCGAACACCAATGCTCTGCCCTAAACCCTGAAACACCAGTCCCAGCATGACCCCCTACACTGCCCGAACAGCACTGCACTGCCCTAAACCACAAAACACCAGCACCAGCACGACTCCTTACACTGCCCGAACTCCATTACACTCCCATAAACCCTGAAACACCATCCCCAGCAAGACCCCCTACACTGCCCAAACACCACTGCCCTAAACCCTGAAATACCATCCCCAGCTAGACCCCCTACACTGCCCGAACACCACTGCACAGCCCTTAACCCAGAAAAACCACACCCTGTATGACCCCCTACACTGCCCGAGCACCACTGCACTGCCCTAAACCCTGAAACACCACCCCTGCACAACCCCCAACACTGCCAGAATACCACTGCACTGCCCTAAACCCTGAAACACCACCCCCAGCAAGACCCCCTCCACTGCCCGAACACCACTGCACTGCCCTAAACCAAGAAACACCACCCCCAGCATGACCTCCTACACTGCCGGAGCACCACTGCACTGCTCTAAACCATGAATAACACCCCAGCATGAACCCCTACACTGTCCGAACACCACTGCACAGCCCTAAACCCTAAATACCACCCCCAGCACGACCCCCTACTCTGCCCGAACGCAACTGCTCTGACCTAAACCATGAAACACCACCCCCCAACACGACCCCCTACACTGCCCGAAAACCACTGCACTGCCCTAAACCCTGAAACACCAGCCCCAGCACTACACCCTATACTGCGCGAACACCACTGCACTGCCCTAAGCCCTGTAACACCACCCCCAGCATGACCCCCTACACTGCCCGAACACCACTGCAGTGCCCTAAACCCTAAATACCACCCCCAGCACGACCCCCTACTCTGTCCGAACACCTCTGTCTCCCCTAAACCCTGAAACACCAGCCCCAGAAAGACCCCCTACACTGCCCGAATACCACTGCCCTGCCTAAACCACAAAATACCACCCCCAGCATGACCCCCTACACTGCCCGCACACCACTGCACTACCCTAAACCCTGAAACACCAGCCCCGGCAAGATCCCCTACAATGCCCGAACACCACTGCCCTATACCCTGAAACACCACCCCCAGCAAGACCCCCTACACTGCTCGAAGACCACTGCACTGACCTAAACCCAGAAAAACCACCCCTGCACGACCCCTACACTGCCCAAACACCACTGCTTGCTCTAAACCCTGAAACTCTACCCCCAGCACGACCCCCTACACTCCCCGAACACCACTGCACTGCCCTAAACCCTGAAACACCACCCCCTGCACGACCCCCTACACTGCCCGAATACCACTGCACTGCCCTAAACCCTGAAACACCAACCCCAGAACGACCCCCTACACTGCCCAAACACCACTGCACTGCCCTAAACCCTAAAACACCACTCTCAGAACGACCCCCTACACTGCCCAAACACCACTGCACTGCCCTAAACCCTGAAACTCTACCCCAGCATGACCCCCTACACTGCCCGAACACCACTGAACTGCCCTAACCGCTGAAACAACACCCCCCTGCACGACCCCCTACGCTGCCTGAATACCACTGCCCTAAACCTTGAAACACCACCCCTGCACGACCCCCTTCACTGCCCAAACACCACTGCACTGCCCTAAACCCTGAATCACCACCCCATCACGACCACCTACACTGCCCAAACTCCACTGCACTGCCCTAAACCCTGAAACACCACCCCCAGCATGACCCCCTACTCTGCCCGAAAACCACTGCTCTGCCCTAAACCCTGAAACACCAGTCCCAGCATGACCCCCTACACTGCCCGAACACCACTGCACTGCCCTAAACCACAAAACACCAGCACCAGCACGACCCCTTACACTGCCCGATCTCCATTACACTCCCATAAACCCTGAAACACCATCCCCAGCAAGACCCCCTACACTGCCCGAACACCACTGCCCTAAACCCTGAAATACCATCCCCAGCTAGACCCCTACACTGACCGAACACCACTGCACAGCCCTTAACCCAGAAAAACCACACCCTGTATACCCCCTACACTGCCCGAGCACCACTGCACTGCCCTAAACCCTGAAACACCACCCCTGCACAACCCCCAACACTGCCAGAATACCACTGCACTGCCCTAAACCCTGAAACACCACCCCCAGCAAGACCCCCTCCACTGCCCGAACACCACTGCACTGCCCTAAACCAAGAAACACCACCCCCAGCATGACCTCCTACACTGCCGGAGCACCACTGCACTGCTCGAAACCATAAATAACACCCCAGCATGAACCCCTACACTGCCCGAAAACCACTGCACTGCCCTAAACCCTGAAACATCAGCCCCAGCACTACCCCCTATACTGCGTGAACACCACTGCACTGCCCTAAGCCCTGTAACACCACCCCCAGCATGACCCCCTACACTGCCCGAACACCACTGCAGTGCCCTAAACCCTAAATACCACCCCCAGCACGACCCCCTACTCTGTCCAAACACCTCTGTCTCCCCTAAACCCTGAAACACCAGCCCCAGAAAGACCCCCTACACTGCCCGAATACCACTGCCCTGCCTAAACCACAAAACACCACCCCCAGCATGACCCCCTACACTGCCCGCACACCACTGCACTACCCTAAACCCTGAAACACCAGCCCCGGCAAGATCCCCACAATGCCCGAACACCACTGCCCTATACCCTGAAACACCACCCCCAGCAAGACCCCCTACACTGCCCGAAGACCACTGCACTGACCTAAACCCAGAAAAACCACCCCTGCACGAACCCCTACACTGTCCGAGCACCACTGAACTGCACTAAACCCTAAAACACCACCCCCAGCATGAACCCCTACACTGCCGGAACACCACTGCACTCCCCTAATCCCTAAATACCACCCCCAGCACTACCCCCTTCTCTGCCCGAACACCACTGTTCTGCCCTAAACCCTGAAACACCAGCCCCAGCATGACCCCCAACACTGCACAAACACCACTGCACTGCCCTAAACCCTGAAACACCAGCCCCAGCATGACCCCCAACACTACACAAACACCACTGCACTGGCCTAAACCCTGAAAGAGCAGCCCCAGCACGACCCCCTACATTGTCAGTACACCACTGCACTGCCTTAAACCCTGATACACCACCCCAGCACGACCCCCTACACTGCCCGAACACCACTGCAATGCCCTAAACCCTGAAACACCACCCCCAGCAAGACCCCCAACACTGCCAGAACACCACTGCCCTAAACCCTGAAACACCACCCCAGCAAGACCTCTACACTGCTCGAACACCACTGCACTGCCCTAAACCCTGAAACACCACCCCCTGCATGGCCCCTACACTGCCTGAACACCACTGCACTGCCCTAAACCCTGAAACTCTACCCCCAGCAAGACCCCCTACACTGCCTGAACACCACTGCAATGCCCTAAACCCTGAAACACCACCCCCTGCATGACCCCCTACACTGCCTGAACACCACTGCACTCCCCTAAACCCTAAATACCACCCCCAGCACGACCCCCTACTCTGCCCGAACACCACTGCTCTGCCCTAAACCCTGTAACACCAGCCCCAGAATACCCCATACACTGCGCGGATACCACTGCCCTGCCCTAAACCACAAAACACCACCCCCAGCATGACCCCCTACACTGCCCGCACACCACTGCACTACCCTTAACCCTGAAACAGCAGCCCCGGTAAGACCCCCTACACTGCCCGAACACCACTGCCCTAAACCCTAAAACACCACCCCCAGCAAGACCCCTACACTGCCCGAATACCAATGCACTGTCCTAACCCCTGAAACACCACCCCAGCAAGACCCCCTACACTGCCTGAATACCACTGCACTGCCCTAACCCCTGAAGCATCACCCCCTGTATGACCCTCTGCATTGCCCAAGCACAACTACACTGCCCTACACAAAGGAAAAACCACCCCTACATGACCCCCTATACTGCCCGAACACCACTGCACTGCCCTAAACCCTGAAACACCACCCCTAGCATGAAACCCTACACTGCAAGAAAACACCACTGCACTGCCCTAAACACTAAACACCACCCCATTACGACCCCCTACTCTGCCCGAACACCACTGATCTGCCATAAACCATGAAACACCACCCCAAGCACGGCCCCCTACACTGTCCGAACACCACTGCTCTGTCCTAAACCCTGAAACACCACCCCCAGCACGACCCCCTACACGGCCTGAACACCACTGCACTGCCCTAAACCCTGAAACATCACCCCCAGCATGACCCCTGCACTGCCCGAACACCACTGCACTGCCCTAAACCCTGAAACACCACTCCCATCACGACCCCTACACTGCCCAAACACAACTGCTTGCCCTAAACCCTGAAACACCACTCCCAGCACGACCCCCTATGCTGCCCAAACACCACTGCACTGCCCTAAACCCTGAAACAACACCCCCCTGCATGACCCCCTACACTGCCCGAATACCACTGCACTGCCCTAAACCCTGAAACACCACCCCCCTGCACGACCCCCTACACTGCCCAAACACCATTGCACTGCCATAAACCCTGAAACACCACCCCCAGCACGACCCCTTTCACTGCCCGAATACCAATGCACTGCCCTAACCCCTGAAACACCTCCCCCAGCAAGATCACCTACACTGCCCGAATTCCACTGCACTGCCCTAAACCCTGAAACACCACCCCCCTGCACGACCCCCTACACTGCCCAAATACCATTGCACTGCCATAAACCCTGAAAAGCCACCCCCAGCACGACCCCTTTCACTGCCCGAATACCAATGCACTGCCCTAACCCCTGAAACACCTCCCCCAGCAAGACCACCTACACTGCCCGAATTCCACTGCACTGCCCTAACCCCTGAAACACCACCACCTGTATGACCCTCTGCACTGCCCAAGCACCACTGCACTGCCCTAAACCCTGAAACACCACCCCTACATGACCACCTACACTGCCCGAACATCACTGCACTGCCCTAAACCCTGAAACACTACCCCTAGCATGAAACCCTACACTGCACGAAAACACCACTGCAATGCCCTAACCACTAAACACCACCCCATTACGACCCCCTACTCTGCCAGAACACCACTGCTCTGCCCTAAACCCTGAAACACCACCCCCATCACGACCCCCTACACTGCCTGAACACCACTGCACTGCCCTAAACCCTGAAACACCACCCCCAGCAAGACCCCCAACACTGCCCGAACACCACTGCCCTAAACCCTGAAACACCACCCCCCTGCACGACCCTCCACACTGCCCAAACACCATTGCACTGCCATAAACCCTGAAACACCACCCCCAGCACGACCCCCTTCACTGCCCGAATACCAATACACTGCCCTAACCCCTGAAACACCTCCCCCAGCAAGACCATCTACACTGCCCGAATTCCACTGCACTGCCCTAACCCCTGAAACACCACCCCCTGTATGACCCTCTGCACTGCCCAAGCACCACTGCACTGCCCTAAACCCTGAAACAGCACCCCAGCAAGACCCCCTACACTGCCCGAATACCACTGCACTGCCCTAACCCCTGAAATACCACCACCAGCACGACCCCTACACTGCCCGAACACCACTGCACTGCCCTAAACCCTGAAACACCAACCCCAGCCCGACCCCCTACACTGCCCGAACATCACTTCACTCCCCTAACCCCTGAACCACCTCCCCCAGCAAGACCATCTACACTGCCCGAATTCCACTGCACTGCCCTAACCCCTGAAACACCACCCCCTGCATGACCCTCCACACTGCCCAAACACCATTGCACTGCCATAAACCCTGAAACACCACCCCCAGCACGACCCCCTTCACTGCCCGAATACCAATGCACTGCCCTAACCCCTGAAACACCTCCCCCAGCAAGACCATCTACACTGCCCGAATTCCACTGCACTGCCCTAACCCCTGAAACACCACCCCCAGCAAGACCCCCAACACTACCCGAACACCACTGCGCTAAACCCTGAAACACCACCCCAGCACGACCCCCTACACTGCTCGAACACCACTGCACTGCCCTAAACCCTGAAACACCACCCCCTGCACGGCCCCTACACTGCCCGAGCAGCACTGCACGGCCCTAAACCCTGAAACACCACCCCTGCACGACCCCCTACACTGCCCAAACACCACTGCACTGCCCTAAACCCTGAAACACCACCCCCCTGCATGACCCCTTACACTGCCCGAACACCACTGCACTCCCCTAAACCCTAAATACCACCCCCAGCACAACCCCCTACTCTGCCCGAACACCACTGCTCTGCCCTAAACCCTGAAACACCAGCCCCAGAAAGACCCCCTACACTGCCCGGATACCACTGCCCTGCCCTAAACCACAAAACACCACCCCCAGCATGACCCCCTACACTGCCCGCACACCACTGTGCTACCCTAAACCCTGAAACAGCAGTCCTGGCAAGACCACCTACACTGCCCGAAAACCACTGCCCTAACTCCTAAAACACCACCCACATCAAGACCCCCTACACTGCCCGAATACCACTGCACTGCCCTAACCCCTGAAACACCACCCCAGCAAGACCCCCTACACTGCCCGAATACCACTGCACTGCCCTAACCCCTGAAACATCACCCCCTGTATGTCCCTCTGCACTGCCCAAGCACAACTACACTGCCCTAAACCAAGGAAAAACCACCCCTACATGACCCCCTACACTGCCCGAAAACCACTGCACTGCCCTAAACCCTGAAACACCACCCCTAGCATGAAACCCTACACTGCACGAAAACACCACTGCACTGCCCTAAACACTAAACACCACCACCTGTATGACCCTCTGCACTGCCCAAGCACCACTGCACTGCCCTAAACCCTGAAACACCACCCCTACATGACCACCTACACTGCCCGAACATCACAGCACTGCCCTAAACCCTGAAACACTACCCCTAGCATGAAACCCTACACTGCACGAAAACACCACTGCAATGCCCTAACCACCAAACACCACCCCATTACGACCCCCTACTCTGCCAGAACACCACTGCTCTGCCCTAAACCCTGAAACACCACCCCCATCACGACCCCCTACACTGCCTGAACACCACTGCACTGCCCTAAACCCTGAAACACCACCCCCAGCAAGACCCCCAACACTGCCCGAACACCACTGCCCTAAACCCTGAAACACCACCCCCCTGCACGACCCTCCACACTGCCCAAACACCATTGCACTGCCATAAACCCTGAAACACCACCCCCAGCACGACCCCCTTCACTGCCCGAATACCAATACACTGCCCTAACCCCTGAAACACCTCCCCCAGCAAGACCATCTACACTGCCCGAATTCCACTGCACTGCCCTAACCCCTGAAACACCACCCCCTGTATGACCCTCTGCACTGCCCAAGCACCACTGCACTGCCCTAAACCCTGAAACACCACCCCAGCAAGACCCCCTACACTGCCCGAATACCACTGCACTGCCCTAACCCCTGAAATACCACCACCAGCACGACCCCTACACTGCCCGAACACCACTGCACTGCCCTAAACCCTGAAACACCAACCCCAGCCCGACCCCCTACACTGCCCGAACATCACTTCACTCCCCTAACCCCTGAACCACCTCCCCCAGCAAGACCATCTACACTGCCCGAATTCCACTGCACTGCCCTAACCCCTGAAACACCACCCCCTGCACGACCCTCCACACTGCCCAAACACCATTGCACTGCCATAAACCCTGAAACACCACCCCCAGCACGACCCCCTTCACTGCCCGAATACCAAAGCACTGCCCTAACCCCTGAAACACCTCCCCCAGCAAGACCATCTACACTGCCCGAATTCCACTGCACTGCCCTAACCCCTGAAACACCACCCCCAGCAAGACCCCCAACACTGCCCGAACACCACTGCGCTAAACCCTGAAACACCACCCCAGCACGACCCCCTACACTGCTCGAACACCACTGCACTGCCCTAAACCCTGAAACACCACCCCCTGCACGGCCCCTACACTGCCCGAGCAGCACTGCACGGCCCTAAACCCTGAAACACCACCCCTGCACGACCCCCTACATTGCCCAAACACCACTGCACTGCCCTAAACCCTGAAACACCACCCCCCTGCATGACCCCTTACACTGCCCGAACACCACTGCACTCCCCTAAACCCTAAATACCACCCCCAGCACGACCCCCTACTCTGCCCGAACACCACTGCTCTGCCCTAAACCCTGAAACACCAGCCCCAGAAAGACCCCCTACACTGCCCGGATACCACTGCCCTGCCCTAAACCACAAAACACCACCCCCAGCATGACCCCCTACACTGCCCGCACACCACTGTGCTACCCTAAACCCTGAAACAGCAGTCCTGGCAAGACCCCCTACACTGCCCGAAAACCACTGCCCTAACCCCTAAAACACCACCCACATCAAGACCCCCTACACTGCCCGAATACCACTGCACTGCCCTAACCCCTGAAACACCACCCCAGCAAGACCCCCTACACTGCCCGAATACCACTGCACTGCCCTAACCCCTGAAACATCACCCCCTGTATGTCCCTCTGCACTGCCCAAGCACAACTACACTGCCCTAAACCAAGGAAAAACCACCCCTACATGACCCCCTACACTGCCCGAAAACCACTGCACTGCCCTAAACCCTGAAACACCACCCCTAGCATGAAACCCTACACTGCACGAAAACACCACTGCACTGCCCTAAACACTAAACACCACCCCATTACGACCCCCTACTCTGCCCGAACATCACTGATCTGCCATAAACCATTAAACACCACCCCCAGCACGGCCCCCTACACTGTCCGAACACCACTGCTCTGCCCTAAACCCTGAAACACCACCCCCAGCATGACCCCCTACACTGCCTGAACACCACTGCACTGCCCTAAACCCTTAAACATCACCCCCAGCATGACCCCTGCACTGCCCGAACACCACTGCACTGCCCTAACCCTGAAACACCACTCCCATCACGACCCCTACACTGCCCAAACACCACTGCTTGCTCTAAACCCTGAAACTCTACCCCCAGCACAACCCCCTACACTGCCCGAACACCACTGCACTGCCCTAAACCCTGAAACTCCACCCCCTGCACGACCCCCTACACTGCCCGAATACCACTGCACTGCCCTAAACCCTAAAACACCAACCCCAGAAAGACCCCCTACACTGCCCGATCACCACTGCACTGCCCTAAACCCTGAAACACCAATCCCAGCATGACCCCATACACTGCCCAAACACCACTGCACTGCCCTAAACCCTGAAACTCTACCCCAGCATGAGCCCTACACTGCCCGAACACCACTGCATTGCCCTAACCCCTGAAACACCACCCCCAGCAAGACCACCTACACTGCCCGAATCCCACTGCACTGCCCTAACTCATGAAACACCACCCCCAGCAAGACCACCTACACTGCCCGAATCCCACTGCACTGCCCTAACTCATGAAACACCACCCCCTGTCTGACCCTCTGCACTGCCCCAGCACCACTGCACTGCACTGCCCTAAACCCTGAAACACCATCCCCAGCAAGACCCCCTCCACTGCCCGAACACCACTGCACTGCCCTAAACCCTGAAACACCAGCCCCAGCCGACCCCCTACACTGCCCAAACACCACTGCACTGCCCTAAGCCCTGTAACACCACCCCCAGCATGACCCCTTACACTGCCCGAACACCACTGCAGTGTCCTAAACCCTAAATACCACCCAAAGCATGACCCCCTACTCTGCCCAAACACTTCTGTCTCCCCTAAATCCTGAAACACCAGCCCCAGAAAGACCCCTACACTGCCCGAATACCACTGCCCTGCCTAAACCACAAAACACCACCCCCAGCATGACCCCCTACACTGCCCGCACACCACTGCACTACCCTAAACCCTGAAACACCAGCCCCGGCAAGATCCCCTACAATGCCCGAACACCACTGCCCTATACCCTGAAACACCACCCCCAGCAAGACCCCCTACACTGCCCGAAGACCACTGCACTGACCTAAACCCTGAAAAACCACCCCCTGCACGAACCCCTACACTGCCCGAGCACCACTGAACTGCCCTAAACCCTGAAACACCACCCCTGCACGACCCCCTACACTGCCCGAACACCACTGCACTGCCCTAACCCCTGAAAAACCACCTCCAGCACGAACCCCTACTCTGCCGAACACCACTGCTCTGCCCTAAACCCTAAAACACCACCCCCAGCATGAACCCCTACAGTGCCGGAACACCACTGCTCTGCCCTAATCCCTGAAACAGCAGCCCCAGCATGACCCCCTACATTGTCAGTACACCACTGCACTGCCCTAAACCTTGAAATACCACCACCAGCACGACCCCTACACTGCCCGATCACCACTACACTGCCCTAAACCCTGAAACACCAGCCCCAGACCGACCCCCTACACTGCCCGAACACCACTTCACTGCCCTAGCCCCTGAAACACCACCCCCAGCATGACCTCCTACACAGCCGGAGCACCACTGCACTGCTCTAAACCATAAATACCACCCCAGCATGAACCCCTACACTGTCCGAACACCACTGCACTACCCTAAACACTGAAACACCAGCCCCAGCCCGACCCCCTACACTGCCCAAACACCACTGCACTGCCCTAAGCTCTGTAACACCACCCCCAGCATGACCCCCTACACTGCCCGAACACCACTGCACTGCTCTAAACCATAAATAACACCCCAGCATGAACGCCTACGCTGTCCGAACACCACTGCACTGCCCTAAACCCTGAAACACCAGCCCCAGCCCCACCCCCTACACTGGTCAAACACCACTGCACTGCCCTCAGCCCTGTAACACCACCCCCAGCATGACCCCCTACACTGCCCGAACACCACTGCAGTGCCCTAAACCCTAAATACCACCCCCAGCACGACACCCTACTCTGTCCGAACACCTCTGTCTCCCATAAACCCTGAAGCACCAGCCCCAGAAAGACCCCCTACACTGCCCGAATACCACTGCCCTGCCTAAACCACAAAGCACCACCCCCAGCATGACCCCCTACACTGCCCGCACACCACTGCACTACCCTAAACCCTGAAACACCAGCACCGGCAAGATCCCCTACAATGCCCGAACACCACTGCCCTATACCCTGAAACACCACCCCCAGCAAGAACCCCTACACTGCCCGAAGACCACTGCACTGACCTAAACCCAGAAAAACCACCCCTGCACGAACCCCTACACTGTCCGAGCACCACTGAACTGCACTAAACCCTGAAACACCACCCCTGCACGACCCCCTACACTGCCTGAACACCACTGCACTGCCCTAAACACTGAAACACCACCTCCAGCATGACCCCCAACTCTGCCCGAACACCACTACTCTGCCCTAAACCCTAAAACACCACCCCCAGCATGAACCCCTACACTGCCGGAACACCACTGCACTCCCCTAATCCCTAAATACCACCCCCAGCACTACCCCTTCTCTGCCCGAACACCACTGTTCTGCCCTAAACCCTAAAACACCACCACCAACACTACCCCCTACACTTCCCGAACACCACTGCTCTGCCCTAAACCCTGAAACACCAGCCCCAGCATGACCCCCAACACTGCACAAACACCACTGCACTGCCCTAAACCCTGAAACACCAGCCCCAGCATGACCCCCAACACTACACAAACACCACTGCACTGGCCTAAACCCTGAAAGAGCAGCCCCAGCACGACCCCCTACATTGTCAGTACACCACTGCACTGCCCTAAACCCTGATACACCACCCCAGCACGACCCCCTACACTGCCCGAACACCACTGCAATGCCCTAAACCCTGAAACACCACCCCCAGCAAGACCCCCAACACTGTCAGAACACCACTGCCCTAAACCCTGAAACACCACCCCAGCAAGACCTCTACACTGCTCGAACACCACTGCACTGCCCTAAACCCTGAAACACCACCCCCTGCATGGCCCCTACTCTGCCTGAACACCACTGCACTGCCCTAAACCCTGAAACTCTACCCCCAGCAAGACCCCCTACACTGCCTGAACACCACTGCAATGCCCTAAACCCTGAAACACCACCCCCTGCATGACCCCCTACACTGCCTGAACACCACTGCACTCCCCTAAACCCTAAATACCACCCCCAGCACGACCCCCTACTCTGCCCGAACACCACTGCTCTGCCCTAAACCCTGAAACACCAGCCCCAGAATACCCCCTACACTGCGCGGATACCACTGCCCTGCCCTAAAGCACAAAACACCACCCCCAGCATGACACCTTACACTGCCCGCATACCACTGCACTACCCTTAACCCTGAAACAGCAGCCCCGGTAAGACCCCCTACACTGCCCGAACACCACTGCCCTAAACCCTAAAACACCACCCCCAGCAAGACCCCTACACTGCCCGAATACCACTGCACTGTCCTAACCCCTGAAACACCACCCCAGCAAGACCCCCTACACTGCCTGAATACCACTGCACTGCCCTGACCCCTGAAGCATCACCCCCTGTATGACCCTCTGCATTGCCCAAGCGCAACTACACTGCCCTACACAAAGGAAAAACCACCCCTACATGACCCCCTATACTGCCCGAACACCACTGCACTGCCCTAAACCCTGAAACACCACCCCTAGCATGAAACCCTACACTGCAAGAGAACACCACTGCACTGCCCTAAACACTAAACACCACCCCATTACGACCCCCTACTCTGCCCGAACACCACTGATCTGCCATAAACCATGAAACACCACCCCAAGCACGGCCCCCTACACTGTCTGAACACCACTGCTCTGTCCTAAACCCTGAAACACCACCCCCAGCACGACCCCCTACACTGCCTGAACACCACTGCACTGCCCTAAACCCTGAAACATCACCCCCAGCATGACCCCTGCACTGCCCGAACACCACTGCACTGCCCTAAACCCTGAAACACCACTCCCATCACGACCCCTACACTGCCCAAACACAACTGCTTGCCCTAAACCCTGAAACTCTACCCCAGCACGACCCCCTACACTGCCAGAACACCACTGCACTGCCCTATACCCTGAAACACCAACCCCAGAACGACCCCCTACACTGCCTGAACACCACTGCACTGCCCTAAACCCTGAAACACCACTCCCAGCACGACCCCCTACGCTGCCCAAACACCACTGCACTGCCCTAAACCCTGAAACAACACCCCCCTGCATGACCCCCTACACTGCCCGAATACCACTGCACTGCCCTATCCCCTGAAACACCACCACCTGTATGACCCTCTGCACTGCCCAAGCACCACTGCACTGCCCTAAACCCTGAAACACCACCCCTACATGACCACCTACACTGCCCGAACATCACTGCACTGCCCTAAACCCTGAAACACTACCCCTAGCATGAAACCCTACACTGCACGAAAACACCACTGCAATGCCCTAACCACTAAACACCACCCCATTACGACCCCCTACTCTGCCAGAACACCACTGCTCTGCCCTAAACCCTGAAACACCACCCCCAGCACGACCCCCTACACTGCCTGAACACCACTGCACTGCCCTAAACCCTGAAACACCACCCCCAGCAAGACCCCCAACACTGCCCGAACACCACTGCCCTAAACCCTGAAACACCACCCCCCTGAACGACCCCCTACACTGCCCAAACAGCATTGCACTGCCATAAACCCTGAAACACCACCCCCAGCACGACCCCCTTCACTGCCTGAATACCAATGCACTGCCCTAACCCCTGAAACACCTCCCCCAGCAAGACCACCTACACTGCCCGAATTCCACTGCACTGCCCTAACCCCTGAAACACAACCCCCTGTATGACCCTCTGCACTGCCCAAGCACCACTGCACTGCCCTAAACCTTGAAACACCACCCCTACATGACCACCTACACTGCCCGAACACCACTGCTCTGCCCTAAACCCTGAAACACCACCCCATTACGACCCCCTACTCTGCCAGAACACCACTGCTCTGCCCTAAACCCTGAAACACCACCCCAGCACGACCCCCTACACTGCCTGAACACCACTGCACTGCCCTAAACCCTGAAACACCACCCCCAGCAAGACCCCCAACACTGCCCGAACACCACTGCGCTACACCCTGAAACACCACCCCAGCACGACCCCCTACACTGCTCGAACACCACTGCACTGCCTTAAACCCTGAAACACCACCCCCTGCACGGCCCCTACACTGCCCAAGCAGCACTGCATGGCCCTAAACCCTGAAACACCACCCCTGCACGACCCCCTACACTGCCCAAACACCACTGCACTGCCCTAAACCCTGAAACACCACCCCCCTGCATGACCCCCTACACTGCCCGAACACCACTGCACTCCCCTAAACCCTAAATACCACCCCCAGCATGACCCCCTACTCTGCCCGAACACCACTGCTCTGCCCTAAACCCTGAAACACCAGCCCCAGAAAGACCCCCTACACTGCCCGGATACCACTGCCCTGCCCTAAACCACAAAACACCACCCCCAGCATGACCCCCTACACTGCCTGCACACCACTGTGCTACCCTAAACCCTGAAACAGCAGGCCCTGCAAGACCCCCTACACTGCCCGAAAACCACTGCCCTAACCCCTAAAACACCACCCACAGCAAGACCCCCTACACTGCCCGAATACCACTGCACTGCCCTAACCCCTGAAACACCACCCCAGCAAGACCCCCTACACTGCCCGAATACCACTGCACTGCCCTAACCCCTGAAACATCACCCCCTGTATGTCCGTCTGCACTGCCCAAGCACAACTACACTGCCCTAAACCAAGGAAAAACCACCCCTACATGACCCCCTACACTGCCCGAAAACCACTGCACTGCCCTAAACCCTGAAACACCACCCCTAGCATGAAACCCTACACTGCACGGAAACACCACTGCACTGCCCTAAACACTAAACACCACCCCATTACGACCCCCTACTCTGCCCGAACATCACTGATCTGCCATAAACCATGAAACACCACCCCCAGCACGGCCCCCTACACTGTCCGAACACCACTGCTCTGCCCTAAACCCTGAAACACCACCCCCAGCACGACCCCCTACACTGCCTGAACACCACTGCACTGCCCTAAACCCTTAAACATCACCCCCAGCATGACCCCTGCACTGCCCGAACACCACTGCACTGCCCTAAACCCTGAAACACCACTCCCATCACGACCCCTACACTGCCCAAACACCACTGCTTGCTCTAAACCCTTAAACTCTACCCCCAGCACGACCCCCTACACTGCCCGAACACCACTGCACTGCCCTAAACCCTGAAACACCACCCCCTGCACGACCCCCTACACTGCCCGAATACCACTGCACTGCCCTAAACCCTGAAACACCAACCCCAGAACGACCCCCTACACTGCCCGATCACCACTGCACTGCCCTAAACCCTGAAACACCAATCCCAGCATGACCCCATACACTGCCCAAACACCACTGCACTGCCCTAAACCCTGAAACTCTACCCCAGCATGACCCCCTACACTGCTCGAACACCACTGCACTGCCCTAAACCCTGAAACAACACTCCCCTGCACGACCCCCTACACTGCCCGAATACCACTGCACTGCCCTAAACGCTGAAACACCACCCCCCTGCACGACCCCCTACACTGCCCAAACACCATTGCACTGCCATAAACCCTGAAACACCACCCCCAGCACGACCCCCTACACTGCCCGAATACCACTGCACTGCCCTAACCCCTGAAACACCACCCCCAGCAAGACCACCTACACTGCCCAAATCCCACTGCACTGCCCTAACCCATGAAACACCACCCCCTGTATGACCCTCTGCACTGCCCCAGCACCACTGCACTGCACTGCCCTAAACCCTGAAACACCATCCCCAGCAAGACCCCCTCCACTGCCCGAACACCACTGCACTGCCCTAAACCAAGAAACACCACCCCCAGCATGACCTCCTACATTGCGGAGCGCCACTGCACTGCTCTAAACCATAAATAACACCCCCAGCATGAACCCCTACACTGCCCAAACACCACTGCACTGCCCTAAGCCCTGTAACACCACCCCCAGCAAGACCCCCTACACTGCCCGAACACCACTGCAGTGCCCTAAACCCTAAATACCACCCACAGCATGACCCCCTACTCTGCCCGAACACCATTGCCTTGCCCTAAACCACAAAACACCACCCCCAGCATGACCCCCTACAATGCCCGCACACCACTGCACTACCCTAAACCCTGAAACACCAGCCCCGGCAAGACCCCCTACACTGCCCGAACACCACTTCCCTATACCCTGAAACACCACCCTCAGAAAGACCCCCTACACTGCCCGAAGACCACTGCACTGACCTAAACCCTGAAAAACCACCCCCTGCATGAACCCCTACACTGCCCAAGCACCACTGAACTGCCCTAAACCCTGAAACACCACCCCTGCACGACCCCCTACACTGCCCGAACACCACTGCACTGCCCTAAACCCTGAAACACCACCTCCAGCATGAACCCCTACTCTGCCGAACACCACTGCTCTGCCCTAAACCCTAAAACACCACCCCCAGCATGAACCCCTACACTGCTGGAACACCACTGCTCTGCCCTAATCCCTGAAACAGCAGCCCCAGCACGACCCCCTACATTGTCAGTACACCACTGCACTGCCCTAAACCTTGAAATACCACCACCAGCACGACCCCTACACTGCCCGAACACCACTGCACTGCCCTAAACCCTGAAACACCAGCCCCAGCCCGACCCCCTACACTGCCCGAACACCACTTCACTGCCCTAGCCCCTGAAACACCACCCCCAGCATGACCTCCTACACTGCCGGAGCACCACTGCACTGCTCTAAACCATAAATACCACCCCAGCATGAACCCCTACACTGTCCGAACACCACTGCACTACCCTAAACACTGAAACACCAGCCCCAGCCCGACCCCCTACACTGCCCAAACACCACTGCACTGCCCTAAGCCCTGTAACACCCCCCCCCAGCATGACCCCCTACACTGCCCGAACACCACTGCACTGCTCTAAACCATAAATAACACCCCAGCATGAACGCCTACACTGTCCGAACACCACTGCAATGCCCTAAACCCTGAAACACCAGCCCCAGCCCCACTCCCTACACTGGTCAAACACCACTGCACTGCCCTAAGCCCTGTAACACCACCCCCAGCATGACCCCCTACACTGCCTGAACACCACTGCAGTACCCTAAACCCTAAATACCACCCCAGCACGACACCCTACACTGCGCGAACACCTCTGTCTCCCATAAACCCTGAAACACCAGCCCCAGAAAGACCCCCTACACTGCCCGAATACCACTGCCCTGCCTAAACCACAAAACACAACCCCCAGCATGACCCCCTACACTGCCCGCACACCACTGCACTACCCTAAACTCTGAAACACCAGCCCCGGCAAGATCCCTTACACTGCCCGAACACCACTGCCCTATACCCTGAAACACCACCCCTAGCAAGACCCCCTACACTGCCCAAAGACCACTGCAGTGACCTAAACCCAGAAAAACCACCCCTGCATGAACCCCTACACTGTCCGAGCACCACTGAACTGCCCTAAACCCTGAAACACCACCCCTGCAAGACCCCCTACACTGCCCGAACACCACTGCACTGCCCTAAACCCTGAAACACCACCGCCAGCACGAACCCCTACTCTGCCCGAATACCACTATTCTGCCCTAAACCCTAAAACACCACCCCCAGCATGAACCCCTACACTGCTGGAACACCACTGCACTGCCCTAATCCCTAAATACCACCCCCAGCACTACCTTCTTCTCTGCCCGAACACCACTGTTCTGCCCTAAATCCTAAAACACCACCCCCAACACTACCCCCTACACTGCCCGAAAACCACTGCACTGCACTAAACCCTGAAACACCAGCCCCAGCATGACCCTAACACTGCAAAAACACCACTGCACTGCCCTAAACCCTGAAACAGCAGCCCCAGCACGACCCCCTATATTGTCAGTACACCACTGCACTGCCCTAAACCCTGAAACACCACCCCAGCACAATCCCCTATACTGCCCGAACACCACTGCAATGCCCTAAACCCTGAAACACCACCCCCAGCAAGACCCCCAACACTGCCCGAACACCACTGCCCTAAACCCTGAAACACCACCCCAGCAAGACCGCCTACACTGCTCGAACACCACTGCACTGCCCTAAACCCTGAAATACCACCCCCTGCACGGCCCCTACACTGCCCGAGCACCACTGCATGGCCCTAAACCCTGAAACACCACCCCCAGCAAGACCCCCTACACTGCCTGAACACCACTGCACTGCCCTAAACCCTGATCACCACCCCCTGCATGACTCTCTACACTGCCCGAACACCACTGCAGTCCCCTAAACCCTAAATACCACCCCCAGCACGACCCCCTACTCTGCCCGAACACCACTGCTCTGCCCTAAACCCTGAAACAGCAGCCCTAGAAAGACCTCCTACACTGCCCGGATACCACTGGCCTGCCCTAAACCACAAAACACCACCCCCAGCATGACCCCCTACACTGCCCGCATACCACTGCCCTACCCTTAACCCTGAAACAGCAGCTCCGGCAAGACCCCCTACACTGCCCGAACACCACTGCCCTAAACCCTAAAACACCACCCCCAGCAAGATCCCCTACACTGCCCGAATACCACTGCACTACCCTAACCCCTGAAACATCACCCCCTGTATGACCCTCTGCATTGCCCAAGCACAACACCACTGCACTCCCCTAAACCCTAAATACCACCCCCAGCACGACCCCCTACTCTGCCCGAACACCACTGCTCTGCCCTAAACCCTAAAACAGCAGCCCTAGAAAGACCCCCTACACTGCCCGGATACCACTGCCCTGCCCTAAACCACAAAACAACACCCTCCAGCATGACCCCCTACACTGCCTGCACACCACTGCACTACCCTAAACCCTGAAACACGAGCCCTGGCAGGACCCCCTACACTGCCCGAACACCGCTGCCCTATACCCTGAAACACCACCCCCAGCAAGACCCCCTACACTGCCCGAAGACCACTGCACTGACCTAAACCCTGAAAAACCACCCCCTGCACGAACCCCTACACTGCCCGAGCACCACTGAACTGCCCTAAACCCTGAAACACCACCCCTGCACGACCCCCTACACTGCCCGAACACCACTGCACTGTCCAAAACCCTGAAACACCACCTCCAGCACGACCCCCTACTCTGCCGAACACCACTGCTCTGCCCTAAACCATAAAACACCACCCCCAGCATGAACTCCTACACTGCCGGAACACGACTGCACTGCCCTAATCCCTAAATACCACCCCCAGCACTACCCCCTTCTCTGCCCCGACACCACTGTTCTGCCCTAAACCCTTAAACACCAACACCCAACATGACCCCCTACACTGCCCGAACACCACTGCACTGCCCTAAACCCTGAAATACCACCACCAGCACGACCCCTACACTGCCCGAACACCACTGCACTGCCCTAAACCCTGAAACACCAGCCCGACTCCCTACACTGCCCGAACATCACTTCACTTCCCTAACCCCTGAAACACCACCCCCAGCATGACCTCCTACACTGCTGGAGCACCACTGCACTGCTCTAAACCATAAATAACACCCCAGCATGAACCCCTACACTGTCCGAACACCACTGCACTGCCCTAAACCCTGAAACACCAGCTCCAGCCCAACCCCCTACACTGCCCAAACACCACTGCACTTCCATAAGCCCTGTAACACCGCCCCCAGCATGACCCCCTACACCGCCCGAACACCACTGCACTGCTCTAAACCATAAATAACACCCCAGCATGAACCCCTACACTGTCCGAACACCACTGCACTGCCCTAAACCCTGAAACACCAGCCCCAGCCCGACCCCCTACACTGCCCAAACACCACTGCACTGCCCTAAGCCCTGTAACACCACCCCCAGCATGACCCCCTACACTGCCCGAACATGACTGCAGTGCCCTAAACCCTAAATACCACCCCCAGCACGACCCCCTACTATGCCCGAACACCTCTGTCTCCCCTAAACCCTGAAACACCAGCCCCAGAAAGACCCCCTACACTGCCCGAATACCACTGCCCTGCCTAAACCACAAAACAACACCCCCAGCATGACCCCCTACACTGCCCGCACACCACTGCACTACCCTAAACCCTGAAACACCAGCCCCGGCAAGATCCCCTACACTGCCCGAACACCACTACCCTATACCCTGAAACACCACCTCCAGCACGACCCCCTACTCTGCTGAACACCACTGCTCTGCCCTAAACCCTGAAACACCACCCCCAGCACGACCCCCTACACTGCCTGAACACCACTGCACTGCCCTAAACCCTGAAACACCACCCCCAGCAAGACCCCCAACACTGCCCGAACACCACTGCCCTAAACCCTGAAACACCA
Source organism: Triturus cristatus (assembly GCF_964204655.1). Taxonomy (NCBI): domain Eukaryota; kingdom Metazoa; phylum Chordata; class Amphibia; order Caudata; family Salamandridae; genus Triturus; species Triturus cristatus. The sequence goes on along the minus strand of NC_140579.1, from coordinate 409,686,198 downwards.
CCCCCCTGAACGACCCCCTACACTGCCCAAACAGCATTGCACTGCCATAAACCCTGAAACACCACCCCCAGCACGACCCCCTTCACTGCCTGAATACCAATGCACTGCCCTAACCCCTGAAACACCTCCCCCAGCAAGACCACCTACACTGCCCGAATTCCACTGCACTGCCCTAACCCCTGAAACACCACCCCCTGTATGACCCTCTGCACTGCCCAAGCACCACTGCACTGCCCTAAACCTTGAAACACCACCCCTACATGACCACCTACACTGCCCGAACACCACTGCTCTGCCCTAAACCCTGAAACACCACCCCATTACGACCCCCTACTCTGCCAGAACACCACTGCTCTGCCCTAAACCCTGAAACACCACCCCAGCACGACCCCCTACACTGCCTGAACACCACTGCACTGCCCTAAACCCTGAAACACCACCCCCAGCAAGACCCCCAACACTGCCCGAACACCACTGCGCTACACCCTGAAACACCACACCAGCACGACCCCCTACACTGCTCGAACACCACTGCACTGCCTTAAACCCTGAAACACCACCCCCTGCACGGCCCCTACACTGCCCAAGCAGCACTGCATGGCCCTAAACCCTGAAACACCACCCCTGCACGACCCCCTACACTGCCCAAACACCACTGCACTGCCCTAAACCCTGAAACACCACCCCCCTGCATGACCCCCTACACTGCCCGAACACCACTGCACTCCCCTAAACCCTAAATACCACCCCCAGCATGACCCCCTACTCTGCCCGAACACCACTGCTCTGCCCTAAACCCTGAAACACCAGCCCCAGAAAGACCCCCTACACTGCCCGGATACCACTGCCCTGCCCTAAACCACAAAACACCACCCCCAGCATGACCCCCTACACTGCCTGCACACCACTGTGCTACCCTAAACCCTGAAACAGCAGGCCCTGCAAGACCCCCTACACTGCCCGAAAACCACTGCCCTAACCCCTAAAACACCACCCACAGCAAGACCCCCTACACTGCCCAAATACCACTGCACTGCCCTAACCCCTGAAACACCACCCCAGCAAGACCCCCTACACTGCCCGAATACCACTGCACTGCCCTAACCCCTGAAACATCACCCCCTGTATGTCCGTCTGCACTGCCCAAGCACAACTACACTGCCCTAAACCAAGGAAAAACCACCCCTACATGACCCCCTACACTGCCCGAAAACCACTGCACTGCCCTAAACCCTGAAACACCACCCCTAGCATGAAACCCTACACTGCACGGAAACACCACTGCACTGCCCTAAACACTAAACACCACCCCATTACGACCCCCTACTCTGCCCGAACATCACTGATCTGCCATAAACCATGAAACACCACCCCCAGCACGGCCCCCTACACTGTCCGAACACCACTGCTCTGCCCTAAACCCTGAAACACCACCCCCAGCACGACCCCCTACACTGCCTGAACACCACTGCACTGCCCTAAACCCTTAAACATCACCCCCAGCATGACCCCTGCACTGCCCGAACACCACTGCACTGCCCTAAACCCTGAAACACCACTCCCATCACGACCCCTACACTGCCCAAACACCACTGCTTGCTCTAAACCCTGAAACTCTACCCCCAGCACGACCCCCTACACTGCCCGAACACCACTGCACTGCCCTAAACCCTGAAACACCACCCCCTGCACGACCCCCTACACTGCCCGAATACCACTGCACTGCCCTAAACCCTGAAACACCAACCCCAGAACGACCCCCTACACTGCCCGATCACCACTGCACTGCCCTAAACCCTGAAACACCAATCCCAGCATGACCCCATACACTGCCCAAACACCACTGCACTGCCCTAAACCCTGAAACTCTACCCCAGCTTGACCCCCTACACTGCTCGAACACCACTGCACTGCCCTAAACCCTGAAACAACACTCCCCTGCACGACCCCCTACACTGCCCGAATACCACTGCACTGCCCTAAACGCTGAAACACCACCCCCCTGCACGACCCCCTACACTGCCCAAACACCATTGCACTGCCATAAACCCTGAAACACCACCCCCAGCACGACCCCCTACACTGCCCGAATACCACTGCACTGCCCTAACCCCTGAAACACCACCCCCAGCAAGACCACCTACACTGCCCAAATCCCACTGCACTGCCCTAACCCATGAAACACCACCCCCTGTATGACCCTCTGCACTGCCCCAGCACCACTGCACTGCACTGCCCTAAACCCTGAAACACCATCCCCAGCAAGACCCCCTCCACTGCCCGAACACCACTGCACTGCCCTAAACCAAGAAACACCACCCCCAGCATGACCTCCTACATTGCGGAGCGCCACTGCACTGCTCTAAACCATAAATAACACCCCCAGCATGAACCCCTACACTGCCCAAACACCACTGCACTGCCCTAAGCCCTGTAACACCACCCCCAGCAAGACCCCCTACACTGCCCGAACACCACTGCAGTGCCCTAAACCCTAAATACCACCCACAGCATGACCCCCTACTCTGCCCGAACACCATTGCCTTGCCCTAAACCACAAAACACCACCCCCAGCATGACCCCCTACAATGCCCGCACACCACTGCACTACCCTAAACCCTGAAACACCAGCCCCGGCAAGACCCCCTACACTGCCCGAACACCACTTCCCTATACCCTGAAACACCACCCTCAGAAAGACCCCCTACACTGCCCGAAGACCACTGCACTGACCTAAACCCTGAAAAACCACCCCCTGCACGAACCCCTACACTGCCCAAGCACCACTGAACTGCCCTAAACCCTGAAACACCACCCCTGCACGACCCCCTACACTGCCCGAACACCACTGCACTGCCCTAAACCCTGAAACACCACCTCCAGCATGAACCCCTACTCTGCCGAACACCACTGCTCTGCCCTAAACCCTAAAACACCACCCCCAGCATGAACCCCTACACTGCTGGAACACCACTGCTCTGCCCTAATCCCTGAAACAGCAGCCCCAGCACGACCCCCTACATTGTCAGTACACCACTGCACTGCCCTAAACCTTGAAATACCACCACCAGCACGACCCCTACACTGCCCGAACACCACTGCACTGCCCTAAACCCTGAAACACCAGCCCCAGCCCGACCCCCTACACTGCCCGAACACCACTTCACTGCCCTAGCCCCTGAAACACCACCCCCAGCATGACCTCCTACACTGCCGGAGCACCACTGCACTGCTCTAAACCATAAATACCACCCCAGCATGAACCCCTACACTGTCCGAACACCACTGCACTACCCTAAACACTGAAACACCAGCCCCAGCCCGACCCCCTACACTGCCCAAACACCACTGCACTGCCCTAAGCCCTGTAACACCCCCCCCCAGCATGACCCCCTACACTGCCCGAACACCACTGCACTGCTCTAAACCATAAATAACACCCCAGCATGAACGCCTACACTGTCCGAACACCACTGCAATGCCCTAAACCCTGAAACACCAGCCCCAGCCCCACTCCCTACACTGGTCAAACACCACTGCACTGCCCTAAGCCCTGTAACACCACCCCCAGCATGACCCCCTACACTGCCCGAACACCACTGCAGTACCCTAAACCCTAAATACCACCCCAGCACGACACCCTACACTGCGCGAACACCTCTGTCTCCCATAAACCCTGAAACACCAGCCCCAGAAAGACCCCCTACACTGCCCGAATACCACTGCCCTGCCTAAACCACAAAACACAACCCCCAGCATGACCCCCTACACTGCCCGCACACCACTGCACTACCCTAAACTCTGAAACACCAGCCCCGGCAAGATCCCTTACACTGCCCGAACACCACTGCCCTATACCCTGAAACACCACCCCTAGCAAGACCCCCTACACTGCCCAAAGACCACTGCAGTGACCTAAACCCAGAAAAACCACCCCTGCATGAACCCCTACACTGTCCGAGCACCACTGAACTGCCCTAAACCCTGAAACACCACCCCTGCAAGACCCCCTACACTGCCCGAACACCACTGCACTGCCCTAAACCCTGAAACACCACCGCCAGCACGAACCCCTACTCTGCCCGAATACCACTATTCTGCCCTAAACCCTAAAACACCACCCCCAGCATGAACCCCTACACTGCTGGAACACCACTGCACTGCCCTAATCCCTAAATACCACCCCCAGCACTACCTTCTTCTCTGCCCGAACACCACTGTTCTGCCCTAAATCCTAAAACACCACCCCCAACACTACCCCCTACACTGCCCGAAAACCACTGCACTGCACTAAACCCTGAAACACCAGCCCCAGCATGACCCTAACACTGCAAAAACACCACTGCACTGCCCTAAACCCTGAAACAGCAGCCCCAGCACGACCCCCTATATTGTCAGTACACCACTGCACTGCCCTAAACCCTGAAACACCACCCCAGCACAATCCCCTATACTGCCCGAACACCACTGCAATGCCCTAAACCCTGAAACACCACCCCCAGCAAGACCCCCAACACTGCCCGAACACCACTGCCCTAAACCCTGAAACACCACCCCAGCAAGACCGCCTACACTGCTCGAACACCACTGCACTGCCCTAAACCCTGAAATACCACCCCCTGCACGGCCCCTACACTGCCCGAGCACCACTGCATGGCCCTAAACCCTGAAACACCACCCCCAGCAAGACCCCCTACACTGCCTGAACACCACTGCACTGCCCTAAACCCTGATCACCACCCCCTGCATGACTCTCTACACTGCCCGAACACCACTGCAGTCCCCTAAACCCTAAATACCACCCCCAGCACGACCCCCTACTCTGCCCGAACACCACTGCTCTGCCCTAAACCCTGAAACAGCAGCCCTAGAAAGACCTCCTACACTGCCCGGATACCACTGGCCTGCCCTAAACCACAAAACACCACCCCCAGCATGACCCCCTACACTGCCCGCATACCACTGCCCTACCCTTAACCCTGAAACAGCAGCTCCGGCAAGACCCCCTACACTGCCCGAACACCACTGCCCTAAACCCTAAAACACCACCCCCAGCAAGATCCCCTACACTGCCCGAATACCACTGCACTACCCTAACCCCTGAAACATCACCCCCTGTATGACCCTCTGCATTGCCCAAGCACAACACCACTGCACTCCCCTAAACCCTAAATACCACCCCCAGCACGACCCCCTACTCTGCCCGAACACCACTGCTCTGCCCTAAACCCTAAAACAGCAGCCCTAGAAAGACCCCCTACACTGCCCGGATACCACTGCCCTGCCCTAAACCACAAAACAACACCCTCCAGCATGACCCCCTACACTGCCTGCACACCACTGCACTACCCTAAACCCTGAAACACGAGCCCTGGCAGGACCCCCTACACTGCCCGAACACCGCTGCCCTATACCCTGAAACACCACCCCCAGCAAGACCCCCTACACTGCCCGAAGACCACTGCACTGACCTAAACCCTGAAAAACCACCCCCTGCACGAACCCCTACACTGCCCGAGCACCACTGAACTGCCCTAAACCCTGAAACACCACCCCTGCACGACCCCCTACACTGCCCGAACACCACTGCACTGTCCAAAACCCTGAAACACCACCTCCAGCACGACCCCCTACTCTGCCGAACACCACTGCTCTGCCCTAAACCATAAAACACCACCCCCAGCATGAACTCCTACACTGCCGGAACACGACTGCACTGCCCTAATCCCTAAATACCACCCCCAGCACTACCCCCTTCTCTGCCCCGACACCACTGTTCTGCCCTAAACCCTTAAACACCAACACCCAACATGACCCCCTACACTGCCCGAACACCACTGCACTGCCCTAAACCCTGAAATACCACCACCAGCACGACCCCTACACTGCCCGAACACCACTGCACTGCCCTAAACCCTGAAACACCAGCCCGACTCCCTACACTGCCCGAACATCACTTCACTTCCCTAACCCCTGAAACACCACCCCCAGCATGACCTCCTACACTGCTGGAGCACCACTGCACTGCTCTAAACCATAAATAACACCCCAGCATGAACCCCTACACTGTCCGAACACCACTGCACTGCCCTAAACCCTGAAACACCAGCTCCAGCCCAACCCCCTACACTGCCCAAACACCACTGCACTTCCATAAGCCCTGTAACACCGCCCCCAGCATGACCCCCTACACCGCCCGAACACCACTGCACTGCTCTAAACCATAAATAACACCCCAGCATGAACCCCTACACTGTCCGAACACCACTGCACTGCCCTAAACCCTGAAACACCAGCCCCAGCCCGACCCCCTACACTGCCCAAACACCACTGCACTGCCCTAAGCCCTGTAACACCACCCCCAGCATGACCCCCTACACTGCCCGAACATGACTGCAGTGCCCTAAACCCTAAATACCACCCCCAGCACGACCCCCTACTATGCCCGAACACCTCTGTCTCCCCTAAACCCTGAAACACCAGCCCCAGAAAGACCCCCTACACTGCCCGAATACCACTGCCCTGCCTAAACCACAAAACAACACCCCCAGCATGACCCCCTACACTGCCCGCACACCACTGCACTACCCTAAACCCTGAAACAGCAGCTCCGGCAAGACCCCCTACACTGCCCGAACACCACTGCCCTAAACCCTAAAACACCACCCCAAGCAAGATCCCCTACACTGCCCGAATACCACTGCACTACCCTAACCCCTGAAACATCACCCCCTGTATGACCCTCTGCATTGCCCAAGCACAACACCACTGCACTCCCCTAAACCCTAAATACCACCCCCAGCACGACCCCCTACTCTGCCCGAACACCACTGCTCTGCCCTAAACCCTGAAACAGCAGCCCTAGAAAGACCCCCTACACTGCCCAGATACCACTGCCCTGCCCTAAACCACAAAACAACACCCCCAGCATGACCCCCTACACTGCCTGCACACCACTGCACTACCCTAAACCCTGAAACACCAGCCCTGGCAGGACCCCCGACACTGCCCGAACACCGCTGCCCTATACCCTGAAACACCACCCCCAGCAAGACCCCCTACACTGCCCGAAGACCACTACACTGACCTAAACCCTGAAAAACCACCCCCTGCACGAACCCCTACACTGCCCGAGCACCACTGAACTGCCCTAAACCCTGAAACACCATCCCTGCATGACCCCCTACACTGCCCGAACACCACTGCACTGTCCAAAACCCTGAAACACCACCTCCAGCACGACCCCCTACTCTGCCGAACACCACTGCTCTGCCCTAAACCATGAAACACCACCCCCAGCATGAACTCCTACACTGCCGGAACACGACTGCACTGCCCTAATCCCTAAATACCACCCCCAGCACTACCCCCTTCTCTGCCCGGACACCACTGTTCTGCCCTAAACCCTTAAACACCAACACCCAACATGACCCCCTACACTGCCCGAACACCACTGCACTGCCCTAAACCCTGAAATACCACCACCAGCACGACCCCTACACTGCCCGAACACCACTGCACTGCCCTAAACCCTGAAACACCAGCCCCAGCCCGACCCCCTACACTGCCCGAACATCACTTCACTTCCCTAACCCCTGAAACACCACCCCCAGCATGACCTCCTACACTGCTGGAGCACCACTGCACTGCTCTAAACCATAAATAACACCCCAGCATGAACCCCTACACTGTCCGAACACCACTGCACTGCCCTAAACCCTGAAACACCAGCTCCAGCCCAACCCCCTACACTGCCCAAACACCACTGCACTTCCATAAGCCCTGTAACACCGCCCCCAGCATGACCCCCTACACCGCCCGAACACCACTGCACTGCTCTAAACCATAAATAACACACCAGCATGAACCCCTACACTGTCCGAAGACCACTGCACTGCCCTAAACCCTGAAACAACAGCCCCAGCCCGACCCCCTACACTGCCCAAACACCACTGCACTGCCCTAAGCCCTGTAACACCACCCCCAGCATGACCCCCTACACTGCCCGAACACGACTGCAGTGCCCTAAACCCTAAATACCACCCCCAGCACGACCCCCTACTATGCCCGAACACCTCTGTCTCCCCTAAACCCTGAAACACCAGCCCCAGAAAGACCCCCTACACTGCCCGAATACCACTGCCCTGCCTAAACCACAAAACAACACCCCCAGCATGACCCGCTACACTGCCCGCACACCACTGCACTACCCTAAACCCTGAAACACCAGCCCCGGCAAGATCCCCTACACTGCCCGAACACCACTACCCTATACCCTGAAACACCACCTCCAGCACGACCCCCTACTCTGCCGAACACCACTGCTCTGCCCTAAACCCTAAAACACCACCCCCAGCATGAACCCCTACACTGCCGGAACACCACTGCTCTGCCCTAATCCCTAAATACCACACCCAGCACTACCCCCTTCTCTGCCCGGACACCACTGTTCTGCCCTAAACCCTAAAACACCACCCCCAAACACGACCCCCTACACTGCCCGAACACCACTGCACTTCCCTAAACCCTGAAACAGCAGCCCCAGCACGACCCCCTACATTGTCAGTACACCACTGCACTGCCCTAAACCCTGAAACACCAGCCCCGGCAAGATCCCCTACACTGCCCGAACACCACTACCCTATACCCTGAAACACCACCTCCAGCACGACCCCCTACTCTGCCGAACACCACTGCTCTGCCCTAAACCCTAAAACACCACCCCCAGCACGACCCCCTACTCTGCCCGAACACCACTGCTCTGCCCTAAACCCTGAAACAGCAGCCCTAGAAAGACCCCCTACACTGCCCGAATACCACTGCCCTGCCTAAACCACAAAACAACACCCCCAGCATGACCCCCTACACTGCCCGCACACCACTGCACTACCCTAAACCCTAAAACACCAGCCCCGGAAAGATCCCCTACACTGCCCGAACACCACTACCCTATACCCTGAAACACCACCTCCAGCACGACCCCCTACTCTGCCGAACACCACTGCTCTGCCCTAAACCCTAAAACACCACCCCCAGCATGAACCCCTACACTGCCGGAACACCACTTCTCTGCCCTAATCCCTAAATACCACCCCCAGCACTACCCCCTTCTCTGCCCGGACACCACTGTTCTGCCCTAAACCCTAAAACACCACCCCCAAACACGACCCCCTACACTGCCCGAACACCACTGCACTTCCCTAAACCCTGAAACAGCAGCCCCAGCACGACCCCCTACATTGTCAGTACACCACTGCACTGCCCTAAACCCTGAAACACCAGCCCCGGCAAGATCCCCTACACTGCCCGAACACCACTACCCTATACCCTGAAACACCACCTCCAGCACGACCCCCTACACTGCCTGCACACCACTGCACTACCCTAAGCCCTGAAACACCACCTCCAGCACGACCCCCTAGTCTGCCGAACACCACTGCCCTGCCTAAACCACAAAACAACACCCCCAGCACGACCCTCTACATTGTCAGTACACCACTGCACTACCCTAAACCCTGAAACACCAGCCCCGGCAAGATCCCCTACACTGCCCGAACACCACTACCCTATAACCTGAAACACCACCTCCAGCACGACCACCTACTCTGCCGAACACCACTGCTCTGCCCTAAACCCTAAAACACCACCCCCAGCACGAACCCCTACACTGCCGGAACACCACTGCTCTGCCCTAATCCCTAAATACCACCCCCAGCACTACCCCCTTCTCTGCCCGGACACCACTGTTCTGCCCTAAACCCTAAAACACCACCCCCAAACACGACCCCCTACACTGCCCGAACACCACTGCACTGCCCTAAACCCTGAAATACCACCACCAGCACGACCCCTACACTGCCCGAACACCACTGCACTGCCCTAAACCCTGAAACACCAGCCCCAGCCCGACCCCCTACACTGCCCGAACATCACTTCACTCCCCTAACCCCTGAAACACCACCCCCAGCATGACCTCCTACACTGCTGGAGCACCACTGCACTGCTCTAAACCATAAATACCAACCCAGCATGAACCCCTACACTGTTCGAACACCACTGCACTGCCCTAAACCCTGAAACACCAGCTCCAGTCCGACCCCCTACACTGCCCAAACACCACTGCACTGCCATAAGCCCTGTAACACCGCCCCCAGCATGACCCCCTACACCGCTCGAACACCACTGCACTGCTCTAAACCATAAATAACACCCCAGAATGAACCCCTACACTGTCCGAACACCACTGCACTGCCCTAAACCCTGAAACACCAGCCCCAGCCCGACCCCCTACACTGCCCAAACACCACTGCACTGCCCTAAGACCTGTAACACCACCCCCAGCATGACCCCCTACACTGCCCGAACACGACTGCAGTGTCCTAAACCCTAAATACCACCCCCAGCACGACCCCTACTCTGCCCGAACACCTCAGTCTCCCCTAAACCCTGAAACACCAGCCCCAGAAAGACCCCCTACACTGCCCGAATACCACTGCCCTGCCTAAACCACAAAACAACACCCCCAGCATGACCCCCTACACTGCCCGCACACCACTGCACTACCCTAAACCCTGAAACACCAGCCCCGGCAAGATCCCCTAGACTGCCCGAACACCACTACCCTATACCCTGAAACACCACCTCCAGCATGACCCCCTACTCTGCCGAACACCACTGCTCTGCCCTAAACCCTAAAACACCACCCCCAGCATGAACCCCTACACTGCCGGAACACCACTGCTCTGCCCTAATCCCTAAATACAACCCCCAGCACTACCCCCTTCTCTGCCCGGACACCACTGTTCTGCCCTAAACCCTAAAACACCACCCCCAAACACGACCCCCTACACTGCCCGAACACCACTGCACTTCCTTAAACCCTGAAAGAGCAGCCCCAGCACGACCCCCTACGTTCTCAGTACACCACTGCACTGCCCTAAACCCTGAAACACCAGCCCCGGCAAGATCCCCTACACTGCCCGAACACCACTACCCTATACCCTGAAACACCACCTCCAGCACGACCCCCTACTCTGCCGAACACCACTGCTCTGCCCTAAACCCTAAAACACCACCCCCAGCACGACCCCCTACTCTGCCCGAACACCACTGCTCTGCCCTAAACCCTGAAACAGCAGCCCTAGAAAGACCCCCTACACTGCCCGAATACCACTGCCCTGCCTAAACCACAAAACAACACCCCAGCATGACCCCCTACACAGCCCGAACACCACTGCACTTCCCTAAACCCTGAAACAGCAGCCCCAGCACGACCCCCTACATTGTCAGTACACCACTGCACTGCCCTAAACCCTGAAACACCAGCCCCGGCAAGATCCCCTACACTGTCTGAACACCACTACCCTATACCCTGAAACGCCACCTCCAGCACGACCCCCTACACTGCCTGCACACCACTGCACTACCCTAAGCCCTGAAACACCACCTCCTGCACGACCCCCTACTCTGCCGAACACCACTGCCCTGCCTAAACCACAAAACAACACCCCCAGCACGACCCCCTACATTGTCAGTACACCACTGCACTACCCTAAACCCTGAAACACCAGCCCCGGCAAGATCCCCTACACTGCCCGAACACCACTACCCTATCCCCTGAAACACCACCTCCAGCACGACCCCCTACTCTGCCGAACACCACTGCTCTGCCCTAAACCCTAAAACACCACCCCCAGCATGAACCCCTACACTGCCGGAACACCACTGCTCTGCCCTAATCCCTAAATACCACCCCCAGCACTACCCCCATCTCTGCCCGGACACCACTGTTCTGCCCTAAACCCTAAAACACCACCCCCAAACACGACCCCCTACACTGCCCGAACACCACTGCACTTCCCTAAACCCTGAAACACCACCCCCACCCATGACCTCCTACACTGCCGGAGCACCACTGCATTGCTCTAAACCATAAATACCACCCCAGCATGAACCCCTACACTGTCCGAACACCACTGCACTACCCTAAACACTGAAACACCAGCCCCAGCCCGACCCCCTACAATGCCCAAACACCACTGCACTGCCCTAAGCCCTGTAACACCACCCCCAGCATGACCCCCTACACTGCCCGAACACCACTGCACTGCTGTAAACCATAAATAACACCCCAGCATGAACGCCTACACTGTCCGAACACCACTGCACTCCCCTAAACCCTGAAACACCAGCCCCAGCCCCACCCCCTACACTGGTCAAACACCACTGCGCTGCCCTAAGCCCTGTAACACCACCCCCAGCATGACCCCCTACACTGCCCGAACACCACTGCAGTGCCCTAAACCCTAAATACCACCCCAGCACGACACCCTACTCTGCCCGAACACCTCTGTCTCCCATAAACCCTGAAACACCAGCCCCAGAAAGACCCCCTACACTGCCCGAATACCACTGCCCTGCCTAAACCACAAAACACAACCCCCAGCATGAACCCCTACAATGCCCGCACACCACTGCACTACCCTAAACTCTGAAACACCAGCCCCGGCAAGATCCCTTACACTGCCCGAACACCACTGCCCTATACCCTGAAACACCACCCCTAGCAAGACCCCCTACACTGCCCAAAGACCACTGCAGTGACCTAACCCCAGAAAAACCACCCCTGCATGAACCCCTACACTGTCCGAGCACCACTGAACTGCCCTAAACCCTGAAACACCACCCCTGCACGACCCCCTACACTGCCCGAACACCACTGCACTGCCCTAAACCCTGAAACACCACCTCCAGCACGACCCCCTACTCTGCCCGAACACCACTATTCTGCCCTAAACCCTAAAACACAACCCCCAGCATGAACCCCTACACTGCTGGAACACCACTGCACTGCCCTAATCCCTAAATACCACCCCCAGCACTACCCCCTTCTCTGCCCGAACACCACTGTTCTGCCCTAAATCCTAAAACACCACCCCCAACACTACCCCCTACACTGCCCGAAAACCACTGCACTGCCCTAAACCCTGACACACCAGCCCCAGCATGACCCTAACACTGCAAAAACACCACTGCACTGCCCTAAACCCTGAAACAGCAGCCCCAGCACGACCCCCTACATTGTCAGTACACCACTGCACTGCCCTAAACCCTGAAACACCACCCCAGCACAATCCCCTATACTGCCCGAACACCACTGCAATGCCCTAAACCCTGAAACACCACCCCCAGCAAGACCCCCAACACTGCCCGAACACCACTGCCCTAAACCCTGAAACACCACCCCAGCAAGACCGCCTACACTGCTCGAACACCACTGCACTGCCCTAAACCCTGAAATACCACCCCCTGCACGGCCCCTACACTGCCCGAGCACCACTGCATGGCCCTAAACCCTGAAACACCACCCCCAGCAAGACCCCCTACACTGCCTGAACACCACTGCACTGCCCTAAACCCTGAAACACCACCCCCTGCATGACCCTCTACACTGCCCGAACACCACTGCAGTCCCCTAAACCCTAAATACCACTCCCAGCACGACCCCCTACTCTGCCCGAACACCACTGCTCTGCCCTTAACCCTGAAACAGCAGCCCTAGAAAGACCCCCTACACTGCCCGGATACCACTGGCCTGCCCTAAACCACAAAACATCACCCCCAGCATGACCCCATACACTGCCCGCATACCACTGCCCTACCCTTAACCCTGAAACAGCAGCTCCGGCAAGACCCCCTACACTGCCCGAACACCACTGCCCTAAACCCTAAAACACCACCCCCAGCAAGACCCCCTACACTGCCCGAATACCACTGCACTACCCTAACCACTGAAACATCACCCCCTGTATGACCCTCTGCATTGCCCAAGCACAACACCACTGCACTCTCCTAAACCCTAAATACCACCCCCAGCACGACCCCCTACTCTGCCCGAACAACACTGCTCTGCCCTAAACCCTGAAACAGCAGCCCTAGAAAGACCCCCTACACTGCCCGGATACCACTGCCCTGCCCTAAACCACAAAGCAACACCCCCAGCATGACCCCCTACACTGCCTGCACACCACTGCACTACCCTAAACCCTGAAACACCAGCCCCGGCAGGACCCCCTACACTGCCCGAACACCGCTGCCCTATACCCTGAAACACCACCCCCAGCAAGACCCCCTACACTGCCCGAAGACCACTGCACTGACCTAAACCCTGAAAAACCACCCCCTGCACGAACCCTTACACTGCCCGAGCACCACTGAACTGCCCTAAACCCTGAAACACCACCCCTGCACGACCCCCTACACTGCCCGAACACCACTGCACTGTCCTAAACCCTGAAACACCACCTCCAGCACGACCCTCTACTCTGCCGAACACCACTGCTCTGCCCTAAACCATAAAACACCACCCCCAGCATGAACTCCTACACTGCCGGAACACGACTGCACTGCCCTAATCCCTAAATACCACCCCCAGCACTACCCCTTCTCTGCCCGGATTCCACTGTTCTGCCCTAAACCCTTAAACACCACCCCCAACATGACCCCCTACACTGCCCGAACACCACTGCACTGCCCTAAACCCTGAAATACCACCACCAGCACGACCCCTACACTGCCTGAACACCACTGCACTGCCCTAAACCCTGAAACACCAGCCCCAGCCCGACCCCCTACACTGCCCGAACATCACTTCACTCCCCTAGCCCCTGAAACACCACCCCCAGCATGACCTCCTACACTGCTGGAGCACCACTGCACTGCTCTAAACCATAAATAACACCCCAGCATGAACCCCTACACTGTCCGAACACCACTGCACTGCCCTAAACCCTGAAACTCCAGCTCCAGCCCGACCCCCTACACTGCCCAAACACCACTGCACTGCCATAAGCCCTGTAACACCGCCCCCAGCATGACCCCCTACACCGCCCGAACACCACTGCACTGCTCTAAACCATAAATAACACCCCAGCATGAACCCCTAAACTGTCCGAACACCACTGCACTGCCCTAAACCCTGATACACCAGCCCCAGCCCGACCCCCTACACTGCCCAAACACCACTGCACTGCTCTAAGCCCTGTAACACCACCCCCAGCATGACCCCCTACACTGCCCGAACACGACTGCAGTGCCCTAAACCCTAAATACCACCCCCAGCACGACCACCTACTCTGCCCAAACACCTCTGTCTCCCCTAAACCCTGAAACACCAGCCCCAGAAAGATCCCCTACACTGCCCGAACACCAATACCCTATACCCTGAAACACCACCTCCAGCACGACCCCCTACTCTGCCGAACACCACTGCTCTGCCCTAAACCCTAAAACACCACCCCCAGCATGAACCCCTACACTGCCGGAAAACCACTGCTCTTCCCTAATCCCTAAATACCACCCCCAGCACTACCCCCTTCTCTGCCCGGACACCACTGTTCTGCCCTAAACCCTAAAACACCACCCCCAAACACGACCCCCTACACTGCCCGAACACCACTGCAATTCCCTAAACCCTGAAACAGCAGCCCCAGCACGACCCCCTACATTGTCAGTACACCACTGCACTGCCCTAAACCCTGAAACACCAGCCCCGGCAAGATCCCCTACACTGCCCGAACACCACTACCCTATACCCTGAAACACCACCTCCAGCACGACCCCCTACTCTGCCGAACACCACTGCTCTGCCCTAAACCCTAAAACACCACCCCCAGCATGAACCCCTACACTGCCGGAACACCACTGCTCTGCCCTAATCCCTAAATACCACCCCCAGCACTACCCCCTTCTCTGCCCGGACACCACTGTTCTGCCCTAAACCCTAAAACACCACCCCCAAACACGACCCCCTACACTGCCCGAACACCACTGCAATTATCTAAACCCTGAAACAGCAGCCCCAGCATGACCCCCTACATTGTCAGTACACCACTGCACTGCCCTAAACCCTGAAATACCACCACCAGCACAACCCCTACACTGCCCAAACACCACTTCACTGCCCTAAACCCTGAAACACCAGCCCCAGCCCGACCCCCTACACTGCCCAAACACCACTTCACTACCCTAACCCCTGAAACACCACCCCCAGCATGACCTCCTACACTGCCGGAGCACCACTGCACTGCTCTAAAACATAAATAACACCCCAGCATGAACCCCTACACTGTCCGAACACCACTGCACTACCCTAAACCCTGAAACACCAGCCCCAGCCCGACCCCCTACACTGCCCAAACACCACTGCACTGCCCTAAGCCCTGTAACACCACCCCCAGCATGACCCCCTACACTGCCCGAACACCACTGCACTGCTCTAAACCCTAAATAACACACCAGCATGAACCCCTATACTGTCCGAACACCACTGCACTGCCCTAAACCCTGAAACACCAGCCCCAGCCCGACCCCCTACACTGCCCAAACACCACTGCACTGCCCTAAGCCCTGTAACACCACCCCCAGCATGACCCCCTACACTGCCCGAACACCACTGCAGTGCCCTAGACCCTAAATACCACCCCCAGCACGACCCCCTACTCTGCCCGAACACCACTGCCCTATACCCTGAAACACCACCCCCAGCAAGACCCCCTACACTGCCCAAAGACCACTGCACTGACCTAAACCCAGAAAAACCAACCCGTGCACGAACCCCTACACTGTCCGAGCACCACTGAACTGCCCTAAACCCTGAAACACCACCCCTGCACGACCCCCTACACTGCCCGAACACTACTACACTGCCCTAAACCCTGAAAAACCACCTCCAGCACGACCCCTACTCTGCCCGAACACCACTACTCTGCCCTAAACCCTAAAACACCACCCCCAGCATGAACCCCTACACTGCCGGAACACCACTGTACTGCCCTAATCCCTAAATACCACCCCCAGCATGACCTCCTACACTGCCAGAGCACCACTGCACTGCTCTAAACCATAAATACCACCCCAGCATGAACCCCTACACTGTCCGAACACTACTGCACTACCCTAAACACTGAAACACCAGCCCCAGCCCAACCCCCTACACTGCCCAAACACCACTGCACTGCCCTAAGCCCTGTAACACCACCCCCAGCATGACCCCCTACACTGCCCGAACACCACTGCACTGCTCTAAACCATAAATAACACCCCACCATGAACGCCTACACTGTCCGAACACCACTGCACTGCCCTAAACCCTGAAACACCAGCCCCAGCCCCACCCCCTACACTGGTCAAACACCACTGCGCTGCCCTAAGCCCTGTAACATCACCCCCAGCATGACCCCCTACACTGACCGAACACCACTGCAGTGCCCTAAACCCTAAATACCACCCCAGCACGACACCCTACTCTGCCCGAACACCTCTGTCTCCCATAAACCCTGAAACACCAGCCCCAGAAAGACCCCCTACACTGCCCGAATACCACTGCCCTGCCTAAACCACAAAACACAACCCCCAGCATGAACCCCTACAATGCCCGCACACCACTGCACTACCCTAAACTCTGAAACACCAGCCCCGGCAAGATCCCTTACACTGCCCGAACACCACTGCCCTATACCCTGAAACACCACCCCTAGCAAGACCCCCTACACTGCCCAAAGACCACTGCAGTGACCTAACCCCAGAAAAACCACCCCTGCATGAACCCCTACACTGTCCGAGCACCACTGAACTGCCCTAAACCCTGAAACACCACCCCTGCACGACCCCCTACACTGCCCGAACACCACTGCACTGCCCTAAACCCTGAAACACCACCTCCAGCACGACCCCCTACTCTGCCCGAACACCACTATTCTGCCCTAAACCCTAAAACACAACCCCCAGCATGAACCCCTACACTGCTGGAACACCACTGCACTGCCCTAATCCCTAAATACCACCCCCAGCACTACCCCCTTCTCTGCCCGAACACCACTGTTCTGCCCTAAATCCTAAAACACCACCCCCAACACTACCCCCTACACTGCCCGAAAACCACTGCACTGCCCTAAACCCTGACACACCAGCCCCAGCATGACCCTAACACTGCAAAAACACCACTGCACTGCCCTAAACCCTGAAACAGCAGCCCCAGCACGACCCCCTACATTGTCAGTACACCACTGCACTGCCCTAAACCCTGAAACACCACCCCAGCACAATCCCCTATACTGCCCGAACACCACTGCAATGCCCTAAACCCTGAAACACCACCCCCAGCAAGACCCCCAACACTGCCCGAACACCACTGCCCTAAACCCTGAAACACCACCCCAGCAAGACCGCCTACACTGCTCGAACACCACTGCACTGCCCTAAACCCTGAAATACCACCCCCTGCACGGCCCCTACACTGCCCGAGCACCACTGCATGGCCCTAAACCCTGAAACACCACCCCCAGCAAGACCCCCTACACTGCCTGAACACCACTGCACTGCCCTAAACCCTGAAACACCACCCCCTGCATGACCCTCTATACTGCCCGAACACCACTGCAGTCCCCTAAACCCTAAATACCACTCCCAGCACGACCCCCTACTCTGCCCGAACACCACTGCTCTGCCCTTAACCCTGAAACAGCAGCCCTAGAAAGACCCCCTACACTGCCCGGATACCACTGGCCTGCCCTAAACCACAAAACATCACCCCCAGCATGACCCCATACACTGCCCGCATACCACTGCCCTACCCTTAACCCTGAAACAGCAGCTCCGGCAAGACCCCCTACACTGCCCGAATACCACTGCACTACCCTAACCACTGAAACATCACCCCCTGTATGACCCTCTGCATTGCCCAAGCACAACACCACTGCACTCCCCTAAACCCTAAATACCACCCCCAGCACGACCCCCTACTCTGCCCGAACAACACTGCTCTGCCCTAAACCCTGAAACAGCAGCCCTAGAAAGACCCCCTACACTGCCCGGATACCACTGCCCTGCCCTAAACCACAAAGCAACACCCCCAGCATGACCCCCTACACTGCCTGCACACCACTGCACTACCCTAAACCCTGAAACACCAGCCCCGGCAGGACCCCCTACACTGCCCGAACACCGCTGCCCTATACCCTGAAACACCACCCCCAGCAAGACCCCCTACACTGCCCGAAGACCACTGCACTGACCTAAACCCTGAAAAACCACCCCCTGCACGAACCCTTACACTGCCCGAGCACCACTGAACTGCCCTAAACCCTGAAACACCACCCCTGCACGACCCCCTACACTGCCCGAACACCACTGCACTGTCCTAAACCCTGAAACACCACCTCCAGCACGACCTCCTACTCTGCCGAACACCACTGCTCTGCCCTAAACCATAAAACACCACCCCCAGCATGAACTCCTACACTGCCGGAACACGACTGCACTGCCCTAATCCCTAAATACCACCCCCAGCACTACCCCTTCTCTGCCCGGACACCACTGTTCTGCCCTAAACCCTTAAACACCACCCCCAACATGACCCCCTACACTGCCCGAACACCACTGCACTGCCCTAAACCCTGAAATACCACCACCAGCACGACCCCTACACTGCCTGAACACCACTGCACTGCCCTAAACCCTGAAACACCAGCCCCAGCCCGACCCCCTACACTGCCCGAACATCACTTCACTCCCCTAACCCTGAAACACCACCCCCAGCATGACCTCCTACACTGCTGGAGCACCACTGCACTGCTCTAAACCATAAATAACACCCCAGCATGAACCCCTACACTGTCCGAACACCACTGCACTGCCCTAAACCCTGAAACTCCAGCTCCAACCCGACCCCCTACACTGCCCAAACACCACTGCACTGCCATAAGCCCTGTAACACCGCCCCCAGCATGACCCCCTACACCGCCAGAACACCACTGCACTGCTCTAAACCATAAATAACACCCCAGCATGAACCCCTAAACTGTCCGAACACCACTGCACTGCCCTAAACCCTGAAACACCAGCCCCGGCAAGATCCCCTACACTGCCCGAACACCACTACCCTATACCCTGAAACACCACCTCCAGCACGACCCCCTACTCTGCCGAACACCACTGCTCTGCCCTAAACCCTAAAACACCACCCCCAGCATGAACCCCTACACTGCCGGAACACCACTGCTCTGCCCTAATCCCTAAATACCACACCCAGCACTACCCCCTTCTCTGCCCGGACACCACTGTTCTGCCCTAAACCCTAAAACACCACCCCCAAACACGACCCCCTACACTGCCCGAACACCACTGCACTTCCCTAAACCCTGAAACAGCAGCCCCAGCACGACCCCCTACATTGTCAGTACACCACTGCACTGCCCTAAACCCTGAAACACCAGCCCCGGCAAGATCCCCTACACTGCCCGAACACCACTACCCTATACCCTGAAACACCACCTCCAGCACGACCCCCTACTCTGCCGAACACCACTGCTCTGCCCTAAACCCTAAAACACCACCCCCAGCACGACCCCCTACTCTGCCCGAACACCACTGCTCTGCCCTAAACCCTGAAACAGCAGCCCTAGAAAGACCCCCTACACTGCCCGAATACCACTGCCCTGCCTAAACCACAAAACAACACCCCCAGCATGACCCCCTACACTGCCCGCACACCACTGCACTACCCTAAACCCTAAAACACCAGCCCCGGAAAGATCCCCTACACTGCCCGAACACCACTACCCTATACCCTGAAACACCACCTCCAGCACGACCCCCTACTCTGCCGAACACCACTGCTCTGCCCTAAACCCTAAAACACCACCCCCAGCATGAACCCCTACACTGCCGGAACACCACTGCTCTGCCCTAATCCCTAAATACCACCCCCAGCACTACCCCCTTCTCTGCCCGGACACCACTGTTCTGCCCTAAACCCTAAAACACCACCCCCAAACACGACCCCCTACACTGCCCGAACACCACTGCAATTCTCTAAACCCTGAAACAGCAGCCCCAGCATGACCCCCTACATTGTCAGTACACCACTGCACTGCCCTAAACCCTGAAATACCACCACCAGCACAACCCCTACACTGCCCAAACACCACTTCACTGCCCTAAACCCTGATACACCAGCCCCAGCCCGACCCCCTACACTGCCCAAACACCACTTCACTACCCTAACCCCTGAAACACCACCCCCAGCATGACCTCCTACACTGCCGGAGCACCACTGCACTGCTCTAAAACATAAATAACACCCCAGCATGAACCCCTACACTGTCCGAACACCACTGCACTACCCTAAACCCTGAAACACCAGCCCCAGCCCGACCCCCTACACTGCCCAAACACCACTGCACTGCCCTAAGCCCTGTAACACCACCCCCAGCATGACCCCCTACACTGCCCGAACACCACTGCACTGCTCTAAACCCTAAATAACACACCAGCATGAACCCCTATACTGTCCGAACACCACTGCACTGCCCTAAACCCTGAAACACCAGCCCCAGCCCGACCCCCTACACTGCCCAAACACCACTGCACTGCCCTAAGCCCTGTAACACCACCCCCAGCATGACCCCCTACACTGCCCGAACACCACTGCAGTGCCCTAGACCCTAAATACCACCCCCAGCACGACCCCCTACTCTGCCCGAACACCACTGCCCTATACCCTGAAACACCACCCCCAGCAAGACCCCCTACACTGCCCAAAGACCACTGCACTGACCTAAACCCAGAAAAACCAACCCGTGCACGAACCCCTACACTGTCCGAGCACCACTGAACTGCCCTAAACCCTGAAACACCACCCCTGCACGACCCCCTACACTGCCCGAACACTACTACACTGCCCTAAACCCTGAAAAACCACCTCCAGCACGACCCCTACTCTGCCCGAACACCACTACTCTGCCCTAAACCCTAAAACACCACCCCCAGCATGAACCCCTACACTGCCGGAACACCACTGTACTGCCCTAATCCCTAAATACCACCCCCAGCATGACCTCCTACACTGCCAGAGCACCACTGCACTGCTCTAAACCATAAATACCACCCCAGCATGAACCCCTACACTGTCCGAACACTACTGCACTACCCTAAACACTGAAACACCAGCCCCAGCCCAACCCCCTACACTGCCCAAACACCACTGCACTGCCCTAAGCCCTGTAACACCACCCCCAGCATGACCCCCTACACTGCCCGAACACCACTGCACTGCTCTAAACCATAAATAACACCCCACCATGAACGCCTACACTGTCCGAACACCACTGCACTGCCCTAAACCCTGAAACACCAGCCCCAGCCCCACCCCCTACACTGGTCAAACACCACTGCGCTGCCCTAAGCCCTGTAACACCACCCCCAGCATGACCCCCTACACTGCCCGAACACCACTGCAGTGCCCTAAACCCTAAATACCACCCCAGCACGACACCCTACTCTGCCCGAACACCTCTGTCTCCCATAAACCCTGAAACACCAGCCCCAGAAAGACCCCCTACACTGCCCGAATACCACTGCCCTGCCTAAACCACAAAACACAACCCCCAGCATGAACCCCTACAATGCCCGCACACCACTGCACTACCCTAAACTCTGAAACACCAGCCCCGGCAAGATCCCTTACACTGCCCGAACACCACTGCCCTATACCCTGAAACACCACCCCTAGCAAGACCCCCTACACTGCCCAAAGACCACTGCAGTGACCTAACCCCAGAAAAACCACCCCTGCATGAACCCCTACACTGTCCGAGCACCACTGAACTGCCCTAAACCCTGAAACACCACCCCTGCACGACCCCCTACACTGCCCGAACACCACTGCACTGCCCTAAACCCTGAAACACCACCTCCAGCACGACCCCCTACTCTGCCCGAACACCACTATTCTGCCCTAAACCCTAAAACACAACCCCCAGCATGAACCCCTACACTGCTGGAACACCACTGCACTGCCCTAATCCCTAAATACCACCCCCAGCACTACCCCCTTCTCTGCCCGAACACCACTGTTCTGCCCTAAATCCTAAAACACCACCCCCAACACTACCCCCTACACTGCCCGAAAACCACTGCACTGCCCTAAACCCTGACACACCAGCCCCAGCATGACCCTAACACTGCAAAAACACCACTGCACTGCCCTAAACCCTGAAACAGCAGCCCCAGCACGACCCCCTACATTGTCAGTACACCACTGCACTGCCCTAAACCCTGAAACACCACCCCAGCACAATCCCCTATACTGCCCGAACACCACTGCAATGCCCTAAACCCTGAAACACCACCCCCAGCAAGACCCCCAACACTGCCCGAACACCACTGCCCTAAACCCTGAAACACCACCCCAGCAAGACCGCCTACACTGCTCGAACACCACTGCACTGCCCTAAACCCTGAAATACCACCCCCTGCACGGCCCCTACACTGCCCGAGCACCACTGCATGGCCCTAAACCCTGAAACACCACCCCCAGCAAGACCCCCTACACTGCCTGAACACCACTGCACTGCCCTAAACCCTGAAACACCACCCCCTGCATGACCCTCTATACTGCCCGAACACCACTGCAGTCCCCTAAACCCTAAATACCACTCCCAGCACGACCCCCTACTCTGCCCGAACACCACTGCTCTGCCCTTAACCCTGAAACAGCAGCCCTAGAAAGACCCCCTACACTGCCCGGATACCACTGGCCTGCCCTAAACCACAAAACATCACCCCCAGCATGACCCCATACACTGCCCGCATACCACTGCCCTACCCTTAACCCTGAAACAGCAGCTCCGGCAAGACCCCCTACACTGCCCGAATACCACTGCACTACCCTAACCACTGAAACATCACCCCCTGTATGACCCTCTGCATTGCCCAAGCACAACACCACTGCACTCCCCTAAACCCTAAATACCACCCCCAGCACGACCCCCTACTCTGCCCGAACAACACTGCTCTGCCCTAAACCCTGAAACAGCAGCCCTAGAAAGACCCCCTACACTGCCCGGATACCACTGCCCTGCCCTAAACCACAAAGCAACACCCCCAGCATGACCCCCTACACTGCCTGCACACCACTGCACTACCCTAAACCCTGAAACACCAGCCCCGGCAGGACCCCCTACACTGCCCGAACACCGCTGCCCTATACCCTGAAACACCACCCCCAGCAAGACCCCCTACACTGCCCGAAGACCACTGCACTGACCTAAACCCTGAAAAACCACCCCCTGCACGAACCCTTACACTGCCCGAGCACCACTGAACTGCCCTAAACCCTGAAACACCACCCCTGCACGACCCCCTACACTGCCCGAACACCACTGCACTGTCCTAAACCCTGAAACACCACCTCCAGCACGACCTCCTACTCTGCCGAACACCACTGCTCAGCCCTAAACCATAAAACACCACCCCCAGCATGAACTCCTACACTGCCGGAACACGACTGCACTGCCCTAATCCCTAAATACCACCCCCAGCACTACCCCTTCTCTGCCCGGACACCACTGTTCTGCCCTAAACCCTTAAACACCACCCCCAACATGACCCCCTACACTGCCCGAACACCACTGCACTGCCCTAAACCCTGAAATACCACCACCAGCACGACCCCTACACTGCCTGAACACCACTGCACTGCCCTAAACCCTGAAACACCAGCCCCAGCCCGACCCCCTACACTGCCCGAACATCACTTCACTCCCCTAACCCTGAAACACCACCCCCAGCATGACCTCCTACACTGCTGGAGCACCACTGCACTGCTCTAAACCATAAATAACACCCCAGCATGAACCCCTACACTGTCCGAACACCACTGCACTGCCCTAAACCCTGAAACTCCAGCTCCAACCCGACCCCCTACACTGCCCAAACACCACTGCACTGCCATAAGCCCTGTAACACCGCCCCCAGCATGACCCCCTACACCGCCAGAACACCACTGCACTGCTCTAAACCATAAATAACACCCCAGCATGAACCCCTAAACTGTCCGAACACCACTGCACTGCCCTAAACCCTGAAACACCAGCCCCAGCCCGACCCCCTACACTGCCCAAACACCACTGCACTGCTCTAAGCCCTGTAACACCACCCCCAGCATGACCCCCTACACTGCCCGAACACGACTGCAGTGCCCTAAACCCTAAATACCACCCCCAGCACGACCACCTACTCTGCCCGAACACCTCTGTCTCCCCTAAACCCTGAAACACCAGCCCCAGAAAGATCCCCTACACTGCCCGAACACCAATACCCTATACCCTGAAACACCACCTCCAGCACGACCCCCTACTCTGCCGAACACCACTGCTCTGCCCTAAACCCTAAAACACCACCCCCAGCATGAACCCCTACACTGCCGGAACACCACTGCTCTGCCCTAATCCCTAAATACCACTCCCAGCACTACCCCCTTCTCTGCCCGGACACCACTGTTCTGCCCTAAACCCTAAAACACCACCCCCAAACACGACCCCCTACACTGCCCGAACACCACTGCAATTCCCTAAACCCTGAAACAGCAGCCCCAGCACGACCCCCTACATTGTCAGTACACCACTGCACTGCCCTAAACCCTGAAACACCAGCCCCGGCAAGATCCCCTACACTGCCCGAACACCACTACCCTATACCCTGAAACACCACCTCCAGCACGACCCCCTACTCTGCCGAACACCACTGCTCTGCCCTAAACCTTAAAACACCACCCCCAGCATGAACCCCTACACTGCCGGAACACCACTGCTCTGCCCTAATCCCTAAATACCACCCCCAGCACTACCCCCTTCTCTGCCCGGACACCACTGTTCTGCCCTAAACCCTAAAACACCACCCCCAAACACGACCCCCTACACTGCCCGAACACCACTGCAATTCTCTAAACCCTGAAACAGCAGCCCCAGCACGACCCCCTACATTGTCAGTACACCACTGCACTGCCCTAAACCCTGAAATACCACCACCAGCACAACCCCTACACTGCCCAAACACCACTTCACTGCCCTAAACCCTGAAACACCAGCCCCAGCCCGACCCCCTACACTGCCCAAACACCACTTCACTACCCTAACCCCTGAAACACCACCCCCAGCATGACCTCCTACACTGCCAGAGCACCACTGCACTGCTCTAAAAAATAAATAACACCCCAGCATGAACCCCTACACTGTCCGAACACCACTGCACTACCCTAAACCCTGAAACACCAGCCCCAGCCCGACCCCCTACACTGCCCAAACACCACTGCACTGCCCTAAGCCCTGTAACACCACCCCCAGCATGACCCCCTACACTGCCCGAACACCACTGCACTGCTCTAAACCCTAAATAACACACCAGCATGAACCCCTATACTGTCCGAACACCACTGCACTGCCCTAAACCCTGAAACACCAGCCCCAGCCCGACCTCCTACACTGCCCAAACACCACTGCACTGCCCTAAGCCCTGTAACACCACCCCCAGCATGACCCCCTACACTGCCCGAACACCACTGCAGTGCCCTAAACCCTAAATACCACCCCCAGCACGACCCCCTACTCTGTCCGAACACCACTGCCCTATACCCTGAAACACCACCCCCAGCAAGACCCCCTACACTGCCCAAAGACCACTGCACTGACCTAAACCCAGAAAAACCAACCCGTGCACGAACCCCTACACTGTCCGAGCACCACTGAACTGCCCTAAACCCTGAAACACCACCCCTGCACGACCCCCTACACTGACCGAACACTACTGCACTGCCCTAAACCCTGAAACACCACCTCTGGCACGACCCCCTACTCTGCCCGAACACCACTACTCTGCCCTAAACCCTAAAACACCACCCCCAGCATGAACCCCTACACTGCCGGAACACCACTGTACTGCCCTAATCCCTAAATACCACCCCCAGCATGACCTCCTACACTGCCGGAGCACCACTGCACTGCTCTAAACCATAAATACCACCCCAGCATGAACCCCTACACTGTCCGAACACCACTGCACTACCCTAAACACTGAAACACCAGCCCCAGCCCGACCCCCTACACTGCCCAAACACCACTGCACTGCCCTAAGCCCTGTAACACCACCCCCAGCATGACCCCCTACACTGCCCGAACACCACTGCACTGCTCTAAACCATAAATAACACCCCAGCATGAACGCCTACACTGTCCGAACACCACTGCACTGCCCTAAACCCTGAAACACCAGCCCCAGCCCCACCCCCTACACTGGTCAAACACCACTGCGCTGCCCTAAGCCCTGTAACACCACCCCCAGCATGACCCCCTACACTGCCCGAACACCACTGCAGTGCCCTAAACCCTAAATACCACCCCAGCACGACACCCTACTCTGCCCGAACACCTCTGTCTCCCATAAACCCTGAAACACCAGCCCCAGAAAGACCCCCTACACTGCCCGAATACCACTGCCCTGCCTAAACCACAAAACACAACCTCCAGCATGAACCCCTACAATGCCCGCACACCACTGCACTACCCTAAACTCTGAAACACCAGCCCCGGCAAGATCCCTTACACTGCCCGAACACCACTGCCCTATACCCTGAAACACCACCCCTAGCAAGACCCCCTACACTGCCCAAAGACCACTGCAGTGACCTAACCCCAGAAAAACCACCCCTGCATGAACCCCTACACTGTCCGAGCACCACTGAACTGCCCTAAACCCTGAAACACCACCCCTGCACGACCCCCTACACCGCCCGAACACCACTGCACTGCCCTAAACCCTGAAACACCACCTCCAGCACGACCCCCTACTCTGCCCGAACACCACTATTCTGCCGTAAACCCTAAAACACAACCCCCAGCATGAACCCCTACACTGCTGGAACACCACTGCACTGCCCTAATCCCTAAATACCACCCCCAGCACTACCCCCTTCTCTGCCCGAACACCACTGTTCTGCCCTAAATCCTAAAACACCACCCCCAACACTACCCCCTACACTGCCCGAAAACCACTGCACTGCCCTAAACCCTGACACACCAGCCCCAGCATGACCCTAACACTGCAAAAACACCACTGCACTGCCCTAAACCCTGAAAGAGCAGCCCCAGCACGACCCCCTACATTGTCAGTACACCACTGCACTGCCCTAAACCCTGAAACACCACCCCAGCACAATCCCCTATACTGCCCGAACACCACTGCAATGCCCTAAACCCTGAAACACCACCCCCAGCAAGACCCCCAACACTGCCCGAACACCACTGCCCTAAACCCTGAAACACCACCCCAGCAAGACCGCCTACACTGCTCGAACACCACTGCACTGCCCTAAACCCTGAAATACCACCCCCTGCACGGCCCCTACACTGCCCGAGCACCACTGCACGGCCCTAAACCCTGAAACACCACCCCCAGCAAGACCCCCTACACTGCCTGAACACCACTGCACTGCCCTAAACCCTGAACCACCACCCCCTGCATGACCCTCTACACTGCCCGAACACCACTGCAGTCCCCTAAACCCTAAATACCACTCCCAGCACGACCCCCTACTCTGCCCGAACACCACTGCTCTGCCCTTAACCCTGAAACAGCAGCCCAAGAAAGACCCCCTACACTGCCCGGATACCACTGGCCTGCCCTAAACCACAAAACATCACCCCCAGCATGACCCCATACACTGCCCGCATACCACTGCCCTACCCTTAACCCTGAAACAGCAGCTCCGGCAAGACCCCCTACACTGCCCCAACACCACTGCCCTAAACCCTAAAACACCACCCCCAGCAAGACCCCCTACACTGCCCGAATACCACTGCACTACCCTAACCACTGAAACATCACCCCCTGTATGACCCTCTGCATTGCCCAAGCACAACACCACTGCACTCCCCTAAACCCTAAATACCACCCCCAGCACGACCCCCTACTCTGCCCGAACAACACTGCTCTGCCCTAAACCCTGAAACAGCAGCCCTAGAAAGACCCCCTACACTGCCCGGATACCACTGCCCTGCCCTAAACCACAAAGCAACACCCCCAGCATGACCCCCTACACTGCCTGCACACCACTGCACTACCCTAAACCCTGAAACACCAGCCCCGGCAGGACCCCCTACACTGCCCGAACACCGCTGCCCTATACCCTGAAACACCACCCCCAGCAAGACCCCCTACACTGCCCGAAGACCACTGCACTGACCTAAACCCTGAAAAACCACCCCCTGCACGAACCCTTACACTGCCCGAGCACCACTGAACTGCCCTAAACCCTGAAACACCACCCCTGCACGACCCCCTACTCTGCCGAACACCACTGCTCTGCCCTAAACCATAAAACAACACCCCCAGCATGAACTCCTACACTGCCGGAACACGACTGCACTGCCCTAATCCCTAAATACCACCCCCAGCACTACCCCTTCTCTGCCCGGACACCACTGTTCTGCCCTAAACCCTTAAACACCACCCCCAACATGACCCCCTACACTGCCCGAACACCACTGCACTGCCCTAAACCCTGAAATACCACCACCAGCACGACCCCTACACTGCCTGAACACCACTGCACTGCCCTAAACCCTGAAACACCAGCCCCAGCCCGACCCCCTACACTGCCCGAACATCACTTCACTCCCCTAACCCCTGAAACACCAAACCCAGCATGACCTCCTACACTGCTGGAGCACCACTGCACTGCTCTAAACCATAAATAACACCCCAGCATGAACCCCTACACTGTCCGAACACCACTGCACTGCCCTAAACCCTGAAACTCCAGCTCCAGCCCGACCCCCTACACTGCCCAAACACCACTGCACTGCCATAAGCCCTGTAACACCGCCCCCAGCATGACCCCCTACACCGCCCGAACACCACTGCACTGCTCTAAACCATAAATAACACCCCAGCATGAACCCCTAAACTGTCCGAACACCACTGCACTGCCCTAAACCCTGAAACACCAGCCCCAGCCCAACCCCCTACACTGCCCAAACACCACTGCACTGCTCTAAGCCCTGTAACACCACCCCCAGCATGACCCCCTACACTGCCCGAACATGACTGCAGTGCCCTAAACCCTAAATACCACCCCCAGCACGACCACCTACTCTGCCCGAACACCTCTGTCTCCCCTAAACCCTGAAACACCAGCCCCAGAAAGATCCCCTACACTGCCCGAACACCAATACCCTATACCCTGAAACACCACCTCCAGCACGACCCCCTACTCTGCCGAACACCACTGCTCTGCCCTAAACCCTAAAACACCACCCCCAGCATGAACCCCTACACTGCCGGAACACCACTGCTCTGCCCTAATCCCTAAATACCCCCCCCAGCACTACCCCCTTCTCTGCCCGGACACCACTGTTCTGCCCTAAACCCTAAAACACCACCCCCAAACACGAACCCCTACACTGCCCGAACACCACTGCAATTCCCTAAACCCTGAAACAGCAGCCCCAGCACGACCCCCTACATTGTCAGTACACCACTGCACTGCCCTAAACCCTGAAACACCAGCCCCGGCAAGATCCCCTACACTGCCCGAACACCACTACCCTATACCCTGAAACACCACCTCCAGCACGACCCCCTACTCTGCCGAACACCACTGCTCTGCCCTAAACCCTAAAACACCACCCCCAGCATGAACCCCTACACTGCCGGAACACCACTGCTCTGCCCTAATCCCTAAATACCACCCCCAGCACTACCCCCTTCTCTGCCCGGACACCACTGTTCTGCCCTAAACCCTAAAACACCACCCCCAAACACGACCCCCTACACTGCCCGAACACCACTGCAATTCTCTTAACCCTGAAACAGCAGCCCCAGCACGACCCCCTACATTGTCAGTACACCACTGCACTGCCCTAAACCCTGAAATACCACCACCAGCACAACCCCTACACTGCCCAAACACCACTTCACTGCCCTAAACCCTGAAACACCAGCCCCAGCCCGACCCCCTACACTGCCCAAACACCACTTCACTACCCTAACCCCTGAAACACCACCCCCAGCATGACCTCCTACACTGCCGGAGCACCACTGCACTGCTCTAAAACATAAATAACACCCCAGCATGAACCCCTACACTGTCCGAACACCACTGCACTACCCTAAACCCTGAAACACCAGCCCCAGCCCGACCCCCTACTCTGCCCAAACACCACTGCACTGCCCTAAGCCCTGTAACACCACCCCCAGCATGACCCCCTACACTGCCCGAACACCACTGCACTGCTCTAAACCCTAAATAACACACCAGCATGAACCTCTATACTGTCCGAACACCACTGCACTGCCCTAAACCCTGAAACACCAGCCCCAGCCCGACCCCCTACATTGCCCAAACACCACTGCACTGCCCTAAGCCCTGTAACACCACTCCCAGCATGACCCCCTACACTGCCCGAACACCACTGCAGTGCCCTAAACCCTAAATACCACCCCCAGCACGACCCCCTACTCTGCCCGAACACCACTGCCCTTATACCTGAAACACCACCCCCAGCAAGACCCCCTACACTGCCCAAAGACCACTGCACTGACCTAAACCCAGAAAAACCAACCCGTGCACGAACCCCTACACTGTCCGAGCACCACTGAACTGCCCTAAACCCTGAAACACCACCCCTGCACGACCCCCTACACTGCCCGAACACTACTGCACTGCCCTAAACCCTGAAACACCACCTCCAGCACGACCCCCTACTCTGCCCGAACACCACTACTCTGCCCTAAACCCTAAAACACCACCCCAGCACTACCCCCTTCTCTGCCCGAACACCACTGTTCTGCCCTAAATCCTAAAACACCACCCCCAACACTACCCCCTACATTGCCCGAACACCACTGCACTGCCCTAAACCCTGAAACAGCAGCCCCAGCACGACCCCCTACATTGTCAGTACACCACTGCACTGCCCTAAACCCTGAAACACCACCCCAGCACAATCCCCTATACTGCCCGAACACCACTGCAATGCCCTAAACCCTGAAACACCACCCCCAGCAAGACCCCCAACACTGCCCGAACACCACTGCCCTAAACCCTGAAACACCACCCCAGCAAGACCGCCTACACTGCTCGAACACCACTGCACTGCCCTAAACCCTGAAATACCACCCCCTGCATGGCCCCTACACTGCCCGAGCACCACTGCACGGCCCTAAACCCTGAAACACCACCCCCAGCAAGACCCCCTACACTGCCTGAACACCACTGCACTGCGCTAAACCCTGAACCACCACCCCCTGCATGACCCTCTACACTGCCCGAACACCACTGCAGTCCCCTAAACCCTAAATACCACTCCCAGCACGACCCCCTACTCTGCCCGAACACCACTGCTCTGCCCTTAACCCTGAAACAGCAGCCCTAGAAAGACCCCCTACACTGCCCGGATACCACTGGCCTGCCCTAAACCACAAAACATCACCCCCAGCATGACCCCATACACTGCCCGCATACCACTGCCCTACCCTTAACCCTGAAACAGCAGCTCCGGCAAGACCCCCTACACTGCCCCAACACCACTGCCCTAAACCCTAAAACACCACCCCCAGCAAGACCCCCTACACTGCCCGAATACCACTGCACTACCCTAACCACTGAAACATCACCCCCTGTATGACCCTCTGCATTGCCCAAGCACAACACCACTGCACTCCCCTAAACCCTAAATACCACCCCCAGCACGACCCCCTACTCTGCCCGAACAACACTGCTCTGCCCTAAACCCTGAAACAGCAGCCCTAGAAAGACCCCCTACACTGCCCGGATACCACTGCCCTGCCCTAAACCACAAAGCAACACCCCCAGCATGACCCCCTACACTGCCTGCACACCACTGCACTACCCTAAACCCTGAAACACCAGCCCCGGCAGGACCCCCTACACTGCCCGAACACCGCTGCCCTATACCCTGAAACACCACCCCCAGCAAGACCCCCTACACTGCCCGAAGACCACTGCACTGACCTAAACCCTGAAAAACCACCCCCTGCACGAACCCTTACACTGCCCGAGCACCACTGAACTGCCCTAAACCCTGAAACACCACCCCTGCTCGACCCCCTACTCTGCCGAACACCACTGCTCTGCCCTAAACCATAAAACAACACCCCCAGCATGAACTCCTACACTGCCGGAACACGACTGCACTGCCCTAATCCCTAAATACCACCCCCAGCACTACCCCTTCTCTGCCCGGACACCACTGTTCTGCCCTAAACCCTTAAACACCACCCCCAACATGACCCCCTACACTGCCCGAACACCACTGCACTGCCCTAAACCCTGAAATACCACCACCAGCACGACCCCTACACTGCCTGAACACCACTGCACTGCCCTAAACCCTGAAACACCAGCCCCAGCCCGACCCCCTACACTGCCCGAACATCACTTCACTCCCCTAACCCCTGAAACACCACCCCCAGCATGACCTCCTACACTGCTGGAGCACCACTGCACTGCTCTAAACCATAAATAACACCCCAGCATGAACCCCTACACTGTCCGAACACCACTGCACTGCCCTAAACCCTGAAACTCCAGCTCCAGCCCGACCCCCTACACTGCCCAAACACCACTGCACTGCCATAAGCCCTGTAACACCGCCCCCAGCATGACCCCCTACACCGCCCGAACACCACTGCACTGCTCTAAACCATAAATAACACCCCAGCATGAACCCCTAAACTGTCCGAACACCACTGCACTGCCCTAAACCCTGAAACACCAGCCCCAGCCCAACCCCCTACACTGCCCAAACACCACTGCACTGCTCTAAGCCCTGTAACACCACCCCCAGCATGACCCCCTACACTGCCCGAACATGACTGCAGTGCCCTAAACCCTAAATACCACCCCCAGCACGACCACCTACTCTGCCCGAACACCTCTGTCTCCCCTAAACCCTGAAACACCAGCCCCAGAAAGATCCCCTACACTGCCCGAACACCAATACCCTATACCCTGAAACATCACCTCCAGCACGACCCCCTACTCTGCCGAACACCACTGCTCTGCCCTAAACCCTAAAACACCACCCCCAGCATGAACCCCTACACTGCCGGAACACCACTGCTCTGCCCTAATCCCTAAATACCCCCCCCAGCACTACCCCCTTCTCTGCCCGGACACCACTGTTCTGCCCTAAACCCTAAAACACCACCCCCAAACACGAACCCCTACACTGCCCGAACACCACTGCAATTCCCTAAACCCTGAAACAGCAGCCCCAGCACGACCCCCTACATTGTCAGTACACCACTGCACTGCCCTAAACCCTGAAACACCAGCCCCGGCAAGATCCCCTACACTGCCCGAACACCACTACCCTATACCCTGAAACACCACCTCCAGCACGACCCCCTACTCTGCCGAACACCACTGCTCTGCCCTAAACCCTAAAACACCACCCCCAGCATGAACCCCTACACTGCCGGAACACCACTGCTCTGCCCTAATCCCTAAATACCACCCCCAGCACTACCCCCTTCTCTGCCCGGACACCACTGTTCTGCCCTAAACCCTAAAACACCACCCCCAAACACGACCCCCTACACTGCCCGAACACCACTGCAATTCTCTTAACCCTGAAACAGCAGCCCCAGCACGACCCCCTACATTGTCAGTACACCACTGCACTGCCTTAAACCCTGAAATACCACCACCAGCACAACCCCTACACTGCCCAAACACCACTTCACTGCCCTAAACCCTGAAACACCAGCCCCAGCCCGACCCCCTACACTGCCCAAACACCACTTCACTACCCTAACCCCTGAAACACCACCCCCAGCATGACCTCCTACACTGCCGGAGCACCACTGCACTGCTCTAAAACATAAATAACACCCCAGCATGAACCCCTACACTGTCCGAACACCACTGCACTACCCTAAACCCTGAAACACCAGCCCCAGCCCGACCCCCTACACTGCCCAAACACTACTGCACTGCCCTAAGCCCTGTAACACCACCCCCAGCATGACCCCCTACACTGCCCGAACACCACTGCACTGCTCTAAACCCTAAATAACACACCAG
The DNA here is from genome assembly GCF_964204655.1 of Triturus cristatus. Taxonomy (NCBI): domain Eukaryota; kingdom Metazoa; phylum Chordata; class Amphibia; order Caudata; family Salamandridae; genus Triturus; species Triturus cristatus. Next base: position 409,651,253 of record NC_140579.1, on the reverse strand, counting down.
CATGAACCCCTATACTGTCCGAACACCACTGCACTGCCCTAAACCCTGAAACACCAGCCCCAGCCCGACCCCCTACACTGCCCAAACACCACTGCACTGCCCTAAGCCCTGTAACACCACCCCCAGCATGACCCCCTACACTGCCCGAACACCACTGCAGTGCCCTAAACCCTAAATACCACCCCCAGCACGACCCCCTACTCTGCCCGAACACCACTGCCCTATACCCTGAAACACCACCCCCAGCAAGACCCCCTACACTGCCCAAAGACCACTGCACTGACCTAAACCCAGAAAAACCAACCCGTGCACGAACCCCTACACTGTCCGAGCACCACTGAACTGCCATAAACCCTGAAACACCACCCCTGCACGACCCCCTACACTGCCCGAACACTACTGCACTGCCCTAAACCCTGAAACACCACCTCCAGCACGACCCCCTACTCTGCCCGAACACCACTACTCTGCCCTAAACCCTAAAACACCACCCCAGCACTACCCCCTTCTCTGCCCGAACACCACTGTTCTGCCCTAAATCCTAAAACACCACCCCCAACACTTCCCCCTACATTGCCCGAACACCACTGCACTGCCCTAAACCCTGAAACACCAACCCCAGCATGACCCCGAACACTGCACAAACACCACTGCACTGCCCTAAACCCTGAAACAGCAGCCCCAGCACGACCCCCTACATTGTCAGTACACCACTGCACTGCCCTAAACCCTGAAACACCACCCCAGCACAACCCCCTATACTGCCCGAACACCACTGCAATGCCCTAAACCCTGAAACACCACCCCCAGCAAGACCCCCAACACTGCCCGAACACCACTGCCCTACACCCTGAAAAACCACCCCAGCAAGACCGCCTACACTGCTCGAACACCACTGCACTGCCCTAAACCCTGAAATACCAACCACTGCACGGCCCCTACACTGCCCGAGCACCACTGCACGGCCCTAAACCCTGAAACACCACCCCCTGCATGACCCCCTATACTGCCCGAACACCACGGCAGTCCCCTAAATCCTAAATACCACCCCCAGCATGACCCCCAACTCTGCCCGAACACCACTGCTCTGCCCTAAACCCTGAAGCAGCAGCCCCAGAAAGACCCGCTACACTGCCCGCATACCACTGCACTACCCTTAACCCTGAAACAGCAGCCCCGGCATGACCCCCTACACTGCCCGAACACCACTGCCCTAAACCCTAAAACACCACCCCCAGCAAAACCCCCTACACTGCCCGAATACCACTGCACTGCCCTAACCCCTGAAACACCACCCCAGCAAGACCCCCTACACTGCCCGAATACCACTGCACTGCCCTAACCCCTGAAACATCACCCCCTGTATGACCCTCTGCATTGCCCAAGCACAACACCACTGCATTCCCCTAAACCCTAAATACCACCCCCAGCACAACCCCCTACTCTGCCCGAACACCACTGCTCTGCCCTAAACTCTGAAACACCAGTCCCAGAAAGACCCCCTACACTGCCCGTATACCACTTCCCTGCCCTAAACCACAAAACACCACCCCCAGCATGACCCCCTACACTGCCCGCACACCACTGCACTACCCTTAACCCTGAAACAGCAGCCCCGGCAAGACCGCCTACACTGCCCGAACACCACTGCCCTAAACCCTAAATACCACCCACAGCATGACCCCCTACTCTGCCCGAACACCACTGCTCTGCCCTAAACCCTGAAACACCAGCCCCAGAAAGACCCCCTACACTGCCCGAATACCACTGCCCTGCCCTAAACCACAAAACACCACTCCCAGCATGACCCCCTACACTGCCCGCACACCACTGCACTACCCTAAACCCTGAAACACCAGCCCCGGCAAGACCCCCTACACTGCCCGAACACCACTGCCCTATACCCTGAAACACCACCCCCAGCAAGACCCCCTACACTGCCCGAAGACCACTGCACTGACCTAAACCCTGAATAACCACCCCCTGCACGAACCCCTACACTGCCCGAGCACCACTGAACTGCCCTAAACCCTGAAACACCACCCCTGCACGACCCCCTACACTGCCCGAACACCACTGCACTGCCCTAAACCCTGAAACACCACCTCCAGCACGACCCCCTACTCTGCCGAACACCACTGCTCTGCCCTAAACCCTAAAACACCACCCCCAGCATGAACCCCTACACTGCCAGAACACCACTGCACTGCCCTGATCCCTAAATACCACCTCCAGCACTACCACCTTCTCTGCCCGGACACCACTGTTCTGCCCTAAACCCTTAAACACCACCCCCAACATGACCCCCTACACTGCCCGCACACGACTGCACTACCCTAAACCCTGAAACACCAGCCCCGGCAAGATCCCCTACACTGCCGAACACCACTGCTCTGCCCTAAACCCTAAAACACCACCCCCAGCATGAACCCCTACACTGCCGGAACACCACTGCTCTGCCCTAATCCCTAAATACCACCCCCAGCACAACCCCATACTCTGCCCGAACACCACTGCTCTGCCCTAAACTCTGAAACACCAGTCCCATAAAGACCCCCTTCACTGCCCGAATACCACTTCCCTGCCTTAAACCACAAAACACCACCCCCAGCATGACCCCCTACACTGCCCGCACACCACTGCACTACCCTTTACCCTGAAACAGCAGCCCCGGCAAGACCGCCTACACTGCCCGAACACCACTGCCCTAAACCCTAAATACCACCCACAGCATGACCCCCTACTCTGCCCGAACACCTCTGTCTCCCCTAAACCCTGAAACACCAGCCCCAGAAAGACCCCCTACACTGCCCGAATACCACTGCCCTGCCCTAAACCACAAAACACCACTCCCAGCATGACCCCCTACACTACCCGCACACCACTGCACTACCCTAAACCCTGAAACACCAGCCCCGGCAAGACCCCCTACACTGCCCGAGCACCACTGCCCTATACCCTGAAACACCACCCCCAGCAAGACCCCCTACACTGCCCGAAGACCACTGCCCTATACCCTGAAACACCACCCCCAGCAAGACCCCCTACACTGCCCGAAGACCACTGCACTGACCTAAACCCTGAATAACCACCCCCTGCATGAACCCCTACACTGCCGGAGCACCACTGAACTGCCCTAAACCCTGAAACACCACCCCTGCACGACCCCCTACACTGCCCGAACACCACTGCACTGCCCTAAACCCTGAAACACCACCCCTGCACGACCCCCTACACTGCCCAAACACCACTGCACTGCCCTAAACCCTTAAACACCACCCCCAACATGACCCCCTACACTGCCCGCACACGACTGCACTACCCTAAACCCTGAAACACCAGCCCCGGCAAGATCCCCTACACTGCCCGAACACCACTACCCTATACCCTGAAACACCACCTCCAGCACGACCCCCTACTCTGCCGAACACCACTGCTCTGCCCTAAACCCTAAAACACCACCCCCAGCATGAACCCCTACACTGCCGGAACACCACTGCTCTGCCCTAATCCCTAAATACCACCCCCAACACTACCCCCTTCTCTGCCCGGACACCACTTTTCTGCCCTAAACCCTAAAACACCACCCCCAAACACGACCCCCTACACTGCCCGAACACCACTGCACTTCCCTAAACCCTGGAACAGCAGCCCCAGCACGACCCCCTACATTGTCAGTACACCACTGCACTGCCCTAAACCCTGAAATACCACCACCAGCACAACCCCTACACTGCCCGAACACCACTTCACTGCCCTAAACCCTGAAACACCAGCCCCAGCCCGACCCCCTACACTGCCCAAACACCACTTCACTACCCTAACCCCTGAAACACCACCCCCAGCATGACCTCCTACACTGCCGGAGCACCACTGCACTGCTCTAAACCATAAATAACACCCCAGCATGAACGCCTACACTGTCCGAACACCACTGCACTACCCTAAACCCTGAAACACCAGCCCCAGCCCGACCCCCTACACTGCCCAAACACCACTGCACTGCCCTAAGCCCTGTAACACCACCCCCAGCATGACCCTCTACACTTCCCGAACACCACTGCACTGCTCTAAACCATAAATACCACCCCAGCATGAACCCCTACACTGTCCGAACACCACTGCACTACCCTAAACACTGAAACACCAGCCCCAGCCCGACCCCCTACACTGCCCAAACACCACTGCACTGCCCTAAGCCCTGTAACACCACCCCCAGCATGACCCCCTACACTGCCCGAACACCACTGCACTGCTCTAAACCATAAATAACACCCCAGCATGAACGCCTACACTGTCCGAACACCACTGCACTGCCCTAAACCCTGAAACACCAGCCCCAGCCCCACCCCCTACACTGGTCAAACACCACTGCGCTGCCCTAAGCCCTGTAACACCACCCCCAGCATGACCCCCTACACTGCCCGAACACCACTGCAGTGCCCTAAACCCTAAATACCACCCCAGCACGACACCCTACTCTGCCCGAACACCTCTGTCTCCCATAAACCCTGAAACACCAGCCCCAGAAAGACTCCCTACACTGCCCGAATACCACTGCACTACCCTAAACTCTGAAACACCAGCCCCGGCAAGATCCCTTACACTGCCCGAACACCACTGCCCTATACCCTGAAACACCACCCCTAGCAAGACCCCCTACACTGCCCAAAGACCTCTGCAGTGACCTAACCCCAGAAAAACCACCCCTGCATGAACCCCTACACTGTCCGAGCACCACTGAACTGCCCTAAACCCTGAAACACCACCCCTGCACGACACCCTACACCGCCCGAACACCACTGCACTGCCCTAAACCCTGAAACACCACCTCCAGCACGACCCCCTACTCTGCCCGAACACCACTATTCTGCCGTAAACCCTAAAACACAACCCCCAGCATGAACCCCTACACTGCTGGAACACCACTGCACTGCCCTAATCTCTAAATACCACCCGCAGCACTACCCCCTTCTCTGCCCGAACACCACTGTTCTGCCCTAAATCCTAAAACACCACCCCCAACACTACCCCCTACACTGCCCGAAAACCACTGCACTGCCCTAAACCCTGACACACCAGCCCCAGCATGACCCTAACACTGCAAAAACACCACTGCACTGCCCTAAACCCTGAAACAGCAGCCCCAGCACGACCCCCTACATTGTCAGTACACCACTGCACTGCCCTAAACCCTGAAACACCACCCCAGCACAATCCCCTATACTGCCCGAACACCACTGCAATGCCCTAAACCCTGAAACACCACCCCCAGCAAGACCCCCAACACTGCCCGAACACCACTGCCCTAAACCCTGAAACACCACCCCAGCAAGACCGCCTACACTGCTCGAACACCACTGCACTGCCCTAAACCCTGAAATACCACCCCCTGCACGGCCCCTACACTGCCCGAGCACCACTGCACGGCCCTAAACCCTAAAACACCACCCCCAGCAAGACCCCCTACACTGCCTGAACACCACTGCACTGCCCTAAACCCTGAAACACCACCCCCTGCATGACCCTCTACACTGCCCGAACACCACTGCAGTCCCCTAAACCCTAAATACCACTCCCAGCACGACCCCCTACTCTGCCCGAACACCACTGCTCTGCCCTTAACCCTGAAACAGCAGCCCTAGAAAGACCCCCTACACTGCCCGGATACCACTGGCCTGCCCTAAACCACAAAACATCACCCCCAGCATGACCCCATACACTGCCTGCATACCACTGCCCTACCCTTAACCCTGAAACAGCAGCTCCGGCAAGACCCCCTACACTGCCCGAACACCACTGCCCTAAACCCTAAAACACCACCCCCAGCAAGACCCCCTACACTGCCCGAATACCACTGCACTACCCTAACCACTGAAACATCACCCCCTGTATGACCCTCTGCATTGCCCAAGCACAACACCACTGCACTCCCCTAAACCCTAAATACCACCCCCAGCACGACCCCCTACTCTGCCCGAACAACACTGCTCTGCCCTAAACCCTGAAACAGCAGCCCTAGAAAGACCCCCTACACTGCCCGGATACCACTGCCCTGCCCTAAACCACAAAGCAACACCCCCAGCATGACCCCCTACACTGCCTGCACACCACTGCACTACCCTAAACCCTGAAACACCAGCCCCGGCAGGACCCCCTACACTGCCCGAACACCGCTGCCCTATACCCTGAAACACCACCCCCAGCAAGACCCCCTACACTGCCCGAAGACCACTGCACTGACCTAAACCCTGAAAAACCACCCCTGCACGAACCCTTACACTGCCCGAGCACCACTGAACTGCCCTAAACCCTGAAACACCACCCCTGCACGAACCCCTACTCTGCCGAACACCACTGCTCTGCCCTAAACCATAAAACACCACCCCCAGCATGAACTCCTACACTGCCGGAACACGACTGCACTGCCCTAATCCCTAAATACCACCCCCAGCACTACCCCTTCTCTGCCCGGACACCACTGTTCTGCCCTAAACCCTTAAACACCACCCCCAACATGACCCCCTACACTGCCCGAACACCACTGCACTGCCCTAAACCCTGAAATACCACCACCAGCACGACCCCTACACTGCCTGAACACCACTGTACTGCCCTAAACCCTGAAACACCAGCCCCAGCCCGACCCCCTACACTGCCCGAACATCACTTCACTCCCCTAACCCCTGAAACACCACCCCCAGCATGACCTCCTACACTGCTGGAGCACCACTGCACTGCTCTAAACCATAAATAACACCCCAGCATGAACCCCTACACTGTCCGAACACCACTGCACTGCCCTAAACCCTGAAACTCCAGCTCCAGCCCGACCCCCTACACTGCCCAAACACCACTGCACTGCCATAAGCCCTGTAACACCGCCCCCAGCATGACCCCCTACACCGCCCGAACACCACTGCACTGCTCTAAACCATAAATAACACCCCAGCATGAACCCCTAAACTGTCCGAACACCACTGCACTGCCCTAAACCCTGAAACACCAGCCCCAGCCCGACCCCCTACACTGCCCAAACACCACTGCACTGCTCTAAGCCCTGTAACACCACCCCCAGCATGACCCCCTACACTGCCCGAACACGACTGCAGTGCCCTAAACCCTAAATACCACCCCCAGCACGACCACCTACTCTGCCCGAACACCTCTGTCTCCCCTAAACCCTGAAACACCAGCCCCAGAAAGATCCCCTACACTGCCCGAACACCAATACCCTATACCCTGAAACACCACCTCCAGCACGACCCCCTACTCTGCCGAACACCACTGCTCTGCCCTAAACCCTAAAACACCACCCCCAGCATGAACCCCTACACTGCCGGAACACCACTGCTCTGCCCTAATCCCTAAATACCCCCCCAGCACTACCCCCTTCTCTGCCCGGACACCACTGTTCTGCCCTAAACCCTAAAACACCACCCCCAAACACGACCCCCTACACTGCCCGAACACCACTGCAATTCCCTAAACCCTGAAACAGCAGCCCCAGCACGACCCCCTACATTGTCAGTACACCACTGCACTGCCCTAAACCCTGAAACACCAGCCCCGGCAAGATCCCCTACACTGCCCGAACACCACTACCCTATACCCTGAAACACCACCTCCAGCACGACCCCCTACTCTGCCGAACACATCTGCTCTGCCCTAAACCCTAAAACACCACCCCCAGCATGAACCCCTACACTGCCGGAACACCACTGCTCTGCCCTAATCCCTAAATACCACCCCCAGCACTACCCCCTTCTCTGCCCGGACACCACTGTTCTGCCCTAAACCCTAAAACACCACCCCCAAACACGACCCCCTACACTGCCCGAACACCACTGCAATTCTCTAAACCCTGAAACAGCAGCCCCAGCACGACCCCCTACATTGTCAGTACACCACTGCACTGCCCTAAACCCTGAAATACCACCACCAGCACAACCCCTACACTGCCCAAACACCACTTCACTGCCCTAAACCCTGAAACACCAGCCCCAGCCCGACCCCCTACACTGCCCAAACACCACTTCACTACCCTAACCCCTGAAACACCACCCCCAGCATGACCTCCTACAGTGACGGAGCACCACTGCACTGCTCTGAAACATAAATAACACCCCAGCATGAACCCCTACACTGTCCGAACACCACTGCACTACCCTAAACCCTGAAACACCAGCCCCAGCCCGACCCCCTACACTGCCCAAACACCACTGCACTGCCCTAAGCCCTGTAACACCACCCCCAGCATGACCCCCTACACTGCCCGAACACCACTGCACTGCTCTAAACCCTAAATAACACACCAGCATGAACCCCTATACTGTCCGAACACCACTGCACTGCCCTAAACCCTGAAACACCAGCCCCAGCCCGACCCCCTACACTGCCCAAACACCACTGCACTGCCCTAAGCCCTGTAACACCACCCCCAGCATGACCCCCTACACTGCCCGAACACCACTGCAGTGCCCTAAACCCTAAATACCACCCCCAGCACGACCCCCTACTCTGCCCGAACACCACTGCCCTATACCCTGAAACACCACCCCCAGCAAGACCCCCTACACTGCCCAAAGACCACTGCACTGACCTAAACCCAGAAAAACCAACCCGTGCACGAACCCCTACACTGTCCGAGCACCACTGAACTGCCCTAAACCCTGAAACACGACCCCCTACACTGCCCGAACACTACTGCACTGCCCTAAACCCTGAAACACCACCTCCAGCACAACCCCCTACTCTGCCCGAACACCACTACTCTGCCCTAAACCCTAAAACACCACCCCAGCACTACCCCCTTCTCTGCCCGAACACCACTGTTCTGCCCTAAATCCTAAAACACCACCCCCAAAACTACCCCCTACACTGCCCGAACACCACTGCACTGCCCTAAACCATGAAACACCAACCCCAGCATGACCCCCAACACTGCCCAAACACCACTTCACTACCCTAACCCCTGAAACACCACCCCCAGCATGACCTCCTACAGTGACGGAGCACCACTGCACTGCTCTGAAACATAAATAACACCCCAGCATGAACCCCTACACTGTCCGAACACCACTGCACTACCCTAAACCCTGAAACACCAGCCCCAGCCCGACCCCCTACACTGCCCAAACACCACTGCACTGCCCTAAGCCCTGTAACACCACCCCCAGCATGACCCCCTACACTGCCCGAACACCACTGCACTGCTCTAAACCCTAAATAACACACCAGCATGAACCCCTATACTGTCCGAACACCACTGCACTGCCCTAAACCCTGAAACACCAGCCCCAGCCCGACCCCCTACACTGCCCAAACACCACTGCACTGCCCTAAGCCCTGTAACACCACCCCCAGCATGACCCCCTACACTGCCCGAACACCACTGCAGTGCCCTAAACCCTAAATACCACCCCCAGCACGACCCCCTACTCTGCCCGAACACCACTGCCCTATACCCTGAAACACCACCCCCAGCAAGACCCCCTACACTGCCCAAAGACCACTGCACTGACCTAAACCCAGAAAAACCAACCCGTGCACGAACCCCTACACTGTCCGAGCACCACTGAACTGCCCTAAACCCTGAAACACGACCCCCTACACTGCCCGAACACTACTGCACTGCCCTAAACCCTGAAACACCACCTCCAGCACAACCCCCTACTCTGCCCGAACACCACTACTCTGCCCTAAACCCTAAAACACCACCCCAGCACTACCCCCTTCTCTGCCCGAACACCACTGTTCTGCCCTAAATCCTAAAACACCACCCCCAAAACTACCCCCTACACTGCCCGAACACCACTGCACTGCCCTAAACCATGAAACACCAACCCCAGCATGACCCCCAACACTGCACAAACACCACTGCACTGCCCTAAACCCTGAAACAGCAGCCCCAGCACGACCCCCTACATTGTCAGTACACCACTGCACTGCCCTAAACCCTGAAACACCACCCCAGCACAACCCCCTATACTGCCCGAACACCACTGCAATGCCCTAAACCCTGAAACACCACCCCCAGCAAGACCCCCAACACTGCCCGAACACCACTGCCCTACACCCTGAAAAACCACCCCAGCAAGACCGCCTACACTGCTCGAACACCACTGCACTGCCCTAAACCCTGAAATACCAACCACTGCACGGCCCCTACACTGCCCGAGCACCACTGCACGGCCCTAAACCCTGAAACACCACCCCCTGCATGACCCCCTATACTGCCCGAACACCACGGCAGTCCCCTAAATCCTAAATACCACCCCCAGCACGACCCCCAACTCTGCCCGAACACCACTGCTCTGCCCTAAACCCTGAAACAGCAGCCCCAGAAAGACCCGCTACACTGCCCGCATACCACTGCTGTACCCTTAACCCTGAAACAGCAGCCCCGGCATGACCCCCTACACTGCCCGAACACCACTGCCCTAAACCCTAAAACACCACCCCCAGCAAAACCCCCTACACTGCCCGAATACCACTGCACTGCCCTAACCCCTGAAACACCACCCCAGCAAGACCCCCTACACTGCCCGAATACCACTGCACTGCCCTAACCCCTGAAACATCACCCCCTGTATGACCCTCTGCATTGCCCAAGCACAACACCACTGCATTCCCCTAAACCCTAAATACCACCCCTAGCACAACCCCCTACTTTGCCCGAACACCACTGCTCTGCCCTAAACTCTGAAACACCAGTCCCAGAAAGACCCCCTACACTGCCCGTATACCACTTCCCTGCCCTAAACCACAAAACACCACCCCCAGCATGACCCCCTACACTGCCCGCACACCACTGCACTACCCTTAACCCTGAAACAGCAGCCCCGGCAAGACCGCCTACACTGCCCGAACACCACTGCCCTAAACCCTAAATACCACCCACAGCATGACCCCCTACTCTGCCCGAACACCTCTGTCTCCCCTAAACCCTGAAACACCAGCCCCAGAAAGACCCCCTGCACTGCCCGAATACCACTGCCCTGCCCTAAACCACAAAACACCACTCCCAGCATGACCCCCTACACTGCCCGCACACCACTGCACTACCCTAAACCCTGAAACACCAGACCCGGCAAGACCCCCTACACTGCCCGAACACCACTGCCCTATACCCTGAAACACCACCCCCAGCAAGACCCCCTACACTGCCCGAAGACCACTGCACTGACCTAAACCCTGAATAACCACCCCCTGCACGAACCCCTACACTGCCCGAGCACCACTGAACTGCCCTAAACCCTGAAACACCACCCCTGCACGACCCCCTACACTGCCCGAACACCACTGCACTGCCCTAAACCCTGAAACACCACCTCCAGCACGACCCCCTACTCTGCCGAACACCACTGCTCTGCCCTAAACCCTAAAACACCACCCCCAGCATGAACCCCTACACTGCCAGAACACCACTGCACTGCCCTGATCCCTAAATACCACCCCCAACATGACCCCCTACACTGCCCGCACACGACTGCACTACCCTAAACCCTGAAACACCAGCCCCGGCAAGATCCCCTACACTGCCCGAACACCACTACCCTATACCCTGAAACACCACCTCCAGCACGACCCCCTACTCTGCCGAACACCACTGCTCTGCCCTAAACCCTAAAACACCACCCCCAGCATGAACCCCTACACTGCCGGAACACCACTGCTCTGCCCTAATCCCTAAATACCACCCCCAGCACAACCCCCTACTCTGCCCAAACACCACTGCTCTGCCCTAAACTCTGAAACACCAGTCCCATAAAGACCCCCTACACTGCCCGTATACCACTTCCCTGCCTTAAACCACAAAACACCTCCCCCAGCATGACCCCCTACACTGCCCGCACACCACTGCACTACCCTTAACCCTGAAACAGCAGCCCCGGCAAGACCGCCTACACTGCCCGAACACCACTGCCCTAAACCCTAAATACCACCCACAGCATGACCCCCTACTCTGCCCGAACACCTCTGTCTCCCCTAAACCCTGAAACACCAGCCCCAGAAAGACCCCCTACACTGCCCGAATACCACTGCCCTGCCCTAAACCACAAAACACCACTCCCAGCATGACCCCTTACACTGCCCGCACACCACTGCACTACCCTAAACCCTGAAACACCAGCCCCGGCAAGACCCCCTACACTTCCCGAACACCACTGCCCTATACCCTGAAACACCACCCCCAGCAAGACCCCCTACACTGCCCAAAGACCACTGCCCTATACCCTGAAACACCACCCCCAGCAAGACCCCCTACACTGCCCGAAGACCACTGCACTGACCTAAACCCTGAATAACCACCCCCTGCACGAACCCCTACACTGCCCGAGCACCACTGAACTGCCCTAAACCCTGAAACACCACCCCTGCACGACCCCCTACACTGCCCGAACACCACTGCACTGCCCTAAACCCTGAAACACCACCCCTGCACGACCCCCTACACTGCCCAAACACCACTGCACTGCCCTAAACCCTTAAACACCACCCCCAACATGACCCCCTACACTGCCTGCACACGACTGCACTACCCTAAACCCTGAAACACCAGCCCCGGCAAGATCCCCTACACTGCCCGAACACCACTACCCTATACCCTGAAACACCACCTCCAGCACGACCCCCTACTCTGCCGAACACCACTGCTCTGCCCTAAACCCTAAAACACCACCCCCAGCATGAACCCCTACACTGCCGGAACACCACTGCTCTGCCCTAATCCCTAAATACCACCCCCAGCACTACCCCCTTCTCTGCCCGGACACCACTTTTCTGCCCTAAACCCTAAAACACCACCCCCAAACACGACCCCCTACACTGCCCGAACCTCACTGCACTTCCCTAAACCCTGGAACAGCAGCCCCAGCACGACCCCCTACATTGTCAGTACACCACTGCACTGCCCTAAACCCTGAAATACCACCACCAGCACAACCCCTACACTGCCCGAACACCACTTCACTGCCCTAAACCCTGAAACACCAGCCCCAGCCCGACCCCCTACACTGCCCAAACACCACTTCACTACCCTAACCCCTGAAACACCACCCCCAGCATGACCTCCTACACTGCCGGAGCACCACTGCACTGCTCTAAACCATAAATAACACCCCAGCATGAACGCCTACACTGTCCGAACACCACTGCACTACCCTAAACCCTGAAACACCAGCCCCAGCCCGACCCCCTACACTGCCCAAACACCACTGCACTGCCCTAAGCCCTGTAACACCACCCCCAGCATGACCCTCTACACTTCCCGAACACCACTGCACTGCTCTAAACCATAAATAACACCCCAGCATGAACCCCTACACTGTCCGAACACCACTGCACTGCCCTAAACCCTGAAACACCAGCCCCAGCCCGACCCCCTACACTGCCCAAACACCACTGCACTGCCCTAAGCCCTGTAACACCACCCCCAGCATGACCCCCTACACTGCCCGAACACCACTGCAGTGCCCTAAACCCTAAATACCACCCCCAGCACGACCCCCTACTCTGCCCGAACACCTCTGTCTCCCATAAACCCTGAAACACCAGCCCCAGAAAGACCCCCTACACTGCCTGAATACCACTGCCCTGCCTAAACCACAAAACACCACCCATAGCATGACCCCCTACACTGCCCGCACACCACTGCACTACCCTAAACCCTGAAACACCAGCCCCGGCAAGATCCCCTACACTGCCCGAACACCGCTGCCCTATACCCCGAAATACCACCCCCAGCAAGACCCCCTACACTGCCCAAAGACCACTGCACTGACCTAAACCCATAAAAAACAACCCGTGCACGAACCCCTACACTGTCCAAGCACCACTGAACTGCCCTAAACCCTGAAACACCACCCCTGCACGACCCCCTACACTGCCCGAACACCACTGCACTGCCCTAAACCCTGAAACACCACCTCCAGAACGACCCCCTACTCTGCCCGAACACCACTACTCTGCCCTAAACCCTAAAACACCACCCCCAGCATGAACCCCTACACTGCCGGCACACCACTGTACTGCCCTAATCCCTAAATACCACCCCCAGCACTACTCCCTTCTCTGCCCGAACACCACTGTTCTGCCCTAAATCCTAAAACACCACCCCCAACACTACCCCCTACACTGCCCGAACACCACTGCACTGCCCTAAACCCTGAAACACCAGCCCCAGCATGACCCCCAACACTGCACAAACACCACTGCACTGCCCTAAACCCTGAAACAGCAGCCCCAGCACGACCCCCTACATTGTCAGTACACCACTGCACTGCCCTAAACCCTGAAACACCACCCCAGCACAACCCCCTATACTGCCCAAACACCACTGCAATGCCCTAAACCCTGAAACACCACCCCCAGCAAGACCACCAACACTGCCCAAACACCACTGCCCTACACCCTGAAAAACCACCCCAGCAAGACCGCCTACACTGCTCGAACACCACTGCACTGCCCTAAACCCTGAAATACCACCCCCTGCACGGCCCCTACACTGCCCGAGCACCACTGCACGGCCCTAAACCCTGAAACACAACCCCCTGCACGACCCCCTTCTCTGCCCGATCACCACTGCTCTGCCCTAAACCCTGAAACAGCAGCCCCAGAAAGACCCCCTACACTGCCCGCATACCACTGCACTACCCTTAAACCTGAAACAGCAGCCCCGGCAAGACCCCCTACACTGCCCGAACACCACTGCCCTAAACCCTAAAACATCACCCCCAGCAAGACCCCTACACTGCCCGAATACCACTGCACTGCCCTAACCCCTGAAACACCACCCCAGCAAGACCCCCTACACTGCCTGAACACCACTGCACTGCCCTAAACCCTAAAACACCACCCTCAGCAAGACCCCCTACTCTGCCCGAACACCACTGCTCTGCCCTAAACTCTGAAACACCAGCCCCAGAAAGACCCCCTACACTACCTGTATACCACTGCCCTGCCCTAAACCAGAAAACACCACCCCCAGCATGACCCCCTACACTGCCCGCACACCACTGCACTACCCTTAACCCTGAAACAGCAGCCCCGGCAAGACCCCCTACACTGCCCGAACACCACTGACCTATACCCTAAATACCACCTACAGCATGACCCCCTACTCTGCCCGAACACCTCTGTCTCCCCTAAACCCTGAAACACCAGCCCCAGAAAGACCCCCTACACTGCCCGAATACCACTGCCCTGTCCTAAACCACAAAACACCACTCCCAGCATGACCCCCTACACTGCCCGCACACCACTGCACTACCCTAAACCCTGAAACACCAGCCCCAGCAAGACCCCCTACACTGCCCGAACACCACTGCCCTATACCCTGAAACACCACCCCCAGCAAGACCCCCTACACTGCCCGAAGACCACTGCACTGACCTAAACCCTGAATAACCACCCCCTGCACGAGCCCCTACACTGCCCGAGAACCACTAAACTGCCCTAAACCCTGAAACACCTCCCCTGCACGACCCCCTACACTGCCTGAACACCACTGCACTGCCCTAAACAATGAAACACCACCTCCAGCACGACCCCCTACTCTGCCGAACACCACTGCTCTGCCCTAAACCCTAAAACACCACCCCCAGCATGAACCCCTACACTGCCGGAACACCACTACACTGCCCTGATCCCTAAATACCACCTCCAGCACTACCCCCTTCTCTGCCCGGACACCACTGTTCTGCCCTAAACCCTTAAACACCACCCCCAACATGACCCCCTACACTGCCCGAACACCACTGCACTGCCCTAAACCCTGTAACAGCAGCCCCAGCACAACCCCCTACATTGTTAGTACACAACTGCACTGCCCTTAACCCTGAAATACCACCACCAGCACGACCCCTACACTGCTCGAACACCACTGCCCTACACCCTGAAAAACCACCCCAGCAAGACCGCCTACACTGCTCGAACACCACTGCACTGCCCTAAACCCTGAAATACCACCCCCTGCACGGCCCCTACACTGCCCGAGCACCACTACACGGCCCTAAACCCTGAAACACAACCCCCTGCACGACCCCCTTCTCTGCCCGAACACCACTGCTCTGTCCTAAACCCTGAAACAGCAGCCCCAGAAAGACCCCCTACACTGCCCGCATACCACTGCACTTCCCTTAACCCTGAAACAGCAGCCCCGGCAAGACCCCCTACACTGCCCGAACACCACTGCCCTAAACCCTAAAACACCACCCCCAGCAAGACCCCCTACACTGCCCGAATACCACTGCACTGCCCTAACCCCTGAAACACCACCCCAGCAAGACCCCCTACACTGCCCGAACACCACTGCACTGCCCTAAACCCTAAAACACCACCCCCAGCATGAACCCCTACACTGCCGGAACACCACTACACTGCCCTGATCCCTAAATACCACCTCCAGCACTACCCCCTTCTATGCCCGGACACCACTGTTCTGCCCTAAACCCTTAAACACCACCCCCAACATGACCCCCTACACTGCCCGAACACCACTGCACTGCCCTAAACCCTGTAACAGCAGCCCCAGCACAACCCCCTACATTGTTAGTACACAACTGCACTGCACTGCCCTTAACCCTGAAATACCACCACCAGCACGACCCCTACACTGCCCGAACACCACTGCACTGCCCTAAACACTGAAACACCAACCCCAGCCCGACCCCCTACACTGCCCGAACATCACTTCACTCCCCTAACCCCTGAACCACCACCCCCAGCATGACCTCCTACACTGCTGGAGCACCACTGCACTGCTCTAAACCATGAATAACACCCCAGCATGAACCCCTACACTGTCCGAGCACCACTGAACTGCCGTAAACCCTGAAACACCACCCCTGCACGACCCCCTACACTGCCTGAACACCACTGCACTGCCCTAAACCCTGAAACACCACCTCCAGCACGACCCCCTACTCTGCCCGAACACCACTACTCTGCCCTAAACCCTAAAACACCACCCCCAGCATGAACCCCTACACTGCCGGAACACCACTGCACTGCCCAATCCCTAAATACCACCCCCAGCACTACCCCCTTCTCTGCCCGAACACCACTGTTCTGCCCTAAATCCTAAAACACCACCCCCAACACTACCCCCTACACTGCCCGAACACCACTGCACTGCCCTAAACCCTGAAACACCAGCCCCAGCACGACCCCCTACTCTGCCCAAACAACACTTCCCTGCCCTAAACCCTAAAACACCCCCCCAGCCCGACCCCCTACACTACCCAAACACCACTGCACTGCCCTAAGCCCTGTAACACCACCCCCAGCATGACCCCCTACACTGCCCAAACACCACTGCAGTGCCCTAAACCCTAAATACCACCCCCAGCACGACCCCCTACTCTGCCCGAACACCTTTGTCTCCCATAAATCCTGAAACACCAGCCCCAGAAAGACCCCCTACACTGCCTGAATACCACTGCCCTGCCTAAACCACAAAACACCACCCCAGCACAACCCCCTATACTGCCAGAACACCACTGCAATGCCCTAAACCCTGAAACACCACCCCCAGCAAGACCCCCAACATTGCCCGAACACCACTGCCCTACACCCTGAAAAACCACCCCAGCAAGACCGCCTACACTGCTCGAACACCACTCTACTGCCCTAAACCCTGAAATACCACCCCCTGCACGGCCCCTACACTGCCCGAGCACCACTATACGGCCCTACACCCTGAAACACAACCCCCTGCACGACCCCCTTCTCTGCCCGAACACCACTGCTCTGCCCTAAACCCTGAAACAGCAGCCCCAGAAAGACTCCCTACACTGCCCGCATACCACTGCACTTCCCTTAACCCTGAAACAGCAGCCCCGGCAAGACCCCCTACACTGCCCGAACACCACTGCCCTAAACCCTAAAACACCACCCCCAGCAAGACCCCCTACACTGCCCGAATACCACTGCACTGCCCTAACCCCTGAAACACCACCCCAGCAAGACCCCCTACACTGCCCGAACACCACTGCACTGCCCTAAACCCTAAAACACCACCCCCAGCAAGACCCCCTACTCTGCCCGAACACCACTGCTCTGCCCTAAACTCTGAAACACCAGCCCCAGAAAGACCCCCTACACTGCCTGTATACCACTGCCCTGCCCTAAACCAGAAAACACCACCCCCAGCATGACCCCCTACACTGCCCGCACACCACTGCACTACCCTTAACCCTGAAACAGCAGCCCCGGCAAGACCCCCTACACTGCCCGAACACCACTGCCCTATACCCTAAATACCACCTACAGCATGACCCCCTACTCTGCCCGAACACCTCTGTCTCCCCTAAACCCTGAAACACCAGCCCCAGAAAGACCCCCTACACTGCCCGAATACCACTGCCCTGCCCTAAACCACAAAACACCACTCCCAGCATGACCCCCTACACTGCCCGCACACCACTGCACTACCCTAAACCCTGAAACACCAGCCCCGGCAAGACCCCCTACACTGCCCGAACACCACTGCCCTATACCCTGAAACACCACCCCCAGCAAGACCCCCTACACTGCCCGAAGACCACTGCACTGACCTAAACCCTGAATAACCACCCCCTGCACGAACCCCTACACTGCCCGAGAACCACTGAACTGCCCTAAACCCTGAAACACCACCCCTGCACGACCCCCTACACTGCCTGAACACCACTGCACTGCCCTAAACCCTGAAACACCACCTCCAGCACGACCCCCTACTCTGCCAAACACCACTGCTCTGCCCTAAACCCTAAAACACCACCCCCAGCATGAACCCCTACACTGCCGGAACACCACTGCACTGCCCTGATCCCTAAATACCACCTCCAGCACTACCCCTTTCTCTGCCCGGACACCACTATTCTGCCCTAAACCCTTAAACACCACCCCCAACATGACCCCCTACACTGCCCGAACACCACTGCACTGCCCTAAACCCTGTAACAGCAGCCCCAGCACGACCCCCTACATTGTCAGTACACCACTGCATTGCCCTAAACCCTGAAATACCACCACCAACACGACCCCTACACTGCCCGAACACCACTGCACTGCCCTAAACCCTGAAACACCAACACCAGCCCGACCCCCTACACTGCCCGAACATCACTTCACTCCCCTAACCCCTGAACCAACACCCCCAGCATGACCTCCTACACTGCTGGAGCACCACTGCACTGCTCTAAACCATGAATAACACCCCAGCATGAACCCCTACACTGTCCGAGCACCACTGAACTGCCCTAAACCCTGAAACACCACCCCTGCACGACCCCCTACACTGCCCGAACACCACTGCACTGCCCTAAACCCTGAAACACCACCTCCAGCACGACCCCCTACACTGCCGGAACACCACTGCACTGCCCTAATCCCTAAATACCACCCCCAGCACTACCCCTTCTCTGCCTGAACACCACTGTTCTGCCCTAAATCCTAAAACACCACCCCCAACACTACCCCCTACACTGCCCGAACACCACTGCACTGCCCTAAACCCTGAAACACCAGCCCCAGCATGACCCTAACACTGCACAAACACCTCTGCACTGCCCTAAACCCTGAAACAGCAGCCCCAGCACGACCCCCTACATTGTCAGTACACCACTGCACTGCCCTAAACCCTGAAACACTACCCCAGCACAATCCCCTATACTGCCCGAACACCACTGCAATGCCCTAAACCCTGAAACACCACCCCCAGCAAGACTCCCAACACTGCCCGAACACCACTGCCCTAAACCCTGAAACACCACCCCAGCAAGACCGCCTAAACTGCTCGAACACCACTGCACTGCCCTAAACCCTGAAATACCACCCCCTGCACGGCCCCTACACTGCCCGAGCACCACTGCACGGCCCTAAACCCTGAAACACCACCCCCTGCAAGACACCCCTACACTGCCTGAACACCACTGCACTGCCCTAAACCCTGAAACACCACCCCCTGCATGACCCCCTACACTGCCCGAACACCACTGTAGTCCCCTAAACCCTAAATACCACCCCCAGCACGACCCCCTACTGTGCCCGAACACCACTGCTCTGCCGTAAACCCTGAAACAGCAGCCCTAGAAAGACCCCCTACACTGCCCGGATACTACTGGCCTGCCCTAAACCACAAAACACCATCCCCAGCATGACCCCCTACACTGCCCGCATACGACTGCCCTACCCTTAACCCTGAAACAGCAGCTCCGGCAAGACCCCCTACACTGCCCGAACACCACTGCCCTAAACCCTAAAACACAACCCCCAGCAAGACCCCCTACACTGCCCGAATACCACTGCACTACCCTAACCCCTGAAACATCACCCCCTGTATGACCCTCTGCATTGCCCAAGCACAACACCACTGCACTCCCCTAAACCCTAAACACCACCCCCAGCATGACCCCCTACACTGTCCGCACACCACTGCACTACCCTTAACCCTGAAACAGCAGCCCCGGCAAGACCCCCTACACTGCCCGAACACCACTGCCCTAAACCCTAAATACCACCCACAGCATGACCCCCTACTCTGCCCGAACACCTCTGTCTCCCCTAAACCCTGAAACACCAGCCCCAGAAAGACCCCCTACACTGCCCGCACACCACTGCACTACCCTGAACCCTGAAACACCAGCCCCGGCAAGACCCCCTACACTGCCCGAACACCACTGTCCTAAACCCTAAAACACCACCCCCAGCAAGACCCCCTACACTGCCCGAACACCACTGCCCTATACCCTGAAACACCAGGTCCAGCAAGACCACCTACACTGCCCGAACACCACTGCACTGCCCTAAACCCTGAATCACCAACTTCTGCACGATCCCCTACACTGCCCGAGCACCACTGAACTGCCCTAAACCCTGAAACACCACCCCTGCACGACCCCCTACACTGCCCGAACACGACTGCACTGCCCTAAACCCTGAAACACCACCCCCAGCACAACCCCCTATACTGCCCGAACACCACTGCACTGCCCTAAATCCTGGAACACCACCTCTAGCACGACACCATACTCTGCCCGAACACCACTACTCTGCCCTAAACCCTGAAACACCACCCCCAGCAAGACCCCCTACACTGCCCGAAGACCACTGCACTGACCTAAACCCTGAAAAACCACCCCTGCACGAACCCCTACACTGCCCGAGCACCACTGAACTGCCCTAAACCCTGAAACACCACCCCTGCACGACCCCCTACACTGCCCGAACACCACTGCACTGCCCTAAACCCTGAAACACCACCTCCAGCACGACCCCCTACTCTGCCGAACACCACTGCTCTGCCCTAAACCATAAAACACCACCCCCAGCACTATCCCCTTCTCTGCCCGGACACCACTGTTCTGCCCTAAACCTTTAAACACCACCCCCAACATGACCCCCTACACTGCCCTAACCCCACTGCACTGCCCTAAACCCTGAAATACCACCACCAGCACGACCCCTACACTGCCCGAACACCACTGCACTGCCCTAAACCCTGAATCACCAGCCCCAGCCCGACCCCCTACACTGCCCGAACATCACTTCACTCCCCTAACCCCTGAAACACCACCCCCTGCATGACCTCCTACACTGCTGGAGCACCACTGCACTGCTCTAAACCATAAATAACACCGCAGCATGAACCCCTACACTGTCCGAACACCACTGCACTGCCCTAAACCCTGAAACACCAGCTCCAGCCCGACCCCCTACACTGCCCAAACACCACTGCACTGCCATAAGCCCTGTAACACCGCCCCCAGCATGACCCCCTACACCGCCCGAACACCACTGCACTGCTCTAAACTATAAATAACACCCCAGCATGAACCCCTACACTGTCCGAACACCACTGCACTGCCCTAAACCCTAAAACACCAGCCCCAGCCCGACCCCCTACACTGCCCAAACACCACTGCACTGCCCTAAGACCTGTAACACCACCCCCAGCATGACCCCCTACACTGCCCGAACACGACTGCAGTGCCCTAAACCCTAAAACACCACCCCCAGCAAGACCCCCTACACTGCCCGAATACCACTGCACTGCCCTAACCCCTGAAACACCACCCCAGCAAGACCCCCTACACTGCCCGAACACCACTGCACTGCCCTAAACCCTAAAACACCACCCCCAGCATGAACCCCTACACTGCCGGAACACCACTACACTGCCCTGATCCCTAAATACCACCTCCAGCACTACCCCCTTCTCTGCCCGGACACCACTGTTCTGCCCTAAACCCTTAAACACCACCCCCAACATGACCCCCTACACTGCCCGAACACCACTGCACTGCCCTAAACCCTGTAACAGCAGCCCCAGCACAACCCCCTACATTGTTAGTACACAACTGCACTGCCCTTAACCCTGAAATACCACCACCAGCACGACCCCTACACTGCCCGAACACCACTGCACTGCCCTAAACACTGAAACACCAACCCCAGCCCGACCCCCTACACTGCCCGAACATCACTTCACTCCCCTAACCCCTGAACCACCACCCCCAGCATGACCTCCTACACTGCTGGAGCACCACTGCACTGCTCTAAACCATGAATAACACCCCAGCATGAACCCCTACACTGTCCGAGCACCACTGAACTGCCGTAAACCCTGAAACACCACCCCTGCACGACCCCCTACACTGCCTGAACACCACTGCACTGCCCTAAACCCTGAAACACCACCTCCAGCACGACCCCCTACTCTGCCCGAACACCACTACTCTGCCCTAAACCCTAAAACACCACCCCCAGCATGAACCCCTACACTGCCGGAACACCACTGCACTGCCCAATCCCTAAATACCACCCCCAGCACTACCCCCTTCTCTGCCCGAACACCACTGTTCTGCCCTAAATCCTAAAACACCACCCCCAACACTACCCCCTACACTGCCCGAACACCACTGCACTGCCCTAAACCCTGAAACACCAGCCCCAGCACGACCCCCTACTCTGCCCAAACAACACTTCCCTGCCCTAAACCCTAAAACACCCCCCCAGCCCGACCCCCTACACTACCCAAACACCACTGCACTGCCCTAAGCCCTGTAACACCACCCCCAGCATGACCCCCTACACTGCCCAAACACCACTGCAGTGCCCTAAACCCTAAATACCACCCCCAGCACGACCCCCTACTCTGCCCGAACACCTTTGTCTCCCATAAATCCTGAAACACCAGCCCCAGAAAGACCCCCTACACTGCCTGAATACCACTGCCCTGCCTAAACCACAAAACACCACCCCAGCACAACCCCCTATACTGCCAGAACACCACTGCAATGCCCTAAACCCTGAAACACCACCCCCAGCAAGACCCCCAACATTGCCCGAACACCACTGCCCTACACCCTGAAAAACCACCCCAGCAAGACCGCCTACACTGCTCGAACACCACTCTACTGCCCTAAACCCTGAAATACCACCCCCTGCACGGCCCCTACACTGCCCGAGCACCACTATACGGCCCTACACCCTGAAACACAACCCCCTGCACGACCCCCTTCTCTGCCCGAACACCACTGCTCTGCCCTAAACCCTGAAACAGCAGCCCCAGAAAGACTCCCTACACTGCCCGCATACCACTGCACTTCCCTTAACCCTGAAACAGCAGCCCCGGCAAGACCCCCTACACTGCCCGAACACCACTGCCCTAAACCCTAAAACACCACCCCCAGCAAGACCCCCTACACTGCCCGAATACCACTGCACTGCCCTAACCCCTGAAACACCACCCCAGCAAGACCCCCTACACTGCCCGAACACCACTGCACTGCCCTAAACCCTAAAACACCACCCCCAGCAAGACCCCCTACTCTGCCCGAACACCACTGCTCTGCCCTAAACTCTGAAACACCAGCCCCAGAAAGACCCCCTACACTGCCTGTATACCACTGCCCTGCCCTAAACCAGAAAACACCACCCCCAGCATGACCCCCTACACTGCCCGCACACCACTGCACTACCCTTAACCCTGAAACAGCAGCCCCGGCAAGACCCCCTACACTGCCCGAACACCACTGCCCTATACCCTAAATACCACCTACAGCATGACCCCCTACTCTGCCCGAACACCTCTGTCTCCCCTAAACCCTGAAACACCAGCCCCAGAAAGACCCCCTACACTGCCCGAATACCACTGCCCTGCCCTAAACCACAAAACACCACTCCCAGCATGACCCCCTACACTGCCCGCACACCACTGCACTACCCTAAACCCTGAAACACCAGCCCCGGCAAGACCCCCTACACTGCCCGAACACCACTGCCCTATACCCTGAAACACCACCCCCAGCAAGACCCCCTACACTGCCCGAAGACCACTGCACTGACCTAAACCCTGAATAACCACCCCCTGCACGAACCCCTACACTGCCCGAGAACCACTGAACTGCCCTAAACCCTGAAACACCACCCCTGCACGACCCCCTACACTGCCTGAACACCACTGCACTGCCCTAAACCCTGAAACACCACCTCCAGCACGACCCCCTACTCTGCCAAACACCACTGCTCTGCCCTAAACCCTAAAACACCACCCCCAGCATGAACCCCTACACTGCCGGAACACCACTGCACTGCCCTGATCCCTAAATACCACCTCCAGCACTACCCCTTTCTCTGCCCGGACACCACTATTCTGCCCTAAACCCTTAAACACCACCCCCAACATGACCCCCTACACTGCCCGAACACCACTGCACTGCCCTAAACCCTGTAACAGCAGCCCCAGCATGACCCCCTACATTGTCAGTACACCACTGCATTGCCCTAAACCCTGAAATACCACCACCAACACGACCCCTACACTGCCCGAACACCACTGCACTGCCCTAAACCCTGAAACACCAACACCAGCCCGACCCCCTACACTGCCCGAACATCACTTCACTCCCCTAACCCCTGAACCAACACCCCCAGCATGACCTCCTACACTGCTGGAGCACCACTGCACTGCTCTAAACCATGAATAACACCCCAGCATGAACCCCTACACTGTCCGAGCACCACTGAACTGCCCTAAACCCTGAAACACCACCCCTGCACGACCCCCTACACTGCCCGAACACCACTGCACTGCCCTAAACCCTGAAACACCACCTCCAGCACGACCCCCTACTCTGCCCGAACACCACTACTCTGCCCTAAACCCTAAAACACCACCCCCAGCATGAACCCCTACACTGCCGGAACACCACTGCACTGCCCTAATCCCTAAATACCACCCCCAGCACTACCTCTTCTCTGCCTGAACACCACTGTTCTGCCCTAAATCCTAAAACACCACCCCCAACACTACCCCCTACACTGCCCGAACACCACTGCACTGCCCTAAACCCTGAAACACCAGCCCCAGCATGACCCTAACACTGCACAAACACCTCTGCACTGCCCTAAACCCTGAAACAGCAGCCCCAGCACGACCCCCTACATTGTCAGTACACCACTGCACTGCCCTAAACCCTGAAACACTACCCCAGCACAATCCCCTATACTGCCCGAACACCACTGCAATGCCCTAAACCCTGAAACACCACCCCCAGCAAGACTCCCAACACTGCCCGAACACCACTGCCCTAAACCCTGAAACACCACCCCAGCAAGACCGCCTAAACTGCTCGAACACCACTGCACTGCCCTAAACCCTGAAATACCACCCCCTGCACGGCCCCTACACTGCCCGAGCACCACTGCACGGCCCTAAACCCTGAAACACCACCCCCTGCAAGACACCCCTACACTGCCTGAACACCACTGCACTGCCCTAAACCCTGAAACACCACCCCCTGCATGACCCCCTACACTGCCCGAACACCACTGTAGTCCCCTAAACCCTAAATACCACCCCCAGCACGACCCCCTACTGTGCCCGAACACCACTGCTCTGCCGTAAACCCTGAAACAGCAGCCCTAGAAAGACCCCCTACACTGCCCGGATACTACTGGCCTGCCCTAAACCACAAAACACCATCCCCAGCATGACCCCCTACACTGCCCGCATACGACTGCCCTACCCTTAACCCTGAAACAGCAGCTCCGGCAAGACCCCCTACACTGCCCGAACACCACTGCCCTAAACCCTAAAACACAACCCCCAGCAAGACCCCCTACACTGCCCGAATACCACTGCACTACCCTAACCCCTGAAACATCACCCCCTGTATGACCCTCTGCATTGCCCAAGCACAACACCACTGCACTCCCCTAAACCCTAAACACCACCCCCAGCATGACCCCCTACACTGTCCGCACACCACTGCACTACCCTTAACCCTGAAACAGCAGCCCCGGCAAGACCCCCTACACTGCCCGAACACCACTGCCCTAAACCCTAAATACCACCCACAGCATGACCCCCTACTCTGCCCGAACACCTCTGTCTCCCCTAAACCCTGAAACACCAGCCCCAGAAAGACCCCCTACACTGCCTGAATACCACTGCCCTGCCCTAAACCACAAAACACCACTCCCAGCATGACCCCCTACACTGCCCGCACACCACTGCACTACCCTGAACCCTGAAACACCAGCCCCGGCAAGACCCCCTACACTGCCCGAACACCACTGTCCTAAACCCTAAAACACCACCCCCAGCAAGACCCCCTACACTGCCCGAACACCACTGCCCTATACCCTGAAACACCAGGTCCAGCAAGACCCCCTACACTGCCCGAACACCACTGCACTGCCCTAAACCCTGAATCACCAACTTCTGCACGATCCCCTACACTGCCCGAGCACCACTGAACTGCCCTAAACCCTGAAACACCACCCCTGCACGACCCCCTACACTGCCCGAACACGACTGCACTGCCCTAAACCCTGAAACACCACCCCCAGCACAACCCCCTATACTGCCCGAACACCACTGCACTGCCCTAAATCCTGGAACACCACCTCTAGCACGACACCATACTCTGCCCGAACACCACTACTCTGCCCTAAACCCTGAAACACCACCCCCAGCAAGACCCCCTACACTGCCCGAAGACCACTGCACTGACCTAAACCCTGAAAAACCACCCCTGCACGAACCCCTACACTGCCCGAGCACCACTGAACTGCCCTAAACCCTGAAACACCACCCCTGCACGACCCCCTACACTGCCCGAACACCACTGCACTGCCCTAAACCCTGAAACACCACCTCCAGCACGACCCCCTACTCTGCCGAACACCACTGCTCTGCCCTAAACCATAAAACACCACCCCCAGCACTATCCCCTTCTCTGCCCGGACACCACTGTTCTGCCCTAAACCTTTAAACACCACCCCCAACATGACCCCCTACACTGCCCTAACCCCACTGCACTGCCCTAAACCCTGAAATACCACCACCAGCACGACCCCTACACTGCCCGAACACCACTGCACTGCCCTAAACCCTGAATCACCAGCCCCAGCCCGACCCCCTACACTGCCCGAACATCACTTCACTCCCCTAACCCCTGAAACACCACCCCCTGCATGACCTCCTACACTGCTGGAGCACCACTGCACTGCTCTAAACCATAAATAACACCGCAGCATGAACCCCTACACTGTCCGAACACCACTGCACTGCCCTAAACCCTGAAACACCAGCTCCAGCCCGACCCCCTACACTGCCCAAACACCACTGCACTGCCATAAGCCCTGTAACACCGCCCCCAGCATGACCCCCTACACCGCCCGAACACCACTGCACTGCTCTAAACTATAAATAACACCCCAGCATGAACCCCTACACTGTCCGAACACCACTGCACTGCCCTAAACCCTAAAACACCAGCCCCAGCCCGACCCCCTACACTGCCCAAACACCACTGCACTGCCCTAAGACCTGTAACACCACCCCCAGCATGACCCCCTACACTGCCCGAACACGACTGCAGTGCCCTAAACCCTAAATACCACCCCCAGCACGATCCCTACTCTGCCCGAACACCTCTGTCTCCCCTAAACCCTGAAACACCAGCCCCAGAAAGACCCCCTACACTGCCCGAGTACCACTGCCCTGCCTAAACCACAAAACACCACCGCCAGCATGACCCCCTACACTGCCCGCACACCACTGCACTACCCTAAACCCTGAAACACCAGCCCCGGCAAGATCCCCTACAGTGCCCGAACACCACTACCCTATACCTTGAAACACCACCTCCAGCACGACCCCCTACTCTGCCGAACACCACTGCTCTGACCTAAACCCTAAAACACCACCCCCAGCATGAACCCCTACACTGCCGGAACACCACTGCTCTGCCCTAATCCCTAAATACCACCCCCAGCACTACCCCCTTCTCTGCCCGGACACCACTGTTCTGCCCTAAACCCTAAAACACCACCCCTAAACACGATCCCCTACACTGCCCGAACACCACTGCACTTCCCTAAACCCTGAAACAGCAGCCCCAGCACGACCCCTACATTGTCAGTACACCACTGCACTGCCCTAAACCCTGAAATACCACCACCAGCACGACCCCTACTCTGCCCGAACACCTCTGTCTCCCCTAAACCCTGAAACACCAGCCCCAGAAAGACCCCCTACACTGCCCGAGTACCACTGCCCTGCCTAAACCACAAAACACCACCGCCAGCATGACCCCCTACACTGCCCGCACACCACTGCACTACCCTAAACCCTGAAACACCAGCCCCGGCAAGATCCCCTACACTGCCCGAACACCACTACCCTATACCCTGAAACACCACCTCCAGCACGACCCCCTACTCTGCCGAACACCACTGCTCTGACCTAAACCCTAAAACACCACCCCCAGCATGAACCCCTACACTGCCGGAACACCACTGCTCTGCCCTAATCCCTAAATACCACCCCCAGCACTACCCCCTTCTCTGCCCGGACACCACTGTTCTGCCCTAAACCCTAAAACACCACCCCTAAACACGATCCCCTACACTGCCCGAACACCACTGCACTTCCCTAAACCCTGAAACAGCAGCCCCAGTACGACCCCTACATTGTCAGTACACCACTGCACTGCCCTAAACCCTGAAATACCACCACCAGCACGACCCCTACACTGCCCGAACACCACTGCACTGCCCTAAACCCTGAAACACCAGCCCCAGCCCGACCCCCTACACTGCCCAAACACCACTTCACTACCCTAACCCCTGAAACACCACCCCCAGCATGACCTCCTACACTGCCGGAGCACCACTGCACTACTCTAAACCATAAATAACACCCCAGCATGAACCCCTACACTGTCCGAACACCACTGCACTACCCTAAACCCTGAAACACCAGCCCCAGCCCGACCCCCTACACTGCCCAAACACCACTGCACTGCCCTAAGCCCTGTAACACCACCCCCAGCATGACCCCCTACACTGCCCGAACACCACTGCACTGCTCTAAACCATAAATAACACCCCAGCATGAACCCCTACACTGTCCGAACACCACTGCACTGCCCTAAACCCTGAAACACCAGCCCCAGCCTGACCCCCTACACTGCCCAAACACCACTGCACTGCCCTAAGCCCTGTAACACCACCCCCAGCATGACCCCCTACACTGCCCGAACACCACTGCAGTGCCCTAAACCCTAAATACCACCCCCAGCACGACCCCCTACTCTGCCCGAACACCTCTGTCTCCCATAAACCCTGAAACACCAGCCCCAGAAAGACCCCCTACACTGCCTGAATACCACTGCCCTGCCTAAACCACAAAACACCACCCCTAGCATGACCCCCTACACTGCCCGCACACCACTGCACTACCCTAAACCCTGAAACACCAGCCCCGGCAAGATCCCCTACACTGCCCGAACACCACTGCCCTATACCCTGAAACACCACCCCCAGCAAGACCCCCTACATTGCCCAAAGACCACTGCACTGACCTAAACGCAGAAAAACCAACCCGTGCACGAACCCCTACACTGTCCGAGCACCACTGAACTGCCCTAAACCCTGAAACACCACCCCTGCACGACCCCCTACACTGCCCGAACACCACTGCACTGCCCTAAACCCTTAAACACCACCTCCAGCACGACCCCCTACTCTGCCCGAACACCACTACTCTGCCCTAAACCCTAAAACACCACCCCCAGCATGAACCCCTACACTGCCGGAACACCACTGCACTGCCCTAAACCCTGAAACACCAGCCCCAGCATGACCCCCAACACTGCACAAACACCACTGCACTGCCCTAAACCCTGAAACAGCAGCCCCAGCACGACCCCCTACATTGTCAGTATACCACTGCACTGCCCTAAACCCTGAAACACCACCCCAGCACAACCCCCTATACTGCCCGAACACCACTGCAATGCCCTAAACCCTGAAACACCACCCCCAGCAAGACCCCCAACACTGCCCGAACACCACTGCCCTACACCCTGAAAAACTAACCCAGCAAGACCGCCAACACTGCTTGAACACCACTGCACTGCCCTAAACCCTGAAATACCACCCCCTGCACGACCCCTACACTGCCAGAGCACCACTGCACGGCCCTAAACCCTGAAACACCACCCCCTGCATGACCCCCTACACTGCCCGAACACCACTGCAGTCCCCTTTATCCTAAATACCACCCCCAGCACGACCCCCTACTCTGTCCGAACACCACTGCTCTGCCCTAAACCCTGAAACAGCAGCCCCAGAAAGACCCCCTACACTGCCCGCTGACCACTGCACTACCCTTAACCCTGAAACAGCAGCCCCGGCAAGACCCCCTACACTCCCCGAACACCACTGCCCTAAACCCTAAAACACTACCCCCAGCAAGACCCCCTACACTGCCCGAATACCACTGCACTGCCCTAACCCCTGAAACACCACTCCAGCAAGACCCCCTACACTGCCCGAATACCACTGCACTGCCCTAACCCCTGAAACATCACCCCCTGTATGACCCTCTGCATTGCCCAAGCACAACACCACTGCATTCCCCTAAACCCTAAAAACCACCCCCAGCACAACCTCCTACTCTGCCCGAACACCACTGCTCTGCCCTAAACCCTGAAAAACCAGCCCCAGAAAGACCCCCTACATTGCCCGTATACATCTGCCCTGCCCTAAACCACAAAACACCACCCCCAGCATGACCCCCTACACTGCCCGCACACCACTGCACTACCCTTAACCCTGAAACAGCAGCCCCGGCAAGACCCCCTACAATGCCCGAACACCACTGCCCTAAACCCTAAATACCACCCACAGCATGACCCCCTACTCTGCCTGAACACCTCTGTCTCCCCTAAACCCTGAAACACCAGCCCCGGCAAGACCCCCTACACTGCCCGAACACCACTGCCCTATACCCTGAAACACCACCCCCAGCAAGACCCCCTACACTGCCCGAAGACCACTGCACTGACCTAAACCCTGAATAACCACCCCCTGCACGAACCACTAGACTGCCCGAGCACCACTGAACTGCCCTAAACCCTGAAACACCACCCCTGCATGACCCCCTACACTGCCTGAACACCACTGCACTGCCCTAAATCCTGAAACACCACCTCCAGCACGACCCCCTACTCTGCAGAACACCACTGCTCTGCCCTAAACCTTAAAACACCACCCCCAGCATGAACCCCTACACTGCCGGAACACCACTGCACTGCCCTGATCCCTAAATACCACCCCCAGCACTACCCCCTTCTCTGCCCGGACACCACTGTTCTGCCCTAAACCCTTAAACACCACCCCCAACATGACCCCCTACACTGCCCGAACACCACTGCACTGCCCTAAACCCTGAAACAGCAGCCCCAGCACGACCCCTTACATTGTCAGTACACCACTGCACTGCCCTAAACCCTGAAATACCACCACCAGCACGACCCCTACACTGCCCGAACACCACTTCACTGCCCTAAACCCTGAAACAAAAACCCCAGCCCGACCCCCTCCACTGCCCGAACATCACTTCACTCCCCTAACCCCTGAAACACCACCCCCAGCATGACCTCCTACACTGCTGGAGCACCACTGCACTGCTCTAAACCATAAATAACACCCCAGCTTGAACCCCTACACTGTCCGAGCACCACTGCACGGCCCTAAACCCTGAAACACCACCCCTGCACGACCCCCTACACTGCCCGAACACGACTGCACTGCCCTAAACCCTAAAACACCACCCCCAGCACAACCCCCTATACTGCCCGAACACCACTGCACTGCCCAAACCCTGGAACACCACCTCTAGCACGACACCATACTCTGCCCGAACACCACTACTCTGCCCTAAACCCTGAAACACCACCCCCAGCAAGACCCCCTACACTGCCCGAAGACCACTGCACTGACCTAAACCCTGAAAAACCACCCCCTGCACGAACCCCTACACTGCCCGAGCACCACTGAACTGCCCTAAACCCTGAAACACCACCCCTGCACGACCCCCTAAACTGCCCGAACACCACTGCACTGCCCTAAACCCTGAAACACCACCTCCAGCACGACCCCCTACTCTGCCGAACACCACTGTTCTGCCCTAAACCTTTAAACACCACCCCCAACATGACCCCCTACACTGCCCTAACACCACTGCACTGCCCTAAGCTCTGAAATGCCACCACCAGCACGACCCCTACACTGCCCGAACACCACTGCACTGCCCTAAACCCTGAATCACCAGCCCCAGCCCGACCCCCTACACTGCCCGAACATCACTTCACTCCCCTAACCCCTGAAACACCACCCCCAGCATGACCTCCTACACTGCTGAAGCACCACTGCACTGCTCTAAACCATAAATAACACCGCAGCATGAACCCCTACACTGTCCGAACACCACTGCACTGCCCTAAACCCTGAAACACCAGCTCCAGCCCGACCCCCTACACTGCCCAAACACCACTGCACTGCCATAAGCCCTGTAACACCGCCCCCAGCATGACCCCCTACACCGCCCGAACACCACTGCACTGCTCTAAACCATAAATAACACCCCAGCATGAACCCCTACACTGTCCGAACACCACTGCACTGCCCTAAACCCTGAAACACCAGCCCCAGCCCGACCCCCTACACTGCCCAAACACCACTGCACTGCCCTAAGACCTGTAACACCACCCCCAGCATGACCCCCTACACTGCCCGAACACGACTGCAGTGCCCTAAACCCTAAATACCACCCCCAGCACGATCCCCTACTCTGCCCGAACACCTCTGTCTCCCCTAAACCCTGAAACACCAGCCCCAGAAAGACCCCCTACACTGCCCGAGTACCACTGCCCTGCCTAAACCACAAAACACCACCCCCAGGATGACCCTCTACACTGCCCGCACACCACTGCACTACCCTAAACCCTGAAACACCAGCCCCGGCAAGATCCCCTACACTGCCCGAACACCACTACCCTATACCCTGAAACACCACCTCCAGCACGACCCCCTACTCTGCCGAACACCACTGCTCTGACCTAAACCCTAAAACACCACCACCAGCATGAAACCCTACACTGCCGGATCACCACTGCTCTGCCCTAATCCCTAAATACCACCCCCAGCACTACCCCCTTCTCTGCCCGGACACCACTGTTCTGCCCTAAACCCTAAAACACCACCCCCAAACACGACCCCCTACACTGCCCGAACACCACTGCACTTCCCTAAACCCTGAAACAGCAGCCCCAGCACGACCCCTACATTGTCAGTACACCACTGCACTGCCCTAAACCCTGAAATACTACCACCAGCACGACCCCTACACTGCCCGAACACCACTGCACTGCCCTAAACCCTGAAACACCAGCCCCAGCCCGACCTCCTACACTGCCCAAACACCACTTCACTACCCTAACCCCTGAAACACCACCCTCAGCATGACCTCCTACACTGCCGGAGCACCACTGCACTGCTCTAAACCATAATTAAAACCCCAGCATGAACCCCTACACTGTCCGAACACCACTGCACTACCCTAAACCCTGAAACACCAGCCCCAGCCCGACCCCCTACACTGCCCAAACACCACTGCACTGCCCTAAGCCCTGTAACACCACCCCCAGCATGACCCCCTACACTGCCCGAACACCACTGCACTGCTCTAAACCATAAATACCACCCCAGCATGAACCCCTACACTGTCCGAACACCACTGCACTGCCCTAAACCCTGAAACACCAGCCCCAGCCTGACCCCCTACACTGCCCAAACACCACTGCACTGTCCTAAGCCCTGTAACACCACCCCCAGCATGACCCCTACACTGCCCGAACACCACTGCAGTGCCCTAAACCCTAAATACCACCCCCAGCACGACCCCCTACTCTGCCCGAACACCTCTGTCTCCCATAAACCCTGAAACACCAGCCCCAGAAAGACCCCCTACACTGCCTGAATACCACTGCCCTGCCTAAACCACAAAACACCACCCCTAGCATGACCCCCTACACTGCCCGCACACCACTGCACTACCCTAAACCCTGAAACACCAGCCCCGGCAAGATCCCCTACACTGCCCGAACACCACTGCCCTATACCCTGAAACACCACCCCCAGCAAGACCCCTTACACTGCCCAAAGACCACTGCACTGACCTAAACGCAGAAAAACCAACCCGTGCACGAACCCCTACACAGTCCGAGCAGCACTGAACTGCCCTAAACCCTGAAACACCACCCCTTCATGACCCCCTACACTGCCCGAACACCACTGCACTGCCCTAAACCCTTAAACACCACCTCCAGCACGACCCCCTACTCTGCCCGAACACCACTACTCTGCCCTAAACCCTAAAACACCACCCCCAGCATAAACCCCTACACTGCCGGAACACCACTGTACTGCCCTAATCCCTAAATACCACCCCCAGCACTACCCCCTTCTCTGCCCGAACACCACTGTTCTGCCCTAAATCCTAAAACACCACCCCCAACACTACCCCCTTTACTGCCCGAACACCACTGCACTGCCCTAAACCCTGAAACACCAGCCCCAGCATGACCCCCAACACTGCACAAACACCACTGCACTGCCCTAAACCCTGAAACAGCAGCCCCAGCACGACCCCCTACATTGTCAGTACACCACTGCACTGCCCTAAACCCTGAAACACCACCCCAGCACAACCCCCTATACTGCCCGAACCCCACTGCAAACCCTAAACCCTGAAACACCACCCCCAGCAAGACCCCCAACACTGCCCGAACACCACTGCCCTACACCCTGAAAAACTAACCCAGCAAGACCGCCACCACTGCTCGAACACCACTGCACTGCCCTAAACCCTGAAATACCACCCCCTGCACGACCCCTACACTGCCCGAGCACCACTGCACGGCCCTAAACCCTGAAACACCACCCCCTGCATGACCCCCTATACTGCCCGAACACCACTGCAGTCCCCTAAATCCTAAATACCACCCCCAGCACGACCCCCTACTATGCCCGAACACCACTGCTCTGCCCTAAACCCTGAAACACCAGCCCCAGAAAGACCCCCTACACTGCCCGCTGACCACTGCACTACCCTTAACCCTGAAACAGCAGCCCCGGCAAGACCCCCTACACTGCCCGAACACCACTGCCCTAAACCCTAAAACACCACCCCCAGCAAGACCCCCTACACTGCCCGAATACCACTGCACTGCCCTAACCCCTGAAACACCACCCCAGCAAGACCCCCTACACTGCCCGAATACCACTGCACTGCCCTAACCCCTGAAACATCACCCCCTGTATGACCCTCTGCATTGCCCAAGCACAACACCACTGCATTCCCCTAAACCCTAAACACCACCCCCAACACAACCCCCTACTCTGCCCGAACACCACTGCTCTGCCCTAAACCCTGAAACACCAGCCCCAGAAAGACCCCCTACACTGCCCGTATACCACTGCCCTGCCCTAAACCACAAAACACCACCCCCAGCATGACCCCCTACACTGCCCGCACACCACTGCACTACCCTTAACCCTGAAACAGCAGCCCCGGCAAGACCCCCTACACTGCCCGAACACCACTGCCCTAAACCTTAAATACCACCCACAGCATGACCCCCTACTCTGCCTGAACACCTCTGTCTCCCCTAAACCCTGAAACACCAGCCCCAGAAAGACCCCCCTACATTGCCCGAATACCACTGCCCTGCCCTAAACCACAAAACACCACTCCCAGCATGAGCCCCTACACTGCTCGCACACCACTGCACTACCCTAAACCCTGAAACACCAGCCCCGGCAAGACCCCCTACACTGCCCGAACACCACTGCCCTATACCCTGAAACACCACCCCCAGCAAGACCCCCTACACTGCCCGAAGACCACTGCACTGACCTAAACCCTGAATAACCACCCCCTGCACGAACCACTACACTGCCCGAGCACCACTGAACTAACCCTAAACCCTGAAACACCACCCCTGCACGACCCCCTACACTGCCCGAACACCACTGCACTGCCCTAAATCCTGAAACACCACCTCCAGCACGACCCCCTACTCTTCAGAACACCACTGCTCTGCCCTAAACCTTAAAACACCACCCCCAGCATGAACCCCTACACTGCTGGAACACCACTGCACTGCCATGATCCCTAAATACCACTTCCAGCACTACCCCCTTCTCTGCCTGGACACCACTGTTCTGCCCTAAACCCTTAAACACCACCCCCAACATGACCCCCTACACTGCCCGAACACCACTGCACTGCCCTAAACCCTGAAACAGCAGCCCCAGCACGACCCCCTACATTGTCAGTACACCACTGCACTGCCCTAAACCCTGAAATACCACCACCAGCACGACCCCTACACTGCCCGAAAACCACTGCACTGCCCTAAACCCTGAAACACAAACCCCAGCCCGACCCCCTACACTGCCCGAACATCACTTCACTCCCCTAACCCCTGAAACACCACCCCCAGCATGACCTCCTACACTGCTGGAGCACCACTGCACTGCTCTAAACCATAAATAACACCCCAGCATGAACCCCTACACTGTCCGAGCACCACTGCACGGCCCTAAACCCTGAAACACCACCCCCTGCATGACCCCCTACACTGCCCGAACACCACTGCAGTCCCCTAAATCCTAAATACCACCCCCAGCACAACCCCCTACTCTGCCCGAACACCACTGCTCTGCCCTAAACCCTGAAACAGCAGCCCCAGAAAGACCCCCTACACTGCCCGCATACCACTGCACTACCCTTAACCCTGAAACAGCAGCCCCGGCAAGACCCCCTACACTGCCCGAACACCACTGCCCTAAACCCTAAAACACCACCCCCAGCACAACCCCCTACTCTGCCCGAACACCACTGCTCTGCCCTAAACCCTGAAACACCAGCCCCAGAAAGACCCCCTACACTGCCCGTATACCACTGCCCTGCCCTAAACCACAAAACACCACCCCCAGCATGACCCCCTACACTGCCCGCACACCACTGCACTACCCTTAACCCTGAAACAGCAGCCCCGGCAAGACCCCCTACACTGCCCGAACACCACTGCCCTAAACCCTAAATACCACCCACAGCATGACCCCCTACTCTGCCTGAACACCTCTGTCTCCCCTAAACCCTGAAACACCAGCCCCAGAAAGACCCCCTACACTGCCCGAATACCACTGCCCTGCCTTAAACCACAAAACACCACTCCCAGCATGACCCCCTACACTGCCTGCACACCACTGCACTACCCTAAACCCTGAAACACCAGCCCCGGCAAGACCCCCTACACTGCCCGAACACCACTGCCCTATACCCTGAAACACCACCCCCAGCAAGACCCCCTACACTGCCCGAAGACCACTGCACTGACCTAAACCCTGAATAACCACCCCCTGTACAAACCCCTACACTGCCCGAGCACCACTGAACTGCCCTAAACCCTGAAACACCACCCCTGCACGACCCCCTACACTGCCCGAACACCACTGCACTGCCATAAACCCTGAAACACCACCTCCAGCACGACCCCCTACTCTGCCGAACACCACTGCTCTGCCCTAAACCTTAAAACACCACCCCCAGCATGAACCCCTACACTGCCGGAACACCACTGCACTGCCCTGATCCCTAAATACCACCTCCAGCACTACCCCCTTCTCTGCCCGGACACCACTGTTCTGCCCTAAACCCTTAATCACCACCCCCAACATGACCCCCTACACTGCCCGAACACCACTGCACTGCCCTAAACCCTGAAACAGCAGCCCCAGCATGACCCCCTACATTGTCAGTACACCACTGCACTGCCCTACATCCTGAAATACCACCACCAGCACGACCCCTACACTGCCCGAACACCACTGCACTGCCCTAAACCCTGAAACACAAACCCCAGCCCGACCCCCTACACTGCCCGAACATCACTTCACTCCCCTAACCCCTGAAACACAACCCCCACCATGACCTCCTACACTGCTGGAGCACCACTGCACTGCTCTAAACCATAAATAACACCCCAGCATGAACCCCTACACTGTCCGAACACCACTGCACTGCCCTAAACCCTGAAACACCAGCTCCAGCCCGACCCCCTACACTGCCCAAACACCACTGCACTGCCATAAGCCCTGTAACACCGCCCCCAGCATGACCCCCTACACCGCCCGAACACCACTGCACTGCTCTAAACCATAAATAACACCCCAGCATGAACCCCTACACTGTCCGAACACCACTGCACTGCCCTAAACCCTGAAACACCAGCCCCAGCCCGACCCCCTACACTGCCCAAACACCACTGCACTTCCCTAAGCCCTGTAACACCACCCCCAGCATGACCCCCTACACTGCCCGAACACGACCGCAGTGCCCTAAACCCTAAATACCACCCCCAGCACGACCCCCTACTCTGCCCGAACACCTCTGTCTCCCCTAAACCCTGAAACACCAGCCCCAGAAAGACCCCCTACACTGCCCGAATACCACTGCCCTGCCTAAACCACAAAACACCACCCCCAGCATGACCCCCTACACTGCCCGCACACCACTGCACTACCCTAAACCCTGAAACACCAGCCCCGGCAAGATCCCCTACACTGCCCGAACACCACTACCCTATACCCTGAAACACCACCTCCAGCACGACCCCCTACTCTGCTGAACACCACTGCTCTGCCCTAAACCCTAAAACACCACCCCCAGCATGAACCCCTACACTGCCGGAACACCACTGCTCTGCCCTAATCCCTAAATAACACCCCCAGCACTACCACTTTCTCTGCCCGAACACCACTGTTCTGCCCTAAACCCTAAAACACCACCCCCAAACACAACCCCCTACACTGCCCGAACACCACTGCACTTCCCTAAACCAGCAGCCTCAGCACGACCCCCTACATTGTCAGTACACAACTGCACTGCCCTAAACTATGAAATACCACCACAAGCACGACCCCTACACTGCCCGAACACCACTGCACTGCCCTAAACCCTGAAACACCAGCCCCAGCCCGACCCCCTACACTACCCAAACACCACTTCACTACCCTAACCCCTGAAACACCACCCCCAGCATGACCTCCTACACTGCCGGAGAACCACTGCACTGCTCTAAACCATAAATAACACCCCAGCATGAACCCCTACACTGTCCGAACACCACTGCACTACCCTAAACCCTGAAACACCAGCCCCAGCCCGACCCCCTACACTGCCCAAACACCACTGCACTGCCCTAAGCCCTGTAACACCACCCCCAGCATGACCCCCTACACTGCCCGAACACCACTGCACTGCTCTAAACCATAAATAACACCCCAGCATGAACCCCTACACTGTCCGAACACCACTGCACTGCCCTAAACCCTGAAACACCAGCCCCAGCCCGACCCCCTACACTGCCTGAACACCACTGCACTGCCCTAAGCCCTGTAACACCACCCCCAGCATGACCCCCTACACTGCCCGAACACCACTGCAGTGCCCTAAACCCTAAATACCAACCCCAGCACAACCCCCTACTCTGCCCGAACACCTCTGTCTCCCATAAACCCTGAAACACCAGCCCCAGAAAGACCCCCTACACTGCCCAAAGACCACTGCACTGACCTAAACCCAGGAAAACCAACCCGTGCACGAACCCCTACACTGTCCGAGCACCACTGAACTGCCCTAAACCCTGAAACACCACCCCTGCACGACCCCCTACACTGCCCGAACACCACTGCAGTGCCCTAAACCCTGAAACACCACCTCCAGCACGACCCCCTACTCTGCCCGAACACCACTACTCTGCCCTAAACCCTAAAACACCACCACCAGCATGAACCCCTACACTGCCGGAACACCACTGTACTGCCCTAATCCCTAAATACCACCCCCAGCACTACCCCCTTCTCTGCCCGAACACCACTGTTCTACCCTAAATCCTAAAACACCACCCCCAACACTACCCCTACACTGCCCGAACACCACTCTACTGCCCTAAACCCTGAAACACCAGCCCCAGCATGACCCCCAACACTGCACAAACACCACTGCACTGCCCTAAACCCTGAAACAGCAGCCCCAGCACGACCCCCTACATTGTCAGTACCCCACTGCACTGCCCTAAACCCTGAAACACCACTCCAGCACAACCCCTATATTGCCCGAACACCACTGCAATGCCCTAAACCCTGAAACACCACCCCCAGCAAGACCCCCAACACTGCCCAAACACCACTGCCCTACACCCTGAAAAACCACCCCAGCAAGACCGCCTACACTGCTCGAACACCACTGCACTGCCCTAAACCCTGAAATACCACCCCCTGCACGACCCCTACACTGCCCGAGCACCACTGCACAGCCCTAAACCCTGAAACACCACCCCCTGCAGGACCCCCTACACTGCCCGAACACCACTGCAGTCCCCTCAATCCTAAATACCACCCCCAGCACGACCCCCTACTCTGCCCGAACACCTCTGTCTCCCCTAAACCCTGAAACACCAGCCCCAGAAAGACCCCCTACACTGTCCAAATACCACTGCCCTGCCTAAACCACAAAACACCACCCCCAGCATGACCCCCTACACTGCCCGCACACCACTGCACTACCCTAAACCCTGAAACACCAGCACCGGCAAGATCCCCTACACTGCCCGAACACCACTACCCTATACCCTGAAACACCACCTCCAGCACGACCCCCTACTCTGCCCAAACACCAATGCACTGCCATAAACCCTTAAACACCACCCCCAGCACGACCCCTACACTGCCCGAATACCACTGCACTGCCCTAACCCCTGAAACACCACCCCCAGCAAGACCTCCTACACTGCCCGAATTCCACTGCACTGCCCTAACCCCTGAAACACCACCCCCTGTATGACCCTCTGCACTGCCCAAGCGCCACTGCACTGCCCTAAACCCTGAAACACCACCCCCAGCAAGACCCCCTCCACTGCCCGAACACCACTGCACTGCCCTAAACCAAGAAACACCACCCCCTGCATGACCTCCTACATTGCGGAGCACCACTGCACTGCTCTAAACCATAAATAACACCCCCAGCATGAACCGCTACACTGTCCGAACACCACTGCACTGCCCTAAACCCTGAAACACCAGCCCCAGCCCGACCCCCTACACTGCCCAAACACCACTGCACTGCCCTAAGCCCTGTAACACCACCCCCAGCATGACCCCCTACACTACCCGAACACCACTGCAGTGCCCTAAACCCTAAATACCACCCACAGCATGACCCCCTACTCTGCCCGAACACCTCTGTCTACCCTAAACCCTGAAACACCAGCCCCAGAAAGAGCCCCTACACTGCCCGAATACCACTGCCCTGCCCTAAACCACAAAACACCACCCCCAGTATGACCCCCTACACTTCCCGCACACCACTGCACTACCCTAAACCCTGAAACGCCAGCCCCGGCAAGACCACCTACACTGCCCGAACACCACTGCCCTATATCCTGAAACACCACCCCCAGCAAGACCCACTACACTGCCCGAGCACCACTGAACTGCCCTAAACCCTGAAAAACCACCCCTGCACGACCCCCTACACTGCCCGAACACCACTGCACTGCCCTAAACCCTGAAACACCACCTCCAGCACGACCCCCTACTCTGCCGAACACCACTGCTCTGCCCTAATCCCTAAAACACCACCCCCAGCATGATCCCCTACACTGCCGGAACACCACTGCACTGCCCTAATCCCTAAATACCACCCCCAGCACTACCCCCTTCTCTGCCCGAACACCACTGTTCTGCCCTAAACCCTAAAACACCACTCCCAACACTATCCCCTACACTGTCCGAACACCACTGCACTGCCCTAAACCCTGAAACACCAGCCCCAGCATGACCCCCAATACTGCACAAACACCACTGCACTGCCCTAAACCCTGAAACAGCAGCCCCAGCACGACCCCCTACATTGTCAGTACACCACTGCACTGCCCTAAACCCTGAAACACCACCCCCAGGAAGACCCCCAACACTGCC
Organism: Triturus cristatus; assembly: GCF_964204655.1. Classification (NCBI taxonomy): domain Eukaryota; kingdom Metazoa; phylum Chordata; class Amphibia; order Caudata; family Salamandridae; genus Triturus; species Triturus cristatus. Next base: position 409,608,857 of record NC_140579.1, on the reverse strand, counting down.
CGAACACCACTGCCCTAAACCCTGAAACACCACCCCAGCACGACCCCCTACACTGCTTGAACACCACTGCACTGCCCTTAACCCTGAAACACCACCCCCTGCATGGCCCCTACACTGCCCGAGCACCACTGCACACCCCTAAACCCTGAAACATCACCCCTGCATGACCCCCTACATTGCCCAAACACCACTGCACTGCCCTAAACCCTGAAACTCTACCCCCAGCAAGACCCCCTACACTGCCCGCACACCACTGCACTACCCTAAACCCTGAAACAGCAGCCCCGGCAAGAACCCCTACACTGCCCGAACACTACTGCCCTAAACCCTAAAACACCACCCACAGCAAGACCCCCTACAATGCCCGAATACCACTGCACTGCCCTAACCCCTGAAACACCACCCCAGCAAGACCCCCTACACTGCCCGAATACCACTGCACTGCCCTAACCCCTGAAACATCACCCCCTGTATGACGCTCTGCACTGCCCAAGCACAACTACACTGCCCTAAACCAAGGAAAAACCACCCCTACATGACCCCCTACACTGCCCGAAAACCACTGCACTGCCCTAAACCCTGAAACACCACCCCTAGCATGAAATCCTACACTGCACGAAAACACCACTGCGCTGCCCTAAACACTAAACACCACCCCATTACGACCCCCTACTCTGCCCGAACATCACTGATCTGCCATAAACCATGAAACACCACCCCCAGCACGGCCCCCTACACTGTCCGAACACCACTGCTCTGCCCTAAACCCTGAAACACCACCCCCAGCACGACCCCCTACACTGCCTGAACACCACTGCACTGCCCTAAACCCTTAAACATCACCCCCAGCATGACCCCTGCACTGCCCGAACACCACTGCACTGCCCTAAACCCTGAAACACCACTCCCATCACAACCCCTACACTGCCCAAACACCACTGCTTGCTCTAAACCCTGAAACTCTACCCCCAGCACGACCCCCTACACTGCCCGAACACCACTGCACTGCCCTAAACCCTGAAACACCACCCCCTGCATGACCCCCTACACTGCCCGAATACCACTGCACTGCCCTAAACCCTGAAACACCAACCCCAGAACAACCCCCTACACTGCCCAAACAACACTGCACTGCCCTAAACCCTGAAACACCACTCCCAGCACGACCCCCTACACTGCCCAAACACCACTGCACTTGCCTAAACCCTGAAACTCTACCCCAGCATGACCCCCTACACTGCCCGAACACCACTGCACTGCCCTAAACCCTGAAACAACATCCCCCTGCATGACCCCCTACACTGCCCGAATACCACTGCACTGCCCTAAACCCTGAAACACCACCCCCCTGCACGACCCCCTACACTGCCAGAACACAACTGCACTGCCCTAAACCCTGAAACACCACCGCCCTGCACGACCCCCTAAACTGCCCGAACACTACCGCACTGCCCTAAGCCCTGAAACACCAACCCCAGAACGACCCCCTGCACTGCCCGAACACCACTGCACTGCCCTAAACCCGGAAACACCACTCCCAGCATGACCCCCCACACTGCCCAAACACCACTGCACTGCCCTAAACCCTTAAACTCTACCCCAGCATGACCTCCTAGACTGCCCAAACACCACTGCACTGCCCTAAACCCTGAAACACCACCCCCCTGCATGTCCCTCTACACTGCCCGAAAATCACTGCACTGCCCTAAACCCTGAAACACCACCCCCTGCAAGACCCACTACACTGCTCGAACACCACTGCCCTAAACCCTGAAATACCACCCCCAGCAAGCCCCCTATACTGCCCGAACACCACTGCACTGCCCTAAACCATAAACACCACCCCCATTACGACTCCTACTCTTCCCGAACACCACTGCTCTGATATAAACCCTGAAACACCACCCCCAGCATTACCCCCTATACTGCCCGAACACCACTGCTCTGCCGTAAGCCCTGAAACACCACCCCCAGCATGACCCCCTACACTGCCCAAACACCACTGCACTGCTCTAAACCCTGAAACACCACTCCCAGCACAACCCCCTACACTGCCCGAACACCACTGCTCTGACCTAAACCATGAAACACCACCCCTGCATGACCATCTACTCTACCCAAACACCACTGCACAGCCCTAAACCCTGAAACTCTACCCCCAGCAAGACGCCGTACACTGCCCGAACACCACTGCACTGCCCTAAACCCTGAAACACAACCCCCCTGCATGACCCCCTACTCTGCCCAAACACCACTGCACTCCCCTACACCGTAAATACCACCTCCAGCACGACCTCCTACTCTGCCCAAACACCACTGCTCTGCCATAAACCCTGAAACACCAGCCCCAGAAAGACCCCCAACACTGCCCTAATACCACTGCCCTGCCCTAAACCCCAAAACACCACCCCCAGCATGACCCCCTACACTTCCCGCACACCACTGCACTACCCTAAACCCTGAAACAGCAGCCCCGGCAGACCCCCTACACTGCCCGAACACCACTGCCCTAAACCCTAAAACAACACCCCCAGCAAGACCCCCTACAGTGCCCGAACACCACTGCCCTATACCCTGAAACACCACCCCCAGCAAGACCCCCTACACTGCCCAAACACCACTGCACAGCCCTAAACCCTGAAACACCACGCCCTGTACGACCCCCTACACTGCCCGAATACCTCTGCACTGCCCTAAACCCTGAAACACCAACCCCAGAACGACCCCTTACACTGCCCAAACACCACTGCACTGCCCTAAACCCTGAAACTCTACCCCAGCATGACCCCCTACACTGCCCAAACACCACTGCACTGCCCTAAACCCTGCAACAACACCCCCTGCACGACCCCTACACTGCCCGAATACCACTGCACTGCCCTAAACCCTGAAACACCAGCCCCATGCACGACCCCCTACACTGCCCAAACACCACTGCACTGCCATAAACCCTGAAACACCACCCCCAGCATGACCCCCTACACTGCCCGAATACCACTGCACTGCCTTAACCCCTGAAAAACCACCCCCAGCAAGACCACCTACACTGCCGAATTCCACTGCACTGCCCTAACCCATGAAACACCGCCCCCTGTCCCCTGTATGACCCTCTGCACTGCCCAAGCACCACTGCACTGCCCTAAACCCTGAAACACCACCCCTACATGACCCGCTACACTGCCCGAACATCACTGCTCTGCCCTAAACACTAAACACCACCCCATTACAACCCCCTACTCTGCCAGAACACCACTGCTCTGCCCTAAACCCTGAAACACCACCCCCAGCACGACCCCCTACACTGCCTGAACACCACTGCACTGCCCGTAACCCTGAAACATCACCCCCAGTAACATCCCTACACTGCCCGAACACCACTGCACTTCCCTAAACCCTGAAATACCACCACCAGCACGACCCCCTACACTGCCCAAACACCACTGCACTGCTCTAAACCCTGAAACTCTACCCCAGCACGACCCCCTACGGTGCCCGAACACCACTGCACTGCCCTAAACCCTGAAACACCACTCCTTGCACGACCCCCTACACTGCCCGAATACCACTGCACTGCCCTAAACCCTGAATCACCACCGCCCTGCATGACCCCCTAAACTGCCCGAACACTACTGCACTGCCCTAAGCTCTGTAGTGTGGGTTCACCACGCCCTATGTACAACGCTAAGTTAGCATAACCTCGATGGCTGTTAGAAAGCCAGCTTGCTGCTTCTGCTGCTTTTGCACGCGACACTGTTGTTGCATGTTATTCATTCGAGAACTGCTGACTCTACTTTGCTTCACATGAGAACCGTCTGTTGTTTAACATCCTTAACAGCGAGCAGTGACCTTGGTCTGTACACCGTGTAAAGGAACGAGTGTGGGTCACTAGACGGGGCAGGTTGTTGTGTTCAGGTTGATCGTACCACTTTTTAGCCATAATATACATACAGCAGCCAATACCTGAAAGACGAGCCCTTTAATATTACAGAGCAGTATGTTTTCTGTTACATTCGAAACGAAGAGCTGATGCAGGAGAGAGCCTAGCTGATCCTGTGATGTGATTCCACTAAGCTGATCTATAAAGTATGGGGTCCCCCATGCAAGCCTAAGAGACCTTCTATTAGTCTAATAATACCTTATTAGTTGCTAGAGAAAGGAGGGTGGTTGTGTTTCACGGTCATTATTATTATGATTGCTCCTTTCATTTTCCATAGTATTGTAACAATGCTGATGGTGCTGATCCTAACCATTTGTCTACTTGTGTTAGCCAAAGTACTGCATCTTAGGACGCGAGGTTTATAAAATAAACTCTTTAAACTTTTACCGTGTCTTTGTTATTCTGTTGTGGACTGATATATAGCTACCAACGGGTATTTCGGATTCCCACCATTCCTGAGAGTATCTAAGTCGCTTGTTCTGGGTTGTCTATACATTGGGACTGCCGAGCTAAATCTCGGATAACGAATGTGACACTAAGCTAGTCGGATAGGGGTTCTTAGTTCTGAGGGGAGTTTCTGGTACACCACAATTCTCTGAGGTCCTGGTTTCCTGCGCATAGTTCTGTGCATAAGCAGAATCCCTGCAACATGGCGCACCTAAAGTTTGGTCTTTTGATCTGAGACGCCTTAGTAGTGCTTTTATTAGTCCACAACGCCCTCACTCTAGTTTCCGGATAACGTGAGTGACGGCTTAACCTACCTAGGTTTCGACTAATGGTTCTTTCAAGCTTGATAATTAAAAAGGTTTTCTTTTTCTGAACCTCAGTGCTACAGTATAGCTTTTCGTTGTTCTTTCAAGTGTCCCGATGGCGGTCAACGTTGCCGCGCATAGCAGGGTTCCCCTGACCGCACATTTGAGGGTCTATGGGGTCCCGGATGATGGCTTGGCTGTTATTTTAGTAGTAGGCGCTGATGCAGTGTTCCCGTATGAGTTGTTTTACTCTTGAGTGACGTTTGACAAAGTGGATGCAAACAACAATTTGTTCCACGATTATACTCACACCGCGATGCCTGCTGCCTATGCCCCTTATCGGACACTTGAAATTCCCCTTAGTGCCTGGCAGCATACTATTTGCTTTAATGGCGCCCTTCCCCATGTGGTAGCGCCGGCGAGAATGGGCCCGTTGTCAATTGCAGGGGCCACATGGCCGGTGCTAGCCGGTTATGCTCCCCATCCCCGCTACATGACTGTGGCGGTGGCGGAGTTACGAGTACTACACACTGCCCTGATTACGGTCCATAGGGAGTTAGTGCAGTACGTGTCTCGCAATGTGCAGGTGGGGGCACCTGCGGTTGCGGGACACACGACTGACCATCATGCGACGGTCATAAGTCCAGTTATGGTTAACTCGGTTGTCGGCAAGCGCCCCCAGCAGAGGGATGAATTCCCTTACTGGCTTGCTGAAAAATTTGATCAATTTGAAGCCGTGTTTCCCAATACTTCTCCTGTGGATAAACACAGGATCGTCACTATAACATTACCTAAGGACCTGGTCCCAGATATTGTCGACTGTGACAATTGGGGCAAGGTCTTTGCTGCAACCTATGCGAAGTGCTACGGCACTCCGTCTATGTCTGTACTGCCCTCGGTCATCAAGAAGGTCCAAGACAATCATGGTGCCGAGGCAGCGATTGAGTTGGGTTTGAGGCTTGTCGATAGCTTCGATGTGGTTAGTTCCATGGTTATGGGCAACCTCAAAGGAGATGCCATGCAATTCCAGGTGTGCAATATGATGGCACTTGTGGATCCTGGCGACAGGCCAAAGGAGTTCGCTAAAGTTATAGCGAAAGCCTACAGAATGGTGGGTCGTAGCGCCTTGGGTGTGAAACCCACCGTAGTCATTCCGACTGCAGTACAGCAGCCTAAAGTGAGTTCGTCTACAAAAGACGAAAAGCCCAACTTTCCGAAACAAAGTTGGCGAGCTAAGAAACAGGGGAAGCAGCAAGAGAAACGGAGGTCTCGTTCTGCATCACTGGTGCAGACGCAGAGTGAACGCACTTATGATTTGCGCGATCGTTCTAAAAAGGCACCTAATAGATTTCAGGTTCCTGAACAACGCTCACCTCGTTCTTCACAGGAAACATCGGCTTATCAATCCGGTGGCGGAGATCGTGGAAAGGGTGCTCAAGGTCGTGAGCAGCCCCGTCAGACTGACGGTAAAGGCAAACAGGACGAGTCTGCACGTCAAAGACCTCCGTTTCAAAAGAAGAAAGTTGCTGCACTGACTGCGAGATATGCCTCAGATGGTACGGACACAGCTTCTGAACCAGACATGGGCACTAACGCTGCTAGACAGCGCGGCGGAAGTTACAATAGTGCGACAAGCGCTGCGTCCGTTTCTGGCGGCGACAGCAACTGATACATTTGTAAGTGTTGAGACTGCTGATACTCACGTAGCTCCCCCTGAAAGAATGTTTAAAATTACCCTTTTAATTGAAGGTGACATACAGCGTAAAATTAAGGTGGTGTTTTGGGATCATCTAACCTCCACCTATGATATACTTTTGGCGGAGGCTGATTGGCCCCCGGCTTTCGTGTTGGAGGCTCCTAGAGGGGAGGTGGTCATCCTCCCTTCCTTTGGGCACACTGTGCCATTGGAACATTCTAACAGGTTAGCCGGGGAGTGGGCGCAGGTGCTTTCGCCTGCGTTGTACCGTACTCAGGTTGGCTGGGACAAATTTTCTCACAATCATAAGATTCCATTGCGGTCGGAGCCCCAGCCACAACCCCAATACCCCATGCGTCGCGAAGCCCGTTCTCACGTCGCGTCCATCCTTGAGCAATTGGAATATCAGGGAGTAATTGAAACATGTGTGTCACCCATGAATAATCCTTTATTTACTGTGACGAAGCCTGACGGATCGTACCGCCTAGTTTTGGATTACCGGCACTTAAATTCGCACTGCCGGACGTGCGCGGTACAGAATACACACAGTTCGGCTCTCGTCGATAATCTTGTGAGAAAACGTGTTAAAACTACTCTTGACATCTCCAATGGCTTTTATAGCCATAACCTGTCTCCTCATAGCTATGAGTGGACGGCGTTTACCTCGGGTGGCAAACAATAATGGTTCAAGAGGCTCCCAATGGGCTATAAAAACAGCCCTGGGGTCTTTGCTGCTCGTGTGGTCTCACTTTTGGAGATGATTGACCCGGAAGCATATTCGTATGTAGATGACATCTACCTAACGGACGACGAGTTGCTTCCACACCTTGCTCGTGTGGATAACATAATAACTATGTTTGCAGACTATGGTTACAAGTTCAACTTTGCCAAGTCCCACATTGCCGAGTTCACAGTGTTGTTTTTGGGGTAAAAACTCAATAATGAGGGTCGAGGCTTGGCTCCGCAATTCCTTGAGAAATGCGCACGCCTCAGTACTCCTACGACATTGAAGAAATTACAATCTTTGCTGGGGTTTCTGAATTTCGGTCGTACCTACATTCCTGATTATGCCCAGCGTATCAAGTCGCTTTATGCCTTGGTACAACCTACTTATACCAAATCTTGCTGGCTGCCTGAGCATTCGGCTGCATTGCATTCATTGCAGTCTGATCTTCTAGCTTCGAAGTTTTTACAAACTCGTGATAACCACACTAACCTGGTCATTAGAATCGTACCGGGTGCAGTGGGTTTCACCTATTTGACGTTCAATGAGGGCGACACAGTCCCCATTGCATACAAATCTCATCTGTACACTTCGGCTGAGCTGCGCTTTCCCGCTGTCGAGAAAGTACTGACAGCAGTTCAGATGGCGATCTTGAAAGAGCAAGCGCTATCACAGGGAAAGCACATGCTGGTGGTAACACCGTACCCTGCCCTTGAGGCGGTTACTAAAGCCAGTGTACCTAATTCTAAGGCTTTGCATCCAAGGTGCATACAATGGGCAACATCCTTGACTTCGCCTGACGTCACATATATCTTTGACGCGGCATTACAGACACAGGAGTTCTTGGAGTATGAATTTGTTCATCCGGCTCCTCTGACTTTGCGCCCGCTCGAGGAGTACCATTGTGTCATTTACACTGATGGGTCTGCGCAACCCGCAACTGGATCAAAGCACGCCTATTCAGCGGCCTGCGCAATTGTAGTATGTACTTTCGTAAACGGAGAGTTCCAGTCTGATGTCGTGCATACGCAGTCATTGGGTGATTGTACCGCGCAGTTGGCAGAGCTGAAAGCTCTGGTGCTTGCACTGGAGTTTGCTGATGCTCGGGTCACCACTCTTATAGTGAGTGACTCGTTTTATTGTGTTCAATCATACAACGAGAATTTACACTTTTGGAGTCAGAATGACTTTCATAATTCGAAAGGTAGCACAGTTAAGCACAAGATGCTTTGGGTTCGAGTGGCAGAACTTAAAGAAGCCCTGCCCCTCGTGAATGTAGTTCACACTCTTGGTCACCAGCGTGTTGGTGTCCATGCTGTCGGTAACAGTTTGGCTGACGAGGCAGCAAAAACCACAGTGGCGACATATTTAGTGGCAGCAGTTACAAGATCCCAAACTAGGATTGATGATGACATCTTGGCAGCTATTGCTGCGTCCGAGACAGGGACGGGCTTTCCGAAAGGATTCCCTTCCCGCTACCATTATCGTTTAAGTCCTGATAACGTCCCGTTAGTGAGGATTACCGACGTTGGTGACAGATTGATTCCCAACGCGGACTGCAGACCATCTCTGATTACAGCTGCCCACGAAGGTGTTGCGTCATCGCACGCCGGTGTTTCGGCGACTGTGTCTGTTTTACAGCAGCGTTACTGGTGGTACGGTTTGTACAAACAAGCGCGAGCTTATGTCCTTTTATGTGACATTTGCCAGCCAATTAAACCTTCTACTGTCGCGCGTCCACCACAAACGCAGCTGTTTATATCTAATCAACCACTTGCGTGTGTTTATTTAGATCACTGCGGTCCTTTTTCCTCTGATACTGCGTACAAGTACATCTTGGTTGCAGTGGATTCGCGCACAAGTTTTCTGTGGGTGTGGCCGCAAAGGAGTACTGATGCCCGGACGGTCATCAAGGATTTGCGTGTCTTTATTGGGAGTTTTGCATGTGGTACCCTTCATTCTGATCAGGGCCCTGCGTTTGCCTCTAGGGCTTACAAAGAAGCCATGAGAAGTTTGGGGGTCCAAGTCAAATTTTCGTCTCCATACCGGCCTGAGGGCAATAGTGTTGTGGAGCGAATGAACAGCGACCTAAAGCAGTCTTTGACAGCAAGGGTATTAGGTACAGGCCGAAGCTGGCTAATCCACTTGTATGACGTGCAACGTGCACTTAATAATCTCCCTAGAAGGTCTCTGGGTGGGCGGACCCCATACATGATGCTCTTTGGAGTACGAATGTTTGTTACAGACCTTGAGGGTCTAGACATGGCGGCGGCTGCCGCGCCTTTTGACCTAGATGATCACTGTGCTGTATTACAGAATCTACAAGAAGCAAGAGACATTCTGGCGAAGGAACACGTACCCTCTACATGCGAAGCTGAGCTCCAGATTCCGGTAGCCGGCTGGCTACCTCGAGTTGGTGATCTGGTCCGTGAGAAGGTGGAGAACAAGAAAGAGTTTGGCCCCTCTTATCGTGCACCAGTTCCGGTGCTTGGAGTCCAGGGTACCCGTATAGTCATTTTACCACCACTTCCTGGTCGCAAGGAAAACAGGTACATCTCGATTGACAATGTCAAGCTACAGCGAGTGGCCGATACTTCATAGTATGACACCTTCAGTTTCTTGCCCTTCCATTCTGCGAAATTCTGTTGCGCTGCCGCCCTCGACCATCATGCCTGAGGTTGCCGTTGAGATGCAAGCTGTTGCTTCCCCTCTTATACCGCCTGTTGATGGTGGTTTACCTGATGATCCTGAGTATGCTTATCCTGCAAGTGTTCCATTGCCTCTTTTACATTCAACAGCGATTGACCAGTCCCGTTCTTCCTTTGACACTGAATCAATGACTTCCACTGCCCCATCCAAAATTGCTATATTTTTTGCCTGGTTCAAGAGACATTTTTTAGTGGCACCATGGACTTACATCTGGCTGGTGCTAATCTGTGTTTTTTTGTTCATGACAATTGGCTTTGTGGTAGTGTTTTTTAAAATTATAAATGGACACTACCTGAATGAGCAATCTTCGATTGAATCCATTGCTGGAACTTTGGCCCCCCATTCCTCATCACACATTATGAAAAGGGACCAGACTTTTGTGAACATTACTGCCTGGCCTGTGCGTGATGGGATCGCTTGGGATGCTGTTAAATTTCAAATTCATGGACCTACAGAAGTGGTTAATGTGCCTAATGTATTTCGTGTTTCTATGGGTGATGTAGTTAAACAGAATATTAGATCTGATGATTGGGATGTACACGCAATAGAAGCACTGTTTTCGGATCTTAAATATTATGCTGCATTTGATGCTGAGGATTTATATTTAAATTCTGCTAATTATGGTGAACAACATTATGGCACACATTTCCTACATAGGGCAAATACCTTTCGAAATTTTGTTAATTACACACAATGGGAACATTGTCCGGCCCCTCGTCAGGGCAGTTCTTCAACGTTAGTGAACAAGTTTACATACTTTTCGGATTTCAGTGTGTCTAAACCGGCCTCCTTTTATTTTAGGATGGCACCTGAAACCGCCTCGAAGGTACGGTTGACACATACCAAATTATTATATTCCAAGTCCTTCATGGACGAATTGGCAATCGGAGGCTATGAGCTATGGAAAGCTACTATTGATCTTAAATCGGTTTGGGGTACTAAACCGTGGCAGGTTCAGGGGACAGAAGCTTTGCATCGTGCCTGTCTTATCCCTACCCATATGTTATTTTTAAATTCATCTATTTTTCAGACGACTTGCTTTGGCTTGTCTCCGTCTACAAGAATGAATTCCCCCGCAATCCTGGATCTGGGTGCTTATCTCGGTTGGGGTAATTACACAGATCTTTCCCTTAACAAGTTGCAGTCCCTTATTTCCAACACCACCTTTAATGTTTCGGCATTTAATCCTGAGGGTTGGTTGGTTTGGCAGACTGGTTCAGATTCTTGTCAACGCCGATTTTTATCACTGACACCTGGGTACACTCAAGTCAGGGTAGATCCTCGTTTTGAATCATCACACACTGTAACTACCTACTCGGTGGGTAAGTTATGCCAGTCATGGTTGCAACATTCCACATTAGCGTCAGTTAAGCTTCATTTGTCACGTTTAGACGACAACATTGATTTGAATGATTTTATTAAATGTCCTGCAGTAGGCAGGTCCAAAAGATGGGTATATGCTATTTACAACGAAGTTTGGAAATTGTCACAAATTGAGGCTGCCTCCAGATTACGTGCTATTGACCAGGCCACTATGGAAAAAGTCTTGGCTGTGATTGATAATAGTATAAATACCTTGTCTTCTAGAATTTACATTTTAGATAATATTGTTTCATCTGTCGTAGATATTGTGCAGGATGATTTGTCTGTGTTGTATCATGGCCAGAATCAGTTGCGTTCTGTTATGCAATTTGCATGGACTTTGCAAACGTTAAAGGCAGGGAAAGTTCCATGGGATTACATGAATGTTTCCTCTTTGTTCCTCCCTTTTAATTTGACTGCAAAGCAACAGTTTATGTCTATGAAGGATGCCACATATTCATTACTGCACATTGAGAAGCTAGAACCTTTGCCTTTCTCTATTGCCGAGTTAAATTCGGCCACGTTGCTTATTCACGGCGTAATCACTTTACCTTTTTCGCTTTTTAAATTTAGTTCTTGCATGAAACATTATGCTCTAGGCAGGTATGAACAACTTGGTAGTGCGTTCCTGCACGAAGTTTGGTCGCTCCCGTTTACATATAGATGCATGAGGGAGGGCACAGAAGTATATCTGAAAGGTGAGGAATGCACTTCTACTCCTGATCATTCTGTAGTGTGCAGACATATACAATTACATGGTGCTTGCAATGTACACGCTCCTAATTTAGCTTGCGTTTTGAAAGGTGTACCTGTACCAGTTATAACCCCTTCATTCACACTGCTTGCTAACGGTAGTTATTTGCTTTTAAATAATGAAAATTGCTGTGGGATGCTAAAGGGCATTCCGTACATAGTCACTGTTTCCCAGCGTGTAGTTTGCTGTAATAATGTCCTTTTCCCACCCCCGCATGGCCGGCTCGATGTTTCTATCTGGCCTTCGATTCCAACCTTGAGCGCAGAGTTCAACCAGATGAGCAGAATAAGGGCTCTTTTGTCTCAAAGGGAGGTCGCTTTAACTTCATCCCGTGAAACCTTTCTTCTTCATGTAGCAAACACCCGCATGGAGGTGCAGGCGCTTTTGAATACTGACCTCCCCTTCCATTTTGGAACGTTGATACAGACTATCTTTAATGCCTCGTCTATGACCGGCATAGTCCATTTTTTTTAACTAGTGGGCTCCGGCCTCGTGACCTCCTTGCAGACTATTTTTGGTGTGATTCCCGCATTTTTTCACTCTATTTTTTCCAGGGTCTTCAGAGGTCTTCCATTGCTTCTTGCCCTTATTGCTGGAATACTATTGCTGGTTTGCGTCCTACGCAATGGCTGCGCAACCTGTGTTCAGAGACAACATGCCCCAGCTGTTTCATCTGCGCAACCGGATGCTTGAATACTATGGCACGTTGCCCCTGGCGACTTTAAGTGTCGCGTATGGATTGTCCTTCCGGTTTCCGTTCTTTGCTTGTGTACAACCCGTCTTTCACTGCCTGGATTGTCCTTTCCAGTGGGCTCTGGATTTGTGCCTTTCAACCTCAGTGTCACCTGTACCGGATTTTGGTCAACTGATGGGCCCCTTAACGGCTCATGAGTCTGAATGTTCTGGTGTTGGGTTTATGGCCTTGGGTGCGGCACATGGAGTCCTTGGTAATTGGGCCATCTAAGAGGCTGCGATTGACTTTCTGGAACGAAGTTATATCGAGGTACCTTCCTGTTGTCCCCGTGTGGTGCTGGAGGCTCCGATTGTGAGTGAACACGTGTGTTCCTTTCCCTTGTTAAACTGGATGGCAGATACTTTTGCGGAACGCTCCAATGATTTCCTCTTGGAGGCTGTTGCAACTTATTGGGCCTATACTTTTATGGATTGACTTTTTATCTTGATCGACCCTTGATGTATCGATCGGTGTTGTTTTTTCCCATTTTTCATGGTTTTTTCCACCTGACGACATCTTTTTTCTGTTTTTGTATATTTTTTTTCTTTTCGAACTTACACTTACCTTATATGGACTTATAGTTCATGCCCTTGGTTCCGTTCTTTCTAACTTGAACTCTACGTTCTTGATAAGTGCGCCCCTAGTGGTTAGTAGTCCGATCAAAGGGGGATGTAGTGTGGGTTCACCACGCCCTATGTACAACGATAAGTTAGCATAACCTCGATGGCTGTTAGAAAGCCAGCTTGCTGCTTCTGCTGCTTTTGCACGCGACACTGTTGTTGCATATTATTCATTCGAGAACTGCTGACTCGACTTTGCTTCACATGAGAACCGTCTGTTGTTTAACATCCTTAACAGCGAGCAGTGACCTTGGTCTATACACCGTGTAAAGGAACGAGTCTGGGTCACTAGACGGGGCAGGTTGTTGTGTTCAGGTTGATCGTACCACTTTTTAGCCATAACATACATACAGCAGCCAATACCTGAAAGACGAGCCCTTTAATATTACAGAGCAGTATGTTTTCTGTTACATTCGAAACAAAGAGCTGATGCATGAGAGAGCCTAGCTGATCCTGTGATGTGATTCCACTAAGCTGATCTATAAGGTATGGGGTCCCCCATGCAAGCCTAAGAGACCTTCTATTAGTCTAATAATACCTTATTAGTTGCTAGAGAAAGGAGGGTGGTTGTGTTCCACGGTCATTATTATTATGATTGCTCCTTTCATTTTCTATGGTATTGTAACAATGCTGATGGTGCTGATCCTAACCATTTGTCTACTTGTGTTAGCCAAAGTACTGCATCTTAGGACGCGAGGTTTATAAAATAAACTCTTTAAACTTTTACCGTGTCTTTGTTATTCTGTTGTGGACTGATATATAGCTAGCAACGGGTATTTCGGATTCCCACCATTCCTGAGAGTATCTAAGTCGCTTGTTCTTGGTTGTCTATACATTGGGACCGCCGAGCTAAATCTCGGATAACGAATGTGACACTAAGCTAGTCGGATAGGGGTTCTTAGTTCTGAGGGGAGTTTCTGGTACACCACAATTCTCTGAGGTCCTGGTTTCCTGCGCATAGTTCTGTGCATAAGCAGAATCCCTGCAACAGCTCTGAAACACCAACCCCAGAATGACCCCCTGCGCTGCCCGAACACTACTGCACTGCCCTAAACCCTGAAACACCACTCCCAGCACGGCCCCCTACAGTGCCCAAACACCACTGCACTGCCCTAAACCCTTAAACTCTACCCCAGCATGACCTCCTACACTGCCCGAACACCACTGCACTGCCCTAAACCCTGAAACACCAAAGGGAGGTCGCTTTAACTTCATCCCGTGAAACCTTTCTTCTTCATGTAGCAAACACCCGCATGACCCCCTACACTGCCCGAAAACCACTGCACTGCCCTAAACCCTGAAACACCACCCCCTGCAAGACCCCCTACACTGCCCGAACACCACTGCACTGCCCTAAACCCTAAACACCAACCCCATTACGACTCCTACTCTGCTCGAACACCACTGCTCTGATATAAACCCTGAAACACCACCCCCAGCATGACCCCCTATACTGCCCAAACACCACTGCTCTGCTGTAAGCCCTGAAACACCACCCCCAGCATGACCCCCTACACTGCCTGAACACCACCGCACTGCCGTAAACCCTGAAACATCAGCCCCAGCACAACCCCCTACACTGCCCAAACACCACTGCACTCCCATAAACCGTAAATACCACCCCCAGCACGACCCCCTACTCTGCCCGAACACCACTGCTCTGCCATAAACCTTGAAACACCAGCCCCAGAAAGACCCCCAACACTGCCCGAATACCACTGCCTTGCCCTAAACCACAAAACACCAACCCCAGCATGACCCCCTACACTTCCCGCACACCACTGCACTACCCTAAACCCTGAAACAGCAGCCCCGGCAGACCCCCTACACTGCCCGAACACCACTGCCCTAAACCCTAAAACACCACCCCCAGCAAGACCCCCTACACTGCCCGAACACCACTGCCCTATACCCTGAGACACCAACCCCAGCAAGACCCCCTACACTGCCCGAAGACCACTGCACTGCCCTAAACTCTGAAAATCCACCCCCTGCACAAACCCCTACACTGCCCGAGCACCACTGAACTGCCCTAAACCCTGAAACACCACCCCTGCACGACCCATAGACTGCCCAAACACCACTGCACTGCTCTAAACCATAAATAACATCCCAGCACAACCCCCTACTCTTCCCTAACACCACTGCTCTGCCCTAAACCATAAAACACCACCCCCAGCATGAACCCCAACACTGTCCGAACACCACTGCACTGCCCTAAACCCTAAATACCACCCCCAGCACTACCCCCTTCTGTGCCCGAACAGCACTGTTCTGCCCTAAACCCTAAAACACCACCCCCAACACGACCCCCTACACTGCCCGAACAACACTGCACTGCCCTAAACCCTGAAACAGCAGCCCCAGCACAACCTCCTACATTGTCAGTACACAACTGCACTGCCCTAAACCCTGAAACACCACCCCCATCATGACCCCCTGCATTGCACGAACTCCACTGCACTGCCCTAAACCCTGAAACACCACCCCCAGCATGACCCCCTACTCTGCTCGAACACCACTGCTCTGCCCTAAACCCTAAAAAACCAGCCCCAGCACAACCCCCTACACTGCCCTAATACCACTGCACTGCCCTAAACCACAAAACACCAGCTTGACCCCTTACACTGCCCGAAACCCATTACACTGCCATTAACCCTGAAACACCACCCCCAGCAAGACCCCCTACACTGCCCGAACACCACTGCCCTAAACCCTAAATCACAACCCCTAGCAAGACCCACCACACTGCCCAAACACCACTGCCCTAAACCCTGAAATACCACCCCCAGCAAGACCCCCTACACTGCCCGAACACCACTGCACTGCCCTAAACCCTGAAAAACCACCCCTGCATGACCCCCTACACTGCCCGAGCACCACTGCACTGCCCTAAACCCTGAAACACCACCCCTGCTCAACCCCCTACACTGCCAGAATACCACTGCACTGCACTAAACCCTGGAGCACCACCCCCAGCATGACCCCCTACACTGCCCGAACACCACTGCACTGCCCTAAACCATGAAACACCACCCCCAGCATGACCCCCTACACTGCCGGAGCACCACTGCACTGCTCTAAACCATAAATAACACCCCAGCACGACCCCCTACTCAGCCCGAACACCACTGCTCTGCCCTAAACCATAAAACACCACCCCCAGCATGAACCCCTACACTGTCCGAACACCACTGCACTGCCCTAAACCCTAAATATCACCCCCAGCACGACCCCCTACTCTGCCCGAACACCACTGCTCTCACCTAAACCATGAAACACCACCCCTGCATGACCCCCTACACTGCCCAAACACCACTGCACTGCCCTAAACCCTGAAAGTCTACCCCCAGCAAGACCCCCTACACTGCCCGAACACCACTGCACTGCCCTAAACCCTGAAACACCACCCCCCTGCATGAACCTCTACACTGCCCAAACACTACTGCACTCCCCTAAACCCTAAATACCACCCCAGCATGACCCCCTACACTTCCCGCACACCACTGCACTACCCTAAACCCTGAAACAGCAACCCCGGCAGACCCCCTACACTGCCCGAACACCACTGCCCTAAACCCTAAAACACCACCCCCAGCAAGACCCCCTACACTGCCCAAACACCACTGCCCTATACCCTGAAACACCACCCCCAGCAAGACCCCCTACACTGCCCGAAGACCACTGCACTGCCCTAAACCCTGGAAAACCACCCCCTGAACAAACCCCTACACTGCCCGTGCACCACTGAACTGCCCTAAACCCTGCAACACCACCCCTGCACGACCCCTACACTGCCCGAACATCACTGCACTGCCCTAAACCCTGAAACACCACCTCCAGCACGACCTTCTACTGTGCCTGAAAACCACTACTTTCCCCTAAACCCTAAAACACCAGCCCCAGCATGAACCCCTACACTGCCCGAAGACCACTGCACTGCCCTAAACCCTGGAAAACCACCCCCTGAACAAACCCCTACACTGCCCGTGCACCACTGAACTGCCCTAAACCCTGCAACACCACCCCTGCACGACCCCTACACTGCCCGAACATCACTGCACTGCCCTAAACCCTGAAACACCACCTCCAGCACGACCTTCTACTGTGCCCGAACACCACTACTCTGCCCTAAACCCTAAAACACCAGCCCCAGCATGAACCCCTACACTGCCCGCACACCACTGCACTACCCTAAACCCTGAAAGAGCAGCCCTGGCAGACCCCCTACACTGCCCGAACACCACTGCCCTAAACCCTAAAACACCACCCCCAGCAAGACCCCCTACACTGCCTGAACACCACTGCCCTATACCCTGAAACACCACCCCCATCTAGACCCCTACACTGCCCGAAGACCACTGCACTGCCCTTAACCCTGAAAAACCACCCCCTGCACGAACCCCTACACTGCCCGAGCACCACTGAACTGCCCTAAACCCAGAAACACCACCCCCATCAAGACCCCTACACTGCCCGAAGACCACTGCACTGCCCTAAACCCTGAAAAACCACCCCCTGCACGAACCCCTACACTGCCCGAGCACCACTGAACTGCCCTAAACCCAGAAACACCACCCCTGCACGACCCCTACACTGCCCGAACAACACTGCACTGCCCTAAACCCTGAAACACCACCTCCAAAATGACCCCCTACTGTGCCCGAACACCACTACTCTGCCCTAAACCCTAATACACCATCCCCAGCATGAACCCCTACACTGCCGGAACACCACTGCACTGCCCTAAACCCTAAATACCACCCCCAGTACTACCCCCTTCTCTGCCCGAACACCACTGTTCTGCCCTAAACCCTAAAACACCACCCCCAACACGACCCCCTACACTGCCCGAACAACACTGCACTGCCCTAAACCCTGACACACCAGCCCCAGCACAACCCCCTACACTGCCCTAATACCACTGCACTGCCCTAAACCACAAAACACCAGCTTGACCCCTTACACTGCCCGAAACCCATTACACTGCCATTAACCCTGAAACACCACCCCCAGCAAGACCCCCTACACTGCCCGAACACCACTGCCCTAAACCCTAAATCACAACCCCTAGCAAGACCCACCACACTGCCCAAACACCACTGCCCTAAACCCTGAAATACCACCCCCAGCAAGACCCCCTACACTGCCCGAACACCACTGCACTGCCCTAAACCCTGAAAAACCACCCCTGCATGACCCCCTACACTGCCCGAGCACCACTGCACTGCCCTAAACCCTGAAACACCACCCCTGCTCAACCCCCTACACTGCCAGAATACCACTGCACTGCACTAAACCCTGGAGCACCACCCCCAGCATGACCCCCTACACTGCCCGAACACCACTGCACTGCCCTAAACCATGAAACACCACCCCCAGCATGACCCCCTACACTGCCGGAGCACCACTGCACTGCTCTAAACCATAAATAACACCCCAGCACGACCCCCTACTCAGCCCGAACACCACTGCTCTGCCCTAAACCATAAAACACCACCCCCAGCATGAACCCCTACACTGTCCGAACACCACTGCACTGCCCTAAACCCTAAATATCACCCCCAGCACGACCCCCTACTCTGCCCGAACACCACTGCTCTCACCTAAACCATGAAACACCACCCCTGCATGACCCCCTACACTGCCCAAACACCACTGCACTGCCCTAAACCCTGAAAGTCTACCCCCAGCAAGACCCCCTACACTGCCCGAACACCACTGCACTGCCCTAAACCCTGAAACACCACACCCCTGCATGAACCTCTACACTGCCCAAACACTACTGCACTCCCCTAAACCCTAAATACCACCCCCAGCATGACCCCCTACACTTCCCGCACACCACTGCACTACCCTAAACCCTGAAACAGCAACCCCGGCAGACCCCCTACACTGCCCGAACACCACTGCCCTAAACCCTAAAACACCACCCCCAGCAAGACCCCCTACACTGCCCAAACACCACTGCCCTATACCCTGAAACACCACCCCCAGCAAGACCCCCTACACTGCCCGAAGACCACTGCACTGCCCTAAACCCTGGAAAACCACCCCCTGAACAAACCCCTACACTGCCCGTGCACCACTGAACTGCCCTAAACCCTGCAACACCACCCCTGCACGACCCCTACACTGCCCGAACATCACTGCACTGCCCTAAACCCTGAAACACCACCTCCAGCACGACCTTCTACTGTGCCCGAAAACCACTACTTTCCCCTAAACCCTAAAACACCAGCCCCAGCATGAACCCCTACACTGCCCGCACACCACTGCACTGCCCTAAACCCTGGAAAACCACCCCCTGAACAAACCCCTACACTGCCCGTGCACCACTGAACTGCCCTAAACCCTGCAACACCACCCCTGCACGACCCCTACACTGCCCGAACATCACTGCACTGCCCTAAACCCTGAAACACCACCTCCAGCACGACCTTCTACTGTGCCCGAACACCACTACTCTGCCCTAAACCCTAAAACACCAGCCCCAGCATGAACCCCTACACTGCCCGCACACCACTGCACTACCCTAAACCCTGAAAGAGCAGCCCCGGCAGACCCCCTACACTGCCCGAACACCACTGCCCTAAACCCTAAAACACCACCCCCAGCAAGACCCCCTACACTGCCTGAACACCACTGCCCTATACCCTGAAACACCACCCCCATCTAGACCCCTACACTGCCCGAAGACCACTGCACTGCCCTAAACCCTGAAAAACCACCCCCTGCACGAACCCCTACACTGCCCGAGCACCACTGAACTGCCCTAAACCCAGAAACACCACCCCCATCAAGACCCCTACACTGCCCAAAGACCACTGCACTGCCCTAAACCCTGAAAAACCACCCCCTGCACGAACCCCTACACTGCCCGAGCACCACTGAACTGCCCTAAACCCAGAAACACCACCCCTGCACGACCCCTACACTGCCCGAACAACACTGCACTGCCCTAAACCCTGAAACACCACCTCCAAAATGACCCCCTACTGTGCCCGAACACCACTACTCTGCCCTAAACCCTAATACACCATCCCCAGCATGAACCCCTACACTGCCGGAACACCACTGCACTGCCCTAAACCCTAAATACCACCCCCAGTACTACCCCCTTCTCTGCCCGAACACCACTGTTCTGCCCTAAACCCTAAAACACCACCCCCAACATGACCCCCTACACTGCCCGAACAACACTGCACTGCCCTAAACCCTGACACACCAGCCCCAGCATGACCCCCAACACTGTACAAACACCACTGCACTGCCCTAAACCCTGAAACAGCAGCCCCAGCACGACCCTCTACATTGTCAGTACACCACTGCACTGCCCTAAACCCTGAAACACCACCCCCAGCACGACCCCCTACACTGCCCGAACACAACTGCAATGCCCTAAAACCTGAAACACCACCCCCAGCAAGACCCCCAACACTGCCCGAACGCCAGAGCCCTAAACCCTGAAACACCACCCCCAGCACGGCCCCCTAAACTGCCCGAACACCACTGCACTCTCCTAAACCCTGAAACACCAGCCCCAGCACGACCCCCTACTCTGCCCGAACACCACTGCTCTGCCCTAAACCCTAAAACACCACCCCCAGCACGACCCCCTACACTGCCTGAATACCACTGCACTGCCCTAACCCCTGAAACACCACCCCCTGTATGACCCTCTGCACTGCCCAAGCACCACTGCACTGCTCTAAACCCTGAAACACCACCCCTACATGACCCCCTACACTGCCCGAACACCACTGCACTACCCTAAACCCTGAAACACCACCCCTAGTATGAAACCCTACACTGCACGAAAACACCACTGCACTTCCCTAAACACTAAACACCACCACATTACGACCCCCTACTCTGCCCGAACACCACTGCTCTGCCAAAACCCTGAAACACCACCCCCAGCACGACCCCCTACACTGTCCGAACACCACTGCTCTGCCCTAAACCCTCAAACACCACCCCCAGCATGACCCCCTACACTGCCTGAACACCACTGCACTGCCCTAAACCCTGATACATCATCCCCAGCATGACCCCTACACTGCCCGAACACCACTTCACTGCCCTAAACCCTGAAACACCTCTCCCAGCACGACCCCCTACACTGCCCAAACACCACTGCACTGCTCTCAACCCTGAAACTCTACCCCCAGCACGGCCCCCTACACTGCCCGAACACCACTGCACTGCCCTAAACCCTGAAACACCACCTCCTGCACGACCCACTACACTGCCCGAATCCCACTGCACTGCCCTAATCACTGAAACACCACCCCCCTGCATGACCCCTACACTGCCCGAACACCACTGCACTTCCCTAAACCCTGAAACACCACCACCCTGCACGACCCCCTAAACTGCCCGAACAGCACCGCACTGCCCTAAACCCTGAAACACCACCCCCAGCATGACCCCCTACTCTGTCCTAACCCCACTGCTCTGCCCTAAACCCTGAAACACCACCCCCAGCACGACCCCCTACACTGCCTGAACACCACTGCTCTGCCCTAAACCCTGATACATCATCCCCAGCATGACCCCTACACTGCCCGGACACCACTGCACTGCCCTAAACCCAGAAACACCTCTCCCAGCACGACCCCCTACACTGCCCAAACACCACTGCACTGCTCTCAACCCTGAAACTCTACCCCCAGCACGGCCCCCTACACTGCCCGAACACCACTGCACTGCCCTAAACCCTGAAACACCACCTCCTGCATGACCCCCTACACTGCCCGAATCCCACTGCACTGCCCTAATCACTGAAACACCACCCCCCTGCACGACCCCCTACACTGCCCGAACACCACTGCACTGCCCTAAACCCTGAAACACCACCGCCCTGAACGACCCCCTAAACTGCCCGAACACCTCCGCACTACCCTAAACCCTGAAACACCAACCCCAGAACGACCCCCTACACTGCCTGAACACCACTGCACTGCCCTAAACCCTGAAACACCGCTCCCAGTATGACCCCCTACACTGCCCAAACACCACTGCACTGCACTAAAGCCTGAAACTCTACCCACCACAACCCCTACACTACCCAAAGACCACTGCACTGCCATAAATCCTAAAACACTACCCCCGCACGACGCCATACACTACCCAAAGGCCACTGTACTACCCTAAACCCATAGATGCGACCCCCTACACGACACAAACACCGCTGCACTACCCTAAACCCTAATACACTACCCCTAGCACGACCTCCTACACTACACAAACACCACTGCACTACCCAAAACCCTAAAACACTACACAAACACCACTGCACTACCCTAAACCATAAAACACTACCCCCAGCACGACCCAATACACTACCGAAACATCACTGCACTACCCTAAACCCTAAAACACTACCCCCAGCAGTACCCTCTACACAAACCAAACAACACTGTACCACCCTAAACCCTAAAACATTACCCCCAGCAGTACCCCCTACACTACCCAATCACCACTGCATGACCCTATACCCTAAAACACTAGCCCCAGCAGTACCCCCTAGACTACCCAAACACCACTGCACTGCCGTAAACTCTGAAACATCAACCCCCGCATGACCCCTACACTATACAGACACCAATGCACTACCCTAAACCATAAAACACCACCCCCATCATAAACCCATACACTGCCGGAAAACCACTGCACTGCCCTAAACCCTAAATACCACCCCCAGCACTACCCCCTTCTCTGCCCGAACACCACTGTTCTGCCCTAAACCCTAAAACACCACCCCAACACGACCCCCTACACTGCCCGAACAACACTGCACTGCCCTAAACCCTGAAACACCAGCCCCAGCATGACCCCCAACACTGCACAAACACCACTGCACTGCCCTAAACCCTGAAACACCACCCCCAGCACGACCCCCTACACTGCCCGAACACAACTGCAATGCCCTAAACCCTGAAACACCACCCCCAGCAAGACCCCCAACACTGCCCGAACACCACTGCCCTAAACCCTGAAACACCACCCCCAGCACGACCCCCTACACTGCCCAAACACCATTGCACTCTCCTAAACCCTGAAACACCAGCCCCAGCACGACCCCCTACTCTGCCCGAACACCACTGCTCTGCCCTAAACCCTAAAACACCACCCCCAGCACGACCCCCTACACTGCCTGAATACCACTGCACTGGCCTAACCCCTGAAACACCAGCCCCTGTATGACCCTCTGCACTGCCCAGGCACCACTGCACTGCTCTAAACCCTGAAACACCACCCCTACATGACCCCCTACACTGCCCGAACACCACTGCACTACCCTAAACCCTAAAACACCACCCCTAGCATGAAACCCTACACTGCACGAAAACACCACTGCACTGCCCTAAACACTAAACACCACCCCATTACGACCCCCTACTCTGCCCGAACACCACTGCTCTGCCAAAACCCTGAAACACCACCCCCAGCACGACCCCCTACACTGTCCGAACCCCACGGCTCTGCCCTAAACCCTGAAACACCACCCCCAGCACGACCCCCTACACTGCCTGAACACCACTGCAATGCCCTAAACCCTGATACATCATCCCCAGCATGACCCCTACACTGCCCGAACACCACTGCACTGCCCTAAACCCAGAAACACCTCTCCCAGCACGACCCCCTACACTGCCCAAACACCACTGCACTGCTCTCAACCCTGAAACTCTACTCCCAGCACGGCCCCCTACACTGCCCGAACACCACTGCACTGCCCTAAACCCTGAAACACCACCTCCTGCATGACCCCCTACACTGCCCGAATCCCACTGCACTGCCCTAATCACTGAAACACCACCCCCCTGCACGACCCCCTACACTGCCCGAACACCACTGCACTGCCCTAAACCCTGAAACACCACCGCCCTGAACGACCCCCTAAACTGCCCGAACACCTCCGCACTACCCTAAACCCTGAAACACCAACCCCAGAACGACCCCCTACACTGCCCGAACACCACTGCACTGCCCTAAACCCTGAAACACCGCTCCCAGTATGACCCCCTACACTGCCCAAACACCACTGCACTGCCCTAAAGCCTGAAACTCTACCAACCACAACCCCTACACTACCCAAAGACCACTGCACTACCGTAAACTCTAAAACACTACCCCCGCACGATGCCATACACTACCCAAAGGCTACTGTACTACCCTATACCCATAGATGCGACCCCCTACACGACACAAACACTGCTGCACTACCCTAAACCCTAAAACACTACCTCTAGCACGACCTCCTACACTACACAAACACCACTGCACTACCCAAAACCCTAAAACACTACACAAACACCACTGCACTACCCTAAACCATAAAACACTACCCCCAGCACGACCCAATACACTACCGAAACACCACTGCACTACCCTAAACCCTAAAACACTACCCCCAGCAGTACCCTCTACACAAATCAAACACCACTGTACCACCCTAAACCCTAAAACATTACCCCCAGCAGTACCCCTACACTATCATCATCAATAATCTTTATTCGGATATAAGAATATCCATAAAAGATGCACAACATAAAACAATCATACAGTCGTTAAAAAAGTTTGAAACAATTATACACGTTACATGTAAAATCAATAAAAATAAAACCCCGTTATACATACAGGTTAATAGAATAAAAACGGGACAATCAATTATTGTAAACCTTTGTGTGCGACTTTCATACATTGGATAATACAGAGTGGGTCTGCAAGCGGCCAATAGGTCCTACACAATTATCCCCAACCTACTTCATTGGACCTCTCCTCTAGTGATTCTTAATTTGACTGCCAGTCGCAGAAAGTGCACAGTGCTAAATAAAACAAAAAGGTCGGTGGACAGTTTAAGAAATAGAAGGGCCACTTTGGCCTGTCTGATTTTGGCTCGTCTTAGGACAGTTTTTAAGAACCGGGACCTTGGGAATGCATAAAAGGGGCAGAGTAGGACGAAATGAAAGGTATCTTGCGGAGATCTTAGATCGCAGCCGCAACACCCTTTTGTCCTAACATCGCTTACAAATCCAGCTGGGACTGACAGGATGTGGTGCAAGAGGTTTAGCCTAAATCTGGTCATCAGGAATCTATCCTGTCTATTATATATATTTTACAGGTAGAATTCCATCCCCAAAGAGGTTTTTGGAAGCTGATATTGGCTAACACTACTTTTCCGCCCTTCTCTGTCCTCTCTGGCCCTGACTGTATATCGCAGGAAATCTGCCTTTATAAGACCCTTGTCCCTTTTAACTAATATGGATGGATTATTAAAAAAAAAATTACATGGCCCAATCTATTTAGTACGTCCCTTACGTATTTAAGCCAGGGTATTTGCAACCCCTTTTCCCCCCTCATGCAATCCTCCAGGATTTGTCTGCTTAGCAATGCCTCAGGATTTGTCCAAATTTTGACCCAACAAATTATCGGGTTGAGCTGTACCCTGTCACTGAGGTAGGGGATGCCCAGTTCCTCATGAACAATATAGGAGGGGATACATTGGGGCACTTGCAGGAGTCTCCTTAAGAACTTATTTTCTTCCGTTTGGATTTTTTGCCCGTCTATAAAACCCCACACCTCGCTCCCATACAGTGTCTGAGCACAGCAAACCGACCTATATAGCTTTACTATTTCATTAGGCGACCAGCGGCCAAGTCTGCTTGCATAGTTCATAATTGACCCTACATCACTAGGGTGTTGACTGCATTTGTGCCTTACAAGGGATTTGAAGGTGAGGTCCTTATCAAACGTGATCCCCAAATATTCTCCAGTTTGTGGGTACCTATGGAGAAAGTACAGTTCTTTAGAGGCGTTTTACCCGCTTCCATGACATAAGACTTTGAAAGGTTGGGAACTAAGTCTAAATCTGCCATAAAGCGTGCAAAACCGCTTATAAGGGTCTGCAAGCTCCTTCCTGTGCGCGCCAGGAGTACCGCGTCATCTGCATAAAGGAGGACCGGTATGCTTCTCCTCCCAATGCAGGGACAATCGGCCTCCAGATCTCCAAGCGCCTTGTCAAGCCCATTGATATAGAGCGTGAACAAAAAAGGGGCAAGAATACATCCTTGTCTCACCCCTCCACGACACCGAAAGTCCTCTGTGACATCCCCCTTCTCGCTAAATCTGACCCGTGCCGTGGTGTTTAGATGAAGTGTTCGTAAAATGTGGATCAGACCTGGGTCAACGCCCAAAGCATCCAGGATCTCCCACAGCTTTCTTCTGTTTACGCAGTCGAATGCTGCTGAGAGATCCATAAATGCCAAGTAAACTGTGCCTTCCCTGGCCACAGTATACTTTGCTACCAGATGATACAGGTTGAGGCATTGATCAGTTGTGGAACGCCCATTTCTGAACCCGTACTGCACGTCCGTAATGATGTTATTCTCATCGGCCCAAACCATTAGACGGTTTAAAACGACTCTCCCCAGAATTTTCGCCGTAACGTCTATAAGGGAAATTGGGCGATAGCACTGTGGGTCGTTTCTATTGCCCTTTTTAAATATTGGCACAATAGTGGCCGTGGACCAGGATCTGGGCATACCTGCTTCAATGGCTGTGTTAAACACCCTGGTCAGTATCGGGGCCCAGAGGTCTACCTGACTTTTAAAGAGATCAGGGGGTATCCCATCTGGCCCCGGTGCCTTCCTCGATACCAAACCCTCTATCCCCAATTTGACCTCATAAACCGTAAAGGGTGCCCAATCACCGCTGGGAGATCCTGCGACTAGCATTGGCTGCTCCACAGGCTCGCCGCGATTATATAAGCCTCTGAAGTGCGCCGCCCAATTCGTCTGGCAGGATATGAGAAACCAACTGAGGCTTATTTGGGGGTTGGAAGCATGGGGCATTTATGATCCTCCAAAAACTGGTCATATCATGAAGCTCCGTGGCCTCTCTCAGGGATTCCCAGGCCTCTATTTGTAGGGAAGTTTTTCGTAACTTAATGGCCTTTTTATACCGGGCCCTACAGTCAGCAATCTTTCCTTTATCCCTTGGGACTATTAATAGTGCCAACTTTAAGTCCCTGTGGGCTTTAGAACAGCTCTTGTCGAACCATCTAGGGCAGAGATCTACCTGGGGCTTTGGTTTACTCCTTAAGAGGGTATCTATGTGCTGGGCAGTACCCACAAACGCTGCAATCAAGTCCGTCCCCTCAACAGTAAGATCTAAACACCTCCACAAGTGATTCTCGGCATTGGCAAGGAGTACTCTATGGAGTTCTTCGACATCAATGTTGTCCCATCTAATTATTCTTCCCTGGTCCTTTGCCTTAAATTCACCCGTAGTGGTCCTTCTATCCATTTTAGTGCAGGGAATAATGTCCTCCAGTGACATAACCAGGGGATTATGGTCACTAAACGCACTGGGCACTATCCTAAAGTGGCCTACCCTAGTTGTTAAGACGGTGGAAATGAAAATATAGTCAATTATTGAATGAGAACCCCTTCCCTTAAAGGAGGGGGCAATATTATTAGACTTCCCACGATCAATCATGTCCATCGTCTGAGTTAGGGCAAACTCACTCAGGACTGTGCTCAGTGCCAAACCCTCTCTGGTATTCTCCGGATGCCAACCCTTAGTAGGACAATCATCCCAAATGCCACCTTCCCATTTCAAATATGGGCACTGGTTGCAATTAAAGTCACCCATGAGGATTAGGTGGGATCCTGCATCCCCTGAATCCTGTAGGTTGGCCAGTCTCTCCTCTAGCTCCACCAGGTTTGTCAAAGATTGTCCCGCATTATAAAAATTTATAAAAATGAGCTTCAAGCCCATCAGTGAGTATTTTACGCCCTGGAGGCAGCCAGAATCCCACCCCAGATCTTGCCACTTCCCTTGCAGCGTCAGTTCTGCATACATTATTAGTCCACCCTTGGCACGGCCCATACTGGATTTCCGGGCCGGCACAAAAAACATTTTGTATCCTTCCAGGAATTAGACCGTTTTGTTGGTTTCCCATGTTTCCTGTAAGCAAATGACTTGGAATTTTTTGATGAAAGCTAACCATTCAGTGTTTTGAATCTTGCCTGCAAGCCCTGCAATATTCCAGGAGATAATCCTCAGGTCCTTAAGGTTTGGATCTAAACCCCTAGTCATTCTGGTCATCTTTCTTGGGAGAGGGAAAGTTTCAGGACCAGTTGGCAATGTTGGCCTGGCTTCCATTTCCATCCCCTGCCCTACTAAGGGGACAACTACTGAATCTGAGTCTGGGACCCCTGGGATATTAGTATCTACAATTTTACAAGGAATGTCATTTACCATCTCAGGCTCCCTACTCCCTATTTTCGTCAGTCAGTCTTGTTCGTCCAGTGCAGAGAAACAAGAGAGCTGAGCGAATCTATTAGTGTCGTATGCAGGGACCACATCCCACGGCCTCAGCCATCTCTGCCCAATCTCTGGTGCACTATTCCTGTAAAAAAAGTGCAGGGGTAACATCCTTATACAGGACCCAGAGCCCCCATCCGTGTGTCGATTGTCAAGCAGATCTCTTACCATCTCAGGGTGTTTGAGGTTAACAATGACACAGTCACCTGCAAATCTTTTCTCGCTGTTCCCAATCCAAGCCACCCTTCTGGCCATTAGAATGTGCCTATGCTGGAGCCTCGTCCCATGTGTATTGTTACGCACCCAGTGTAAGGTCTTATTAATCAAAGTACAGGTCGTTTCTTCATTGTCTTCATTAAGACCTGGTACGCCTACTAGCGCTATCGTGTAAGGGCTGGATGCGGGGGGTAAATCTAATGTCGGAAGACCTGGAGTGTTCTGAGCGCAGACATTATTATTGCTGTTATTGAGCAAATCTACAGTCTCCTTTGGTCCCCGGGGAGCGACCTTAGGGTCAAGGAGGGTCCGCATGTAGCCCTGGGCCTTTCGTCCGGGATTCCCTTTACCAGTGTTTGTTCGTTCTGAGACAGCCTCCCTATGATTTCTGGGCTCGGGGTCGATATTAATGGTGACCGTTTTACCACTGTCAACCGTTTGTAGATCCTCTTCTCTCCCTCCTCCCTCTTCCCTCCTCTGTAGATTGATCCCGGGTGGCTTTCCAGAAACCGGGTCTGCCAACCACCTTAGTTTGCCTTCCAAGTTAGAAATTGCGGTCAGAACTGGGCCTAGATGTTGGACTAAGAGCTGTTCCATTTTTCCCCCCCAGTGCTGTGATGATTTCATGCAGCCCTGCCGACCCATTTACTGTTTTACAGGTTGGGCATTCTGAGCACTCGGGGTTCTTAATGGTTCCTTTGGTGGGCTTTGTTGGTCCTCTACGACTAGGCCCGCTTGTGGTGGTAGGAAGGTGCGTCCCGCCTTTAACTGAAGGCCCTGTCTGCAATTGTGATCTTTTGGATCGAGTTACCACTTCCCTGATAGGCGTCTGTATAAGTTCAGTGTCTGGTGCTATTGGAAGAGCGCTGAATGCCCCCCTTTCAGCTTCTCCTATCACGATGTTTGTGTGTGTCCCTAATTGAATATCAGTCAAGCCGGCCGTTTGCGTCAGCGTATGTATAGGGGAAATGACTGTTACAGACGGGCTTGCTAATTCTGGGGCCCCTTGTGGTCTACAGTCTGCCGTCAATAAGGCTACAGCGGGGTCAGGGGGGTTTAGGGGGGCTTGGCAAGCTTCGGATAACAGGGCCCTTCCCCCCGGCGTGGCGCTAAGGGCTATATTGCCCAACGAGGACCGTTTCTTGGCTATTAAAGAGTCCAGAGAGAGCCGCTGCTCCGTCAGTAAAATTTCATGTGCTAGCAGGGACTCCGCTCTTACAATAAAGGCATCAAGGGTACCCTTTACCCCTCCCTCCACCCTGGGCTGGGAGTTCTTGGTCTTAACCATGATCTCAATATAATAATCTGCCCAGCTCTTAATATAATAGGAAAAGGAGAGGGGGAACGGTCCCAGTAAACCACGTTTCCACACCACTACCTCTTATGAGCACCTCGTACCCAGAATGTAAGGCAGATTAAATGCAATGCTAAGGCAACTGTGGAGGTCAGTGATAAAACAGCAGTTAATAAAACCTGAGCTGTGACGTTGGGTACGACAGTCTCGGAGACCCGAGTCCCGTGTCTATGGCTAAGTACCGTCCTCAGAAGATGTATCCAGGTGTATCCGAGGCGGGTAGTAAGAGATGTGGCCCAGCCCTGCCTCCTCCTGCCCCGGACGGCCACAGACGGCCCGCCCTTTGCCCGGGCTTAGCCCGGCGCTGCCCGCGCGCGGACCCGCGAGGCGGTGGCTCACGATGCTTTTGTGCGCCTCCAGGCGCGAAAGTACAGTGGGCGGGTTCAGGTTCCACTTCCCGTCCGCTTGCTGAGGATCCTGGGAAGGATAGTCCCCCTCCGCACAGCGGCCGCGTTTAGGATGGCGGCAGCGGGAGGGAGACAGACGGTGGCCTCGAGACAGCACCCAGGGAAACGGACAGGTAAGAAGAGTTATCGCCTCCAAAACAGGGTCAGGATGTCGCCCGCTCTGCCAGTGGCTCAGGATGCTTTTGAGCACCTCCAGGCGCGAAAGTACAGTGGGCGGGTTCAGGTTCCGCTTCCCATCCGCTTGCTGAGGATCCTGGGAAGGGTAGTCCCCCTCCGCACAGCGGCCGCGTTTAGGATGGCGGCAGCGGGAGGGAGACAGACGGTGGCCTCGAGACAGCACCCAGGGAAACGGACAGGTAAGAAGAGTTATCGCCTCCAAAACAGGGTCACTACCCAATCACCACTGCATGACCCTAAACCCTAAAACACTACCCCCAGCAGTACCCCCTAGACTACCCAAACACCACTGCACTGCCGTTAACTCTGAAACATCAACCCCCGCATGACCCCTACACTATACAGACACCACTGCACTACCCTAAACCATAAAACACCACCCCCATCATAAACCCCTACACTGCTGGAACACCACTGCACTGCCCTAAACCCTAAATACCACCCCCAGCACTACCTCCTTCTCTGCCCGAACACCACTGTTCTGCCCTAAACCCTAAAACACCACCCCAACACGACCCCCTACACTGCCCGAACAACACTGCACTGCCCTAAACCCTGAAACACCAGCCCCAGCATGACCCCCAACATTGCACAAACAACAGTGCACTGCCCTAAACCCTGAAACTGCAGCCCCAGCACGACCCCCTACATTGTCAGTACACCACTGCACTGCCCTAAACCCTGAAACACCACCCCCAGCACGACCCCCTACACTGCCCGAACACAACTGCAATGCCCTAAACCCTGAAACACCACCCCAGCAAGACACCCAACACTGCCCGAACACCACTGCCCTAAACCCTGAAACACCACCCCCAGCACGACCCCCTACAATGCCCGAACACCACTGCACTCTCCTAAACCCTGAAAAACCAGCCCCAGCACGACCCCCTACTCTGCCCGAACACCACTGCTCTGCCCTAAACCCTAAAACACCACCCCCAGCACGACCCCCTACACTGCCTGAATACCACTGCAGTGCCCTAACCCCTGAAACACCACCCCCTGTATGACCCTCTGCACTGCCCAAGCACCACTGCACTGCTCTAAACCCTGAAACACCACCCCTACATGACCCCCTACACTGCCCGAACACCACTGCACTACCCTAAACCCTGAAACACCACCCCTAGCATGAAACCCTACACTGCACGAAAACACCACTGCACGGCCCTAAACACTAAACACCACCCCATTACGACCCCTTACTCTGCCCGAACACCACTGCTCTGCCAAAACCCTGAAACACCACCCCCAGCACGACCCCCTACACTGTCCGAACCCCACGGCTATGCCCTAAACCCTGAAACACCACCCCCAGCACGACCCCCTACACTGCCTGAACACCACTGCAATGCCCTAAACCCTGATACATCATCCCCAGCATGACCCCTACACTGCCCGAACACCACTGCACTGCCCTAAACCCTGAAACACCTCTCCCAGCACGACCCCCTACACTGCCCAAACACCACTGCACTGCTCTCAACCCTGAAACTCTACCCCCAGCACGGCCCCCTACACTGCCCGAATACCACTGCACTGCCCTAAACCCTGAAACACCACCTCCTGCACGACCCCCTACACTGCCCGAATCCCACTGCACTGCCCTAATCACTGAAACACCACCCCCCTGCACGACCCCCTACACTGCCCGAACACCACTGCACTGCCCTAAACCCTGAAACACCACTGCCCTGCACGACCCCCTAAACTGCCCGAACACTACCGCACTGCCCTACACCCTGAAACACCTCTCCCAGCACGACCCCCTACACTGCCCAAACACCACTGCACTGCTCTGAACCCTGAAACTCTACCCCCAGCACGGTCCTCTACACTGCCCGAACACCACTGCACTGCCCTAAACCCTGAAACACCACCTCCTGCACGACCCCCTACACTGCCTGAATCCCACTGCACTGCCCTAATCACCGAAACACCACCCCCCTGCACGACCCCCTACACTGCCCGAACACCACTGTACTGCCCTAAACCCTGAAACACCACCCCCCTGCACGACCCCCTACACTGCCCGAACACCACTGCACTGCCCTAAACCCTGAAACACCACCGCCCTGAACGACCCCCTAAACTGCCCGAACACCTCCGCACTACCCTAAACCCTGAAACACCAACCCCAGAACGACCCCCTACACTGCCCGAACACCACTGCACTGCCCTAAACCCTGAAACACCGCTCCCAGTATGACCCCCTACACTGCCTGAACACAACTGCAATGCCCTAAACCCTGAAACACCACCCCAGCAAGACACCCATCACTGCCCCAACACCACTGCCCTAAACCCTGAAACACCACCCCCAGCACGACCCCCTACACTGCCCGAACACCACTGCACTCTCCTAAACCCTGAAAAACCAGCCCCAGCACGACCCCCTACTCTGCCCGAACACCACTGCTCTGCCCTAAACCCTAAAACACCACCCCCAGCACGACCCCCTACACTGCCTGAATACCACTGCACTGCCCTAACCCCTGAAACACCACCCCCTGTATGACCCTCTGCACTGCCCAAGCACCACTGCACTGCTCTAAACCCTGAAACACCACCCCTACATGACCCCCTACACTGCCCGAACACCACTGCACTACCCTAAACCCTGAAACACCACCCCTAGCATGAAGCCCTACACTGCACGAAAACACCACTGCACGGCCCTAAACACTAAACACCACCCCATTACGACCCCCTACTCTGCCCGAACACCACTGCTCTGCCAAAACCCTGAAACACCACCCCCAGCACGACCCCCTACACTGTCCGAACCCCACGGCTCTGCCCTAAACCCTGAAACACCACCCCCAGCACGACCCCCTACACTGCCTGAACACCACTGCAATGCCCTAAACCCTGAAACACCTCTCCCAGTACGACCCCCTACACTGCCCAAACACCACTGCACTGCTCTCAACCCTGAAACTCTACCCCCAGCACGGCCCCCTACACTGCCCGAACACCACTGCACTGCCCTAAACCCTGAAACACCACCTCCTGCACGACCCCCTACACTGCCCGAATCCCACTGCACTGCCCTAATCACTGAAACACCACCCCCCTGCACGACCCCCTACACTGCCCGAACACCACTGCACTGCCCTAAACCCTGAAACACCACTGCCCTGCACGACCCCCTAAACTGCCCGAACACCACCGCACTGCCCTACACCCTGAAACACCACCCCCAGCACGACCCCCTACACTGTCCGAACCCCACTGCTCTGCCCTAAACCCTGAAACACCACCCCCAGCACGACCCCCTACACTGCCTGAACACCACTGCTCTGCCCTAAACCCTGATATATCATCCCCAGCATGACCCCTACACTGCCCGAAAACCACTGCACTGCCCTAAACCCAGAAACACCTCTCCCAGCACGACCCCCTACACTGCCCAAACACCACTGCACTGCTCTCAACCCTGAAACTCTACCCCCAGCACGGCCCCCTACACTGCCCGAACACCACTGCACTGCCCTAAACCCTGAAACACCACCTCCTGCACGACCCCCTACACTGCCCGAATCCCACTGCACTGCCCTAATCACTGAAACACCACCCCCCTGCACGACCCCCTACACTGCCCGAACACCACTGTACTGCCCTAAACCCTGAAACACCACCCCCTGCACGACCCCCTACACTGCCCGAACACCACTGCACTGCCCTAAACCCTGAAACACCACCGCCCTGAATGACCCCCTAAACTGCCCGAACACCTCCGCACTACCCTAAACCCTGAAACACCAACCCCAGAACGACCCCCTACACTGCCCGAACACCACTGCACTGCCCTAAACCCTGAACCACCGCTCCCAGTATGACCCCATACACTGCCCAAACACCACTGCACTGCCCTAAAGCCTGAAACTCTACCCACCACAACCCCTACACTACCCAAAGACCACTGCACTACCATAAACCCTAAAACACTACCCCCGCACGATGCCATACACTACCCAAAGGCCACTGTACTACCCTAAACCCATAGATGCTACCCCCTACATGACACAAACACCGCTGCACTACCCTAAACCCTAAAACACTACCCCTAGCACGACCTCCTACACTACACAAACACCACTGCACTACCCAAAACCCTAAAACACTACACAAACACCACTGCACTACACTAAACCATAAAACACTACCCCCAGCACGACCCAATACACTACCAAAACACCACTGCACTACCCTAAACCCAAAAACACTACCCCCAGCAGTACCCTCTACACAAACCAAACACCACTGTACCACCCTAAACCCTAAAACATTACCCCCAGCAATACCCCCTACACTACCCAATCACCACTGCATGACCCTAAACCCTAAAACACTACCCCAGCAGTACCCCCTAGACTACCCAAACACCACTGCACTGCCGTTAACTCTGAAACATCAACCCCCGCATGACCCCTACACTATACAGACACCACTGCACTACCCTAAACCATAAAACACCACCCCCATCATAAACCCCTACACTGCCGGAACACCACTGCACTACCCTAAACCCTAAATACCACCCCCAGCACTACCCCCTTCTCTGCCCGAACACCACTGTTCTGCCCTAAACCCTAAAACACCACCCCAACACGACCCCCTACACTGCCCGAACAACACTGCACTGCCCTAAACCCTGAAACACCAGCCCCAGCATGACCCCCAACACTGCACAAACACCACTGCACTGCCCTAAACCCTGAAACAGCAGCCCCAGCACGACCCCCTACATTGTCAGTACACCACTGCACTGCCCTAAACCCTGAAACACCACCCCCAGCACGACCCCCTACACTGCCCGAACACAACTGCAATGCCCTAAACCCTGAAACACCACCCCCAGCAAGACCCCCAACACTGCCCGAACAGCACTGCCCTAAACCCTGAAACACCACCCCCAGCACGACCCCCTACTCTGCCCGAACACCACTGCTCTGCCCTAAACACTAAAACACCACCCCCAGCACGACCCCCTACACTGCCTGAATACCACTGCACTGCCCTAACCCCTGAAACACCACCCCCTGTATGACCCTCTGCACTGCCCAAGCACCACTGCACTGCTCAAAACCCTGAAACACCACCCCTACATGACCCCCTACACTGCCCGAACACCACTGCACT
Organism: Triturus cristatus; assembly: GCF_964204655.1. NCBI lineage: Eukaryota > Metazoa > Chordata > Amphibia > Caudata > Salamandridae > Triturus > Triturus cristatus. The sequence continues at coordinate 409,572,929 of NC_140579.1, read as the reverse complement.
ACCCTAACCCCTGAAACACCACCCCTAGCATGAAACCCTACACTGCACGAAAACACCACTGCACTGCCCTAAACCCTAAACACCACCCCATTACGACCCCCTACTCTGCCCGAACACCACTGCTCTGCCAAAACCCTGAAACACCACCCCCAGCACGACCCCCTACACTGTCCTAACCCCACTGCTCTGCCCTAAACCCTGAAACACCACCCCCAGCACGACCCCCTACACTGCCTGAACACCACTGCACTGCCCTAAACCCTGATACATCATCCCCAGCATGACCCCTACACTGCCCGAACACCACTGCACTGCCCTAAACCCTGAAACACCTCTCCCAGCACGACCCCCTACACTGCCCAAACACCACTGCACTGCTCTCAACCCTGAAACTCTACCCCCAGCACGGCCCCCTACACTGCCCGAACACCACTGCACTGCCCTAAACTCTGCAACACCACCTCCTGCACGACCCCCTACACTGCCTGAATCCCACTGCACTGCCCTAATCACTGAAACACCACCCCCCTGCATGACCCCCTACACTGCCCGAACACCACTATACTGCCCTAAACCCTGAAACACCACCCCCCTGCACGACCCCCTACACTGCCCGAACACCACTGCACTGCCCTAAACCCTGAAACACCACCGCCCTGAACGACCCCCTAAACTGCCCGAACACCACTGCACTGCCCTAAACCCTGAAACTCTACCCACCACAACCCCTACACTACCCAAAGATCACTGCACTACCATAAACCCTAAAACACCAACCCCGCACGACGCCATACACTACCCAAAGACCACTGTACTACCCTAAACCCATAGATGCGACCCTCTACACGACACAAACACCGCTGCACTACCCTAAACCCTAAAACACTACCCCTAGCACGACCTCCTACACTACACAAACACCACTGCACTACCCAAAACTCTAAAACACTACACAAACACCACTGCACTACCCTAAACACTAAAACACTAGCCCCAGCACAAACCCTACACTACCCAAAGACCACTGCACTACCATAAACCCTAAAACACTACTCCCGCACGACCCCATACACTACCCAAAGTCCACTGTACTACCCAAAAACCATAGACACGACCCCCTACATGACACAAACACCGCCTCTCTACCCTAAACCCTAAAACACTACCCCTAGCACGACCCCCTACACTATACAAACACCACGGCACTACCCAAAACCCTAAAACACTACACAAACACCACTGCACTACCCTAAACCATAAAACACTACCCCCAGCACGACCCAATACACTACAGAAACACCACTGCACTACCCTAAACCCTAAAACACTACCCCCAGCAGCACCCTCTACACAAACCAAGCACCACTGTACCACCCTAAACCCTAAAACATTACCCCCAGCAGTACCCCCTACAGTACCCAATCACCACTGCATGACCCTAAACCCTAAAACACTACCCCCAGCAGTACCCCCTACACTACCCAAACACCACTGCACTGCCGTAAACTCTGAAACATCAACCCCCGCATGACCCCTACACTATACAGACACCACTGCACTACCCTAAACCATAAAACACCACCCCCATCATAAACCCCAACACTGTCCGAACACCACTGCACTGCCCTAAACCCTAATTACCACCCCAGCACGACTCCCTACTCTGCCCGAACACCACTGCTCTGACCTAAACCATGAAACACCACCCCCAACACGACCCCCTACACTGCCCGAACACCACTGCACTAACCGAAACCCTGAAACACCAGCCCCAGCACGACCCCCTACACTGCCCGAATACCACTGCACTGCCCTAAACCCTGAAACACCACCCCCTGCACGGCCCCTACACTGCCCGAGCACCACTGCACGGCTCTAAACCCTGAAACACCACCCCTGCAAGACCCCCTACTCAGCCCAAACACAACTGCACTGCCCTAAACCCTGAAACACCACCCCCAGCAAGAACCCTACACTGCCCGAACACCACTGCAGTGCCCTAAACCCTGAAACACCATCCCCAGCATGACCACCTACACTGCCTGAACACCACTGCACTCCCCTAAACCCTAAATACCACCCCCAGCATGACCCCCTACTCTGCCGGAGCACCACTGCTCTGCACTAAACCCTGAAACACCAGACCCAGAAAGACCCCCTACACTGCCCGAATACAACTGTCCTGCCCTAAACCACAAAACACCACCCCCAGCATGACCCCCTACACTGCTCGCACACCACTGTACTACCCTGAACCCTGAAACACCAGCCCCGGCAAGACCCCCTACACTGCCCGACACCACTGTCCTAAACCCTAAAACACCACCCCCAGCAAGACCCCCTACACTGCCCGAACACCACTGCCCTATACCCTGAAACACCAGGCCCTGCAAGACCCCCTACACTGCCCAAACACCACTGCACTGCCCTAAACCCTGGAACACCACCTCTAGCACGACGCCATACTCTGCCCGAACACCACTACTCTGCCCTAAACCCTAAAACACCACCCCCAGCATGAACCCCTACACTGCCGGAACACCACTGCACGGCCCCCTACTCAGCCCAAACACCACTGCACTGCCCTAAACCCTGAAACACCACCCCCAGCATGACCCCTACACTGCCCGAACACCACTGCAGTGCCCTAAACCCTGAAACACCATCCCCAGCATGACCACCTACACTGCCCGAACACCACTGCACTCCCCTAAACCCTAAATACCACCCCCAGCATGACCCCCTACTCTGCCGGAACACCACTGCTCTGCACTAAACCCTTAAACACCAGACCCAGAAAGACCCCCTACACTGCCCGAATACAACTGCCCTGCCCTAAACCACAAAACACCAGCCCCAGCATGACCCCCTACACTGCCCGCACACCACTGCACTACCCTGAACCCTGAAACACCAGCCCCGGCAAGACCCCTTACACTGTCCGAACACCACTGTCCTAAACCCTAAAACACCACCCCCAGCAAGACCCCCTACACTGCCCGAACACCACTGCCCTATACCCTGAAACACTACGCCCAGCAAGACCCCCTACACTGCCCAAACACCACTGCACTGCCCTAAACCCTGAATAACCACCCCCTGCACGAACATCTACACTGCCCAAGCACCACTGCACTGCCCTAAACCCTGAAACACCACCCCTGCACGACCCCCTACACTGCCCGAACACCACTGCACTGCCCTAAACCCTGAAACACCAACCCTAGCACGACCCCTATACTGCACGAACACCACTGCACTGCCCTAAACCCTGAAACACCACCTCTAGCACGACGCCATACTCTGCCCGAACACAACTACTCTGCCTTAAACCGTAAAATACCACCCCCAGCATGAACCCCTACACTGTGGGAACACCACTGCACTGACCTAAACCCTAAAACACCAGCCACAGCATGACCCCTAACACTGCACAATCACCACTGCACTGCCCTAAGCCCTGAAACAGCAGCCCAGCACGACACCCTACATTGTCAGTACACCACTGCACTGCCCTAAACCCTGAAACAACACTCCCAGCACAACACCCTACACTGCCCGAACACCACTGCACTGCCCTAAACCCTGAAACAGCACTCCCAGCACGACCCCCTATACTGCCCAAACACCACTGCACTGACCTAAACCCTAAAACTCTACCTCCAGCACGACCCCCTACACTGCCCGAACACCACTGCACTGCCCTAAACCCTGAAACACCACCCCCTGCACGACCCCTACACTGCCCAAATACCACTGCACTGCCCTAATCCCTGAAACACCACCCCCCTGCACGACCCCCTACACTGCCCGAACACCACTGCACTGCCCTAAACCCTGAAACACCAACCCCAGAACGACCCCCTACACTGCCCGAACACCACTGCACTGCCCTAAGCCCTGAAACACCACTCCCAGTACGACCCTGTTTACTGCCAAAACACCACTGCACTGCCCTAAGCCCTGAAACTCTACCCCAGCACGACCCCGTACACTGCCCGAATACCACTGCACTGCCCTAAACCCTGAAACACCACCACCCTGTACAACCCCCTACACTGCCCGAACCCACCGCATTGCCCTAAACCCTGAAACACCAACCCCAGCACGACCCCCTACTCTGCCCGAACACCACTGCTCTGCCCTAAACCCTAAAACACCACCCCCCTGCACGATCCCCTACACTGCCCGAATACCACTGCACTGCCCCAAACCCTGAAACACCACCACCCTGCACAACCCCCTACACTGCCCGAACCCACCGCATTGCCCTAAACCCTGAAACACCAACCCCAGCACGACCCCCTACTCTGCCCGAACACCACTGCTCTGCCCTAAACCCTAAAACACCACCCCCAGCACGACCCCCTACACTGCCTGAATACCACTGCACTGCCCTAACCCCTGAAACACCACCCCCTGTATGACCCTCTGCACTGCCCAAGCACCACTGCACTGCTCTAAACCCTGAAATACCACCCCTACATGACCCCCTACACTGCCCGAACACCACTGCACTACCCTAACCCCTGAAACACCACCCCTAGCATGAAACCCTACACTGCACAAAAACACCACTGCACTGCCCTAAACACTAAACACCACCCCATTACGACCCCCTACTCTGCCCGAACACCACTGCTCTGCCAAAACCCTGAAACACCACCCCCAGCACAACCCCCTACACTGTCCTAACCCCACTGCTCTGCCCTAAACCCTGAAACACCACCCCCAGCACGACCCCCTACACTGCCTGAACACCACTGCACTGCTCTAAACCCTGATACATCATCCCCAGCATGACCCCTACACTGCCCGAACACCACTGCACTGCCCTAAACCCTGAAACACCTCTCCCAGCATGACCCCCTACACTGCCCAAACACCACTGCACTGCTCTCAACCCTGAAACTCTACCCACAGCACGGCCCCCTACACTGCCCGAACACCACTGCACTGCCCTAAACTCTGCAACACCACCTCCTGCACGACCCCCTACACTGCCTGAATCCCACTGCACTGCCCTAATCACTGAAACACCACCCCCCTGCACAACCCCCTACACTGCCCGAACACCACTGCACTGCCCTAAACCCTGAAACACCACTGCCCTGCACGACCCCCTAAACTGCCCGAACACCACCGCACTGCCCTAAACCCTGAAACACCACCCCCAGCACGACCCCCTACACTGTCTGAACCCCACTGCTCTGCCCTAAACCCTGAAACACCACCCCCAGCACGACCCCCTACACTGCCTGAACACCACTGCTCTGCCCTAAACCCTGATACATCATCCCCAGCATGACCCCTACACTGCCCGAACACCACTGCACTGCCCTAAACCCAGAAACACCTCTCCCAGCATGACCCCCTACACTGCCCAAACACCACTGCACTGCTCTCAACCCTGAAACTCTACCCCCAGCATGGCCCCCTACACTGCCCGAACACCACTGCACTGCCCTAAACCCTGAAATACCACATCCTGCACGACCCCCTACACTGCCCGAATCCCACTGCACTGCCCTAATCACTGAAACACCACCCCCCTGCATGACCCCCTACACTGCCCGAACACCACTGTACTGCCCTAAACCCTGAAACACCACCCCCCTGCACGACCCCCTACACTGCCCGAACACCACTGCACTGCCCTAAACCCTGAAACACCACCACCCTGAACGACCCCCTAAACTGCCCGAACACCTCCGCACTACCCTAAACCCTGAAACACCAACCCAAGAACGACCCCCTACACTGCCCGAACACCACTGCACTGCCCTAAACCCTGAAACTCTACCCACCACAACCCCAACACTACCCAAAGACCACTGCACTACCATAAACCCTAAAACACTAACCCCGCACGACGCCATACACTACCCAAAGACCACTGTACTACCCTAAACCCATAGATGCGACCCTCTACACGACACAAACACCGCTGCACTACCCTAAACCCTAAAACACTACCCCTAGCACGACCTCCTACACTACACAAACACCACTGCACTACCCAAAACTCTAAAACACTACACAAACACCACTGCACTACCCTAAACACTAAAACACTAGCCCCAGCACAAACCCTACACTACCCAAAGACCATTGCACTACATAAACCCTAAAACACTACTCCCGCACGACCCCATACACTACCCAAAGTCCACTGTACTACCCTAAAACCATAGACACGACCCCCTACACGACACAAACACCGCCTCTCTACCCTAAACCCTAAAACACTACCCCTAGCACGACCCCCTACACTATACAAACACCACGGCACTACCCAAAACCCTAAAACACTATACAAACACCACTGCACTACCCTAAACCATAAAACACTACCCCCAGCACGACCCAATACACTACAGAAACACCACTGCACTACCCTAAACCCTAAAACACTACCCCCAGCAGAACCCTCCACACAAACCAAGCACCACTGTACCACCCTAAACCCTAAAACATTACCCCCAGCAGTACCCCCTACACTACCCAATCACCACTGCATGACCCTAAACCCTAAAACACTACCCCCAGCAGTACCCCCTACACTACCCAAACACCACTGCACTGCCGTAAACTCTGAAACATCAACCCCCGCATGACCCCTACACTATACAGACACCACTGCACTACCCTAAACCATAAAACACCACCCCCATCATAAACCCCTACACTGTCCGAACACCACTGCACTGCCCTAAACCCTAATTACCACCCCAGCACGACTCCCTACTCTGCCCGAACAACACTGCTCTGACCTAAACCATGAAACACCACCCCCAACACGACCCCCTACACTGCCCGAACACCACTGCACTAACCGAAACCCTGAAACACCAGCCCCAGCACGACCCCCTACACTGCCCGAATACCACTGCACTGCCCTAAACCCTGAAACACCACCCCCTGCACGGCCCCTACACTGCCCGAGCACCACTGCACGGCTCTAAACCCTGAAACACCACCCCTGCACGACCCCCTACTCAGCCCAAACACAACTGCACTGCCCTAAACCCTGAAACACCACCCCCAGCAAGACCCCTACACTGCCCGAACACCACCGCAGTGCCCTAAACCCTGAAACACCATCCCCAGCATGACCACCTACACTGCCCGAACACCACTGCACTCCCCTAAACCCTAAATACCACCCCCAGCATGACCCCCTACTCTGCCGGAACACCACTGCTCTGCACTAAACCCTGAAACACCAGACCCAGAAAGACCCCCTACACTGCCCGAATACAACTGCCCTGCCCTAAACCACAAAACACCACCCCCAGCATGACCCCCTACACTGCCCGCACACCACTGTACTACCCTGAACCCTGAAACACCAGCCCCGGCAAGACCCCCTACACTGCCCGAACACCACTGTCCTAAACCCTAAAACACCACCCCCAGCAAGACCCCCTACACTGCCCGAACACCACTGCCCTATACCCTGAAACACCAGGCCCAGCAAGACCCCTTACACTGCCCGAACACCACTGCACTGCCCTAAACCCTGGAACACCACCTCTAGCACGACACCATACTCTGCCCGAACACCACTACTCTGCCCTAAACCCTAAAACACCACCCCCAGCATGAACCCCTACACTGCCGGAACACCACTGCACGGCCCCCTACTCAGCCCAAACACCACTGCACTGCCCTAAACCCTGAAACACCACCCCCAGCATGACCCCTACACTGCCCGAACACCACTGCAGTGCCCTAAACCCTGAAACACCATCCCCAGCATGACCACCTACACTGCCCGAACACCACTGCACTCCCCTAAACCCTAAATACCACCCCCAGCATGACCCCCTACTCTGCCGGAACACCACTGCTCTGCACTAAACCCTTAAACACCAGACCCAGAAAGACCCCCTACACTGCCCGAATACAACTGCCCTGCCCTAAACCACAAAACACCAGCCCCAGCATGACCCCCTACACTGCCCGCACACCACTGCACTACCCTGAACCCTGAAACACCAGCCCCGGCAAGACCCCTTACACTGTCCGAACACCACTGTCCTAAACCCTAAAACACCACCCCCAGCAAGGCCCCCTACACTGCCCGAACACCACTGCCCTATACCCTGAAACACTACGCCCAGCAAGACCCCCTACACTGCCCGAACACCACTGCACTGCCCTAAACCCTGAATAACCACCCCCTGCACGAACCCCTACACTGCCCAAGCACCACTGAACTGCCCTAAACCCTGAAACACCACCCCTGCACGACCCCCTACACTGCCCGAACACCACTGCACTGCCCTAAACCCTGAAACACCAACCCTAGCACGACCCCTATACTGCACGAACACCACTGCACTGCCCTAAACCCTGAAACACCACCTCTAGCACAACGCCATACTCTGCCCGAACACCACTACTCTGCCTTAAACCCTAAAACACCACCCCCAGCATGAACCCCTACACTGCCGGAACACCACTGCACTGCCCTAAACCCTAAAACACCAGCCACAGCATGACCCCTAACACTGCACAAACACCACTGCACTGCCCTAAGCCCTGAAACAGCAGCCCAGCACGACACCCTACATTGTCAGTACACCACTGCACTGCCCTAAACCCTGAAACAATACTCCCAGCACGACACCCTACACTGCCCGAACACCACTGCACTGCCCTAAACCCTGAAACAGCACTCCCAGCACGACCCCTATACTGCCCAAACACCACTGCACTGCCCTAAACCCTAAAACTCTACCTCCAGCACGACCCCCTACACTGCCCGAACACCACTGCACTGCCCTAAACCCTGAAACACCACCCCCTGCACGACCCCTACACTGCCCGAATACCACTGCACTGCCCTAATCCCTGAAACACCACCCCCCTGCACGACCCCCTACACTGCCCGAACACCACTGCACTGCCCTAAACCCTGAAACACCACTGCCCTGCACGATCTCCTAAACTGCCCGAATACCACCGCACTGCCCTAAACCCTGAAACACCAACCCCAGAACGACCCCCTACACTGCCCAAACACCACTGCACTGCCCTAAACCCTAAAACACCACTCCCAGTACGACCCCATTCACTGCCAAAACACCACTGCACTGCCCTAAGCCCTGAAACTCTACCCCAGCACGACCCCGTACACTGCCCGAACACCACTGCACTGCCCTAAATCCTGAAACACCACCCCTGCACGATCCCCTACACTGCCCGAATACCACTGGACTGCCCTAAACCCTGAAACACCACCACCCTGCACAATCCCCTACACGGCCCGAACCCACCGCATTGCCCTAAACCCTGAAACACCAACCCCAGCATGACCCCCTACACTGCCCAAACTCCACTGCACTGCCCTAAACCCTGAAACTCTACCCCAGCACGACCCCCTATACTGCCCGAACACCACTGCACTGACCTAAATCCTGAAACACCACCCCCTGTATGACCCTCTGCACTGCCCAAGCACCACTGCACTCCCCTAAACCCTGAAACACCACCCCTACATGACCCCCAACACTGCCCGAACACCACTGCACTACCCTAATCCCTGAAACACCAACCCTAGCATAAAACCCTACACTGCACAAAAACACCACTGCACTGCCCTAAACACTAAACACCACCCAATTACGACCCCCTACTCTGCCCGAACACCACTGCTCTGCCAAAAGCTTGAAACACCACCCCCAGCACGACCGCCTACACTGTCCGAACGCCACTGCTCTGCCCCAAAACCCTGAAACACCACCCCCAGCACGACCCCCTACACTGCCCGAACACCACTGCACTGCTCTAAACCCTGAAACTCTACCCCCAGCACGGCCCCTACACTGCCCGAACACCACTGCACTGCCCTAAACCCTGAAACACCACCTCCTGCACAACCCCCTACACTGCCCGAATACCACTGCACTGCCCTAATCACTGAAACACCACCTCCCTACATGACCCCTTACACTGCCCGAACACCACTGCACTGCCCTAAACCCTGAAACACCACCGCCCTGCACGACCCCCTAAACTGCCCGAACACCACCGCACTGCCCTAAACCCTGAAACACCAACCCCAGAACGACCCCCTACACTGCCCGAACACCACTGCACTGCCCTAAACCCTGAAACACCTCTCCCTGCACGACCCCCTACACTGCCCAAACACCACTGCACTGCCCTAAACCCTGAAACTCTACCCCAGCACGACCCCCTACACTGCCCGAACACCACTGCACTGCCCTAAACCCTGAAACACCCCCCCTGCACGACCCCCTACACTGCCCGAATACCACTGCACTGCCCTAAACCCTGAAACACCACCCCCTGCACGACCCCCTACACTGCCCGAACACCACCACAGTGCCCTAAACCCTAAAACACCACCCCCAGCATGACCCCCTACACTACCTGAACACCACCGCAGTGCCCTAAACCCTAAAACACCACCCCCTGCATGACCCCCTACACCACCCGAACACCACTGTACTGCCCTAAACCCTAAAACACCACCCTCAACCTGACCCCCTACACTACCTGAAGACCACTGCACTGCCCTAAACCCTGAAACTCTACCCCAGCACGACCCCCTACACTGCCCGAACACCACTGCACTGCCCTAAACCCTGAAACACCACCCCCCTGCACGACCCCCTACACTGCCCGAATACCACTGCACTGCCCTAAACCCTGAAACACCACCCCCTGCACGACCCCCTACACTGCCCGAACACCACCGCAGTGCCCTAAACCCTAACACACCACCCCCAGCATGACCCCCTACACTACCCGAACACCACCGCAGTGCCCTAAACCCTAAAACACCACCCCAGCATGACCCCCTACACTACCCTAACACCACTGTACTGCCCTAAACCCTAAAACACCACCCTCAGCCTGACCCCCTACACTACCTGAAGACCACTGCACTGCCCTAATCCCTGAAACACCACCCCAGCACGACCCCCTACACTGCCCGAACACCACTGCACTGCCCTAAACCCTGAAACACCACCCCCCTGCATGAACCCCTACACTGCCCGAACACCACCGCAGTGCCCTAAACCCTAACACACCACCCCCAGCATGACCCCCTACACTACCCGAACACCACCGCAGTGCCCTAAACCCTAAAACACCACCCCCAGCATGACCCCCTACACTACCCGAACACCACTGTACTGCCCTAAACGCTAAAACACCAGCCTCAGCCTGACCCCCTACACTACCTGATGACCACTGCTCTGCCCTAAACCCTAAAACAGTACCCCCAGCACAACCCCTACACTACACAAACACCACTGCACTGCCCTAAACCCTAAAACACTACCCCCAGCTCAACCCCCTTCACTACACAAACACCAATGCACTACCCTAAACCCTAAAACACTACACCCAGCACGACGCCCTACACTACCCAAACACCACTGCACTACCCTAAACACTAAAACACTAGCCCCAGCACAACCCCTACACTACCCAAAGACCACTGCACTACCATAAACCCTAAGACACTACCCCCGCACAACCCCATACACTACCTAAAGACCACTGTACTACCCTAAACCCATAGACACGACCCCGACATGACACAATCACCACTGCTCTACCCTAAACCCTACAACACAACTGCTAGCACGACCCCCTACACTACACAAACACCACTGCACTACCCAAAACCCAAAAGCACTACACACAAACACCACTGCACTACCCTAAACCATAAAACTCTACCCCCAGCATGACCCCCCCACACTACCAAAACACCACTGCACTACCCTAAACCCTAAAACACTACCCCCAGCAGTACCCCCTACACTACCCAATCACCATTGCACGACCCTAAACCCTAAAACACTACCCCCAGCAGTACCCCCTACACTACCCAAACACCACTGCACTGCCGTAAACTCTGAAACATCAACCCCCGCATGACCCCTACACTACACAAACACCACTGCACTACCCAAAACCCTAAAACACTATACAAACACCACTGCACTACCCTAAACAATAAAACACTACCACCACCACGACCCCACACACTACCGAAACACCACTGCACTACCCTAAACCCTAAAACACTACCCCCAGCAGTACCCCCTACACAAACCAAACACCACTGTACTACCCTAAACCCTAAAACATTACCCCCAGCAGGACCCCCTACACTACCCAATCACCATTGCACGACCCTAAACCCTAAAACACTTCCCCCAGCAGAACCCCCTACACTACCCAAACACCACTGCACTGCCGTAAACTCTGAAACACCAACCCCCGCATGACCCCTACACTATACAGACACCACTGCACTACCCTAAACCATAAAACACCACCCCATCATGAACCCCTACACTGTCTGAACACCACTGCACTGCCCTAAACCCTAATTACCACCCCAGCACGACCCCCTACTCTGCCCAAACACCACTGCACTGCCCTAAACCCTGAAACACCTTCCCCAGCATGACCCCCTACACTGCCCGAACACCACTGCAGTGCCCTAAACCCTGAAACACCTTCCCCAGCATGACCCCCTACACTGCCCAAACACCACTGCAGTGCCCTAAACCCTGAAACACCTTCCCCAGCATGACCACCTACACTGCCCGAATACCACTGCACTGTCCTAAACCCTGAAACACAACCCCCTGCACGACCCCCTACACTGCCCAAACACCACTGCACTGCCATAAACCCTGAAACACCACCGCCCTGCACAACCCCCTACACTGCCCGAACCCACCGCACTGCCCTCAGCCCTGAAACACCAACCCCAGAACGACCCCCTACACTGCCCGAACACCACTGCACTGCCCTAAACCCTGAAACACCACTCCCAGCACGACCCCCTACACTGCCCAAACACCACTGCACTGCCCTAAACCCTGAAACTCTACCCCAGCACGACCCCCTACACTGCCCGAACACCACTGCACTGCCCCAAATCCTGAAACACCACCCCCATGCCCGACCCCCTACACTGCCCGAATACCACTGCACTGCCCTAAACCCTGAAACACCACCCCCCTTCACGACCCACTACACTGCCCAAACACCACTACACTGCCATAAAACCTGAAACACCACTGCCCTGCACGACCCCCTACACTGCCCAAACCCAACACACTGCCCTAAACCCTGAAACACCAACCCAAGCACGACCCCCTACACTGCCCAAACACCACTGCACTGTCCTAAACCCTAAAACACCACCCCCAGCATGACCCCTACACTGCCCGAACACCACTGCACTACCCTAAACCCTAAAACACCATCCCCAGCACGACCCCCTACACTGCCCAAACACCACTGCACTGCCCTAAACAATAACACACCACCCCCAGCGTGACCCCTTCCAATACCCGAACACAGCTGCACTGCCCTAAACCCTAAAACACCACCCTCAGCCCGACCCCCTACACTACCGAAACACCACTGCACTACCCTAAACCCTAAAACACTACCCCAAGCAGTACCCTCTACACAAACCAAACACCACTGTACCACCCTAAACCCTAAAACATTACCCCCAGCAGTACCCCCTACACTACCCAATCACCATTGCATGACCCTAAACCCTAAAACACTACCCCCAGCAGTACCCCCTACACTACCCAAACACCACTGCACTGCCATAAACTCTATAACATCAACCCCCGCATGACCCCTACACTATACAGACACCACTGCACTACCCTAAACCATAAAACACCACCCCCATCATGAACCCCTACACTGTCCGAACACCACTGCACTGCCCTAAACCCTAATTACCACCCCAGCACGACCCCCTACTCTGCCCGAACACCACTGCTCTGACCTAAACCATGAAACACCACCCCCAACACGACCCCCTACACTGCCCGAACACCACTGCACTGCCCGAAACCCTGAAACACCAGCCCCAGCACGACCCCCTACACTGCCCGAATATCACTGCACTGCCCTAAACCCTAAACACCACCCCCGCACGGCCCCTACACTGCCCGAGCACCACTGCATGGCCCTAAACCCTGAAACACCACCCCTGCATGACCCCCTACTCTGCCCAAACACCACAGCACTTTCCTAAACCCTGAAACACCACCCCTAGCATGAACCCTACACTGCACGAACACCACTGCAGTGCCCTAAAGCCTGAAACACCATCCCCAGCATGACCACCTACACTGCCCGAACACCACTGCACTCCCCTAAACCCTAAATACCACCCCCAGCATGACCCCCTACTCTGCCGGAACACCACTGCTCTGCACTAAACCCTGAAACACCAGCCCCAGAAAGACCCCCTACACTGCCCGAATACAACTTCCCTGCCCTAAACCACAAAACACCACCCCCAGCATGACCCCCTACACTGCCCGCACACCACTGCACTACCCTGAACCCTGAAACACCAGCCCCGGCAAGACCCCCTACACTGCCCGAACACCATTGCCCTAAACCCTAAAACACCACCCCCAGCAAGATCCCCTACACTGCCCGAACACCACTGCCCTATACCCTGAAACACCACGCCCAGCAAGACCCCCTACACTGCCCGAACACCACTGCACTGCCCTAAACCCTGACTAACCACCCCCTGCACGAACCTCTACACTGGCCGAGCACCACTGAGCTGCTCTAAACCCTGAAACACCACCCCTGCACGACCCCCTACTCTGCCCGAACACCACTGCACTGCCCTAAACCCTGAAACACCAACCCCAGCACGACCCCCTATACTGCCCGAACACCACTGCACTGCCCTAAACACTGAAACACCACCTCTAGCACGACCCTCTGCTCTGCCCGAACACCACTACTCTGCCCTAAACCCTAAAACACCACCCCCAGCATGAACCCCTACACTGCCGGAACACCACTGCACTGCCCTAAACCCTAAATACCACCCCCAGCACAACCCCTTCTCTGCCCGAACACCACTGTTCTGCCCTAAACCCTAAAACACCACCCCCAACACGACCCCCTACACTGCCTGAACACTACTGCACTGCCCTAAACCCTGAAACACCAGCCACAGCATGACCCCCAACACTGCAGAAACACCACTGCACTGCCCTAAGCCCTGAAACAGCAGCCCCAGCACAACCCCATACATTGTCAGTACACCACTGCACTGCCCTAAACCCTGAAACAACACTCCCAGCACGACCCCCTACACTGCCTGAACACTACTGCACTGCCCTAAACCCTGAAACACCAGCCACAGCATGACCCCCAACACTGCACAAACACCACTGCACTGCCCTAAGCCCTGAAACAGCAGCCCCAGCACGACACCCTACATTGTCAGTACACCACTGCACTGCCCTAAACCCTGAAACAGCACTCTCAGCACGACCCCCTACACTGCCCAAACACCACTGCACTGCCCTAAACCCTGAAACTCTACCCCCAGCACGACCCCCTACACTGCCCAAACACCACTGCACTGCCCTAAACCCTGAAAAACCACCCCCTGCACGACCCCCTACACTGCCCGAATACCACTGCACTGCCCTAATCCCTGAAACACCATCCCCCTGTACGACCCCCTACACTGCCCGAACACCACTGCACTTCCCTAAACCCTGAAACACCACCGCCCTGCACGACCCCCCTAAATTGCCCGAACACCACCGCACTGCCCTAAACCCTGAAACACCACCCCAGAACGACCCCCTACACTGCCCGAACACCACTGCACTGCCCTAAACCCTAAAACACCACTCCCAGCACGACCCCCTTCACTGCCAAAACACCACTGCACTGCCCTAAGCCCTGAAACTCTACCCCAGCACGACCCCGTACACTGCCCGAACACCACCGCACTAACCTAAACCCTGAAACACCAACCCCAAAACGACCCCCTACACTGCCCGAACACCACTGCACTGCCCTAAACCCTGAAACACCACTCCCAGCCCGACCCCCTACACTGCCCAAACACCACTGCACTGCCCTAAACCCTGAAACTCTAACCCAGCACGACCCCCTACACTGCCCGAACACCACTGCACTGCCCTAAACCCTGAAACACCACCCCCCTTAACGACCCAATATACTGCCCAAACACCACTGCACTGCCATAAACCCTGAAACACCACTGCCCTGCACGACCCCCTACACTGCCCGAACCCAACACACTGCCCTAAACTCTGAAATACCAACCCCAGCACAACCCCCTACACTGCCTGAACACCACTGCACTGCCCTAAACCCTAAAACACCACCCCCAGCATGACCCCTACACTGCCCGAACACCACTGCACTACCCTAAACCCTAAAACACCATCCCCAGCACGACCCCCTACACTGCCCGAACACCACTGCACTGCCCTAAACCATAACACACCACCCCCTGCGTGACCCCTTCCACTACCCGAACACCACTGTACCACTCTAAACCCTAAAACATTACCCCCAGCAGTACCCCTACACTACTCAATCACCATTGCATGACCCTAAACCCTAAAACACTACCCCCAGCAGTATCCCTTACACTACCCAAACACCACTGCACTGCCATAAACTCTGAAACATCAACCCCCGCATGACCCCTACACTATACAGACTCCACTGCACTACCCTAAACCATAAAACACCACCCCCATCATGAACCCCTACACTGTCCGAACACCACTGCACTGCCCTAAACCCTAAATACCACCCCAGCACGACCCCCTACTCTGCCCGAACACCACTGCTCTGACCTAAACCATGAAACACCATCCCCAACACGACCCCCTACACTGCCCGAACACCACTGTCCTAAACCCTAAAACACCTCCCCCAGCAAGACCCCCTACACTGCCCGAACACCACTGCCCTATACCCTGAAACACTACCCCCAGCAAGACCCCCTACACTGCCCGAACACCACTGCACTGCCCTAAACCCTGAATAACCACCCCCTGCACGAACCCCTACACTGCCCAAGCACCACTGAAATGCTCTAAACCCTGAAACACCACCCCTGCACGACCCCCTACACTGCCCGAACACCACTGCACTGCCCTAAACCCTGAAACACCAACCCTAGCACGACCCCTATACTGCACGAACACCACTGCACTGCCCTAAACCCTGAAACACCACCTCTAGCACAACGCCATACTCTGCCCGAACACCACTACTCTGCCTTAAACCCTAAAACACCACCCCCAGCATGAACCCCTACACTGCCGGAACACCACTGCACTGCCCTAAACCCTAAAACACCAGCCACAGCATGACCCCTAACACTGCACAAACACCACTGCACTGCCCTAAGCCCTGAAACAGCAGCCCAGCACGACACCCTACATTGTCAGTACACCACTGCACTGCCCTAAACCCTGAAACAATACTCCCAGCACGACACCCTACACTGCCCGAACACCACTGCACTGCCCTAAACCCTGAAACAGCACTCCCAGCACGACCCCTATACTGCCCAAACACCACTGCACTGCCCTAAACCCTAAAACTCTACCTCCAGCACGACCCCCTACACTGCCCGAACACCACTGCACTGCCCTAAACCCTGAAACACCACCCCCTGCACGACCCCTACACTGCCCGAATACCACTGCACTGCCCTAATCCCTGAAACACCACCCCCCTGCACGACCCCCTACACTGCCCGAACACCACTGCACTGCCCTAAACCCTGAAACACCACTGCCCTGCACGATCTCCTAAACTGCCCGAACACCACCGCACTGCCCTAAACCCTGAAACACCAACCCCAGAACGACCCCCTACACTGCCCAAACACCACTGCACTGCCCTAAACCCTGAAACACCACTCCCAGTACGACCCCGTTCACTGCCAAAACACCACTGCACTGACCTAAATCCTGAAACACCACCCCCTGTATGACCCTCTGCACTGCCCAAGCACCACTGCACTCCCCTAAACCCTGAAACACCACCCCTACATGACCCCCAACACTGCCCGAACACCACTGCACTACCCTAATCCCTGAAACACCAACCCTAGCATAAAACCCTACACTGCACAAAAACACCACTGCACTGCCCTAAACACTAAACACCACCCCATTACGACCCCCTACTCTGCCCGAACACCACTGCTCTGCCAAAAGCTTGAAACACCACCCCCAGCACGACCGCCTACACTGTTCGAACGCCACTGCTCTGCCCTAAACCCTGAAACACCACCCCCAGCACGACCCCCTACACTGCCCGAACACCACTGCACTGCTCTAAACCCTGAAACTCTACCCCCAGCACGGCCCCTACACTGCCCGAACACCACTGCACTGCCCTAAACCCTGAAACACCACCTCCTGCACAACCTCCTACACTGCCCGAATACCACTGCACTGCCCTAATCACTGAAACACCACCCCCCTACATGACCCCTTACACTGCCCGAACACCACTGCACTGCCCTAAACCCTGAAACACCACCGCCCTGCACGACCCCCTAAACTGCCCGAACACCACCGCACTGCCCTAAACCCTGAAACACCAACCCCAGAACGACCCCCTACACTGCCCGAACACCACTGCACTGCCCTAAACCCTGAAACACCTCTCCCTGCACGACCCCCTACACTGCCCAAACACCACTGCATGCCCTAAACCCTGAAACTCTACCCCAGCACGACCCCCTACACTGCCCGAACACCACTGCACTGCCCTAAACCCTGAAACACCCCCCCTGCACGACCCCCTACACTGCCCGAATACCACTGCACTGCCCTAAACCCTGAAACACCACCCCCTGCACGACCCCCTACACTGCCCGAACACCACCACAGTGCTCTAAACCCTAAAACACCACCCCCAGCATGACCCCCTACACTACCTGAACACCACCGCAGTGCCCTAAACTATAAAACACCACCCCCTGCATGACCCCCTACACCACCCGAACACCACTGTACTGCCCTAAACCCTAAAACACCACCCTCAACCTGACCCCCTACACTACCTGAAGACCACTGCACTGCCCTAAACCCTGAAACTCTACCCCAGCACGACCCCCTACACTGCCCGAACACCACTGCACTGCCCTAAACCCTGAAACACCACCCCCCTGCACGACCCCCTACACTGCCCGAATACCACTGCACTGCCCTAAACCCTGAAACACCACCCCCTGCACGACCCCCTACACTGCCCGAACACCACCGCAGTGCCCTAAACCCTAACACACCACCCCCAGCATGACCCCCTACACTACCCGAACACCACCGCAGTGCCCTAAACCCTAAAACACCACCCCAGCATGACCCCCTACACTACCCTAACACCACTGTACTGCCCTAAACCCTAAAACACCACCCTCAGCCTGACCCCCTACACTACCTGAAGACCACTGCACTGCCCTAATCCCTGAAACACCACCCCAGCACGACCCCCTACACTGCCCGAACACCACTGCACTGCCCTAAACCCTGAAACACCACCCCCCTGCATGAACCCCTACACTGCCCGAACACCACCGCAGTGCCCTAAACCCTAACACACCACCCCCAGCATGACCCCCTACACTACCCGAACACCACCGCAGTGCCCTAAACCCTAAAACACCACCCCCAGCATGACCCCCTACACTACCCGAACACCACTGTACTGCCCTAAACGCTAAAACACCAGCCTCAGCCTGACCCCCTACACTACCTGATGACCACTGCTCTGCCCTAAACCCTAAAACAGTACCCCCAGCACAACCCCTACACTACACAAACACCACTGCACTGCCCTAAACCCTAAAACACTACCCCCAGCTCAACCCCCTTCACTACACAAACACCAATGCACTACCCTAAACCCTAAAACACTACACCCAGCACGACGCCCTACACTACCCAAACACCACTGCACTACCCTAAACACTAAAACACTAGCCCCAGCACAACCCCTACACTACCCAAAGACCACTGCACTACCATAAACCCTAAGACACTACCCCCGCACAACCCCATACACTACCTAAAGACCACTGTACTACCCTAAACCCATAGACACGACCCCGACATGACACAATCACCACTGCGCTACCCTAAACCCTACAACACAACTGCTAGCACGACCCCCTACACTACACAAACACCACTGCACTACCCAAAACCCAAAAGCACTACACACAAACACCACTGCACTACCCTAAACCATAAAACTCTACCCCCAGCATGACCCCCCCACACTACCAAAACACCACTGCACTACCCTAAACCCTAAAACACTACCCCCAGCAGTACCCCCTACACTACCCAATCACCATTGCACGACCCTAAACCCTAAAACACTACCCCCAGCAGTACCCCCTACACTACCCAAACACCACTGCACTGCCGTAAACTCTGAAACATCAACCCCCGCATGACCCCTACACTACACAAACACCACTGCACTACCCAAAACCCTAAAACACTATACAAACACCACTGCACTACCCTAAACAATAAAACACTACCACCACCACGACCCCACACACTACCGAAACACCACTGCACTACCCTAAACCCTAAAACACTACCCCCAGCAGTACCCCCTACACAAACCAAACACCACTGTACTACCCTAAACCCTAAAACATTACCCCCAGCAGGACCCCCTACACTACCCAATCACCATTGCACGACCCTAAACCCTAAAACACTTCCCCCAGCAGAACCCCCTACACTACCCAAACACCACTGCACTGCCGTAAACTCTGAAACACCAACCCCCGCATGACCCCTACACTATACAGACACCACTGCACTACCCTAAACCATAAAACACCACCCCCATCATGAACCCCTACACTGTCTGAACACCACTGCACTGCCCTAAACCCTAATTACCACCCCAGCACGACCCCCTACTCTGCCCAAACACCACTGCACTGCCCTAAACCCTGAAACACCTTCCCCAGCATGACCCCCTACACTGCCCGAACACCACTGCAGTGCCCTAAACCCTGAAACACCTTCCCCAGCATGACCCCCTACACTGCCCAAACACCACTGCAGTGCCCTAAACCCTGAAACACCTTCCCCAGCATGACCACCTACACTGCCCGAATACCACTGCACTGTCCTAAACCCTGAAACACCACCCCCCTGCACGACCCCCTACACTGCCCAAACACCAATGCACTGCCATAAACCCTGAAACACCACCGCCCTGCACAACCCCCTACACTGCCCGAACCCACCGCACTGCCCTCAGCCCTGAAACACCAACCCCAGAACGACCCCCTACACTGCCCGAACACCACTGCACTGCCCTAAACCCTGAAACACCACTCCCAGCACGACCCCCTACACTGCCCAAACACCACTGCACTGCCCTAAACCCTGAAACTCTACCCCAGCACGACCCCCTACACTGCCCGAACACCACTGCACTGCCCCAAATCCTGAAACACCACCCCCATGCCCGACCCCCTACACTGCCCGAATACCACTGCACTGCCCTAAACCCTGAAACACCACCCCCCTTCACGACCCACTACACTGCCCAAACACCACTGCACTGCCATAAAACCTGAAACACCACTGCCCTGCACGACCCCCTACACTGCCCGAACCCAACACACTGCCCTAAACCCTGAAACACCAACCCAAGCACGACCCCCTACACTGCCCAAACACCACTGCACTGTCCTAAACCCTAAAACACCACCCCCAGCATGACCCCTACACTGCCCGAACACCACTGCACTACCCTAAACCCTAAAACACCATCCCCAGCACGACCCCCTACACTGCCCAAACACCACTGCACTGCCCTAAACAATAACACACCACCCCCAGCGTGACCCCTTCCACTACCCGAACACAGCTGCACTGCCCTAAACCCTAAAACACCACCCTCAGCCCGACCCCCTACACTACCGAAACACCACTGCACTACCCTAAACCCTAAAACACTACCCCAAGCAGTACCCTCTACACAAACCAAACACCACTGTACCACCCTAAACCCTAAAACATTACCCCCAGCAGTACCCCCTACACTACCCAATCACCATTGCATGACCCTAAACCCTAAAACACTACCCCCAGAAGTACCCCCTACACTACCCAAACACCACTGCACTGCCATAAACTCTATAACATCAACCCCCGCATGACCCCTACACTATACAGACACCACTGCACTACCCTAAACCATAAAACACCACCCCATCATGAACCCCTACACTGTCCGAACACCACTGCACTGCCCTAAACCCTAATTACCACCCCAGCACGACCCCCTACTCTGCCCGAACACCACTGCTCTGACCTAAACCATGAAACACCACCCCCAACACGACCCCCTACACTGCCCGAACACCACTGCACTGCCCGAAACCCTGAAACACCAGCCCCAGCACGACCCCCTACACTGCCCGAATACCACTGCACTGCCCTAAACCCTAAACACCACCCCCGCACGGCCCCTACACTGCCCGAGCACCACTGCACGGCCCTAAACCCTGAAACACCACCCCTGCATGACCCCCTACTCTGCCCAAACACCACAGCACTTTCCTAAACCCTGAAACACCACCCCTAGCATGAACCCTACACTGCACGAACACCACTGCAGTGCCCTAAAGCCTGAAACACCATCCCCAGCATGACCACCTACACTGCCCGAACACCACTGCACTCCCCTAAACCCTAAATACCACCCCCAGCATGACCCCCTACTCTGCCGGAACACCACTGCTCTGCACTAAACCCTGAAACACCAGCCCCAGAAAGACCCCCTACACTGCCCGAATACAACTTCCCTGCCCTAAACCACAAAACACCACCCCCAGCATGACCCCCTACACTGCCCGCACACCACTGCACTACCCTGAACCCTGAAACACCAGCCCCGGCAAGACCCCCTACACTGCCCGAACACCATTGCCCTAAACCATAAAACACCACCCCCAGCAAGACCCCCTACACTGCCCGAACACCACTGCCCTATACCCTGAAACACCACGCCCAGCAAGACCCCCTACACTGCCCGAACACCACTGCACTGCCCTAAACCCTGACTAACCACCCCCTGCACGAACCTCTACACTGGCCGAGCACCACTGAGCTGCCCTAAACCCTGAAACACCACCCCTGCACGACCCCCTACTCTGCCCGAACACCACTGCACTGCCCTAAACCCTGAAACACCAACCCCAGCACGACCCCCTATACTGCCCGAACACCACTGCACTGCCCTAAACACTGAAACACCACCTCTAGCACGACCCTCTGCTCTGCCCGAACACCACTACTCTGCCCTAAACCCTAAAACACCACCCCCAGCATGAACCCCTACACTGCCGGAACACCACTGCACTGCCCTAAACCCTAAATACCACCCCCAGCACAACCCCTTCTCTGCCCGAACACCACTGT
Organism: Triturus cristatus; assembly: GCF_964204655.1. NCBI lineage: Eukaryota > Metazoa > Chordata > Amphibia > Caudata > Salamandridae > Triturus > Triturus cristatus. The sequence goes on along the minus strand of NC_140579.1, from coordinate 409,549,605 downwards.
TCTGCCCTAAACCCTAAAACACCACCCCCAACACGACCCCCTACACTGCCTGAACACTACTGCACTGCCCTAAACCCTGAAACACCAGCCACAGCATGACCCCCAACACTGCAGAAACACCACTGCACTGCCCTAAGCCCTGAAACAGCAGCCCCAGCACAACCCCATACATTGTCAGTACACCACTGCACTGCCCTAAACCCTGAAACAACACTCCCAGCACGACCCCCTACACTGCCTGAACACTACTGCACTGCCCTAAACCCTGAAACACCAGCCAGAACATGACCCCCAACACTGCACAAACACCACTGCACTGCCCTAAGCCCTGAAACAGCAGCCCCAGCACGACACCCTACATTGTCAGTACACCACTGCACTGCCCTAAACCCTGAAACAGCACTCTCAGCACGACCCCCTACACTGCCCAAACACCACTGCACTGCCCTAAACCCTGAAACTCTACCCCCAGCACGACCCCCTACACTGCCCAAACACCACTGCACTGCCCTAAACCCTGAAACACCACCCCCTGCACGACCCCCTACACTGCCCGAATACCACTGCACTGCCCTAATCCCTGAAACACCATCCCCCTGTACGACCCCCTACACTGCCCGAACACCACTGCACTTCCCTAAACCCTGAAACACCACCGCCCTGCACGACCCCCCTAAATTGCCCGAACACCACCGCACTGCCCTAAACCCTGAAACACCACCCCAGAACGACCCCCTACACTGCCCGAACACCACTGCAGTGCCCTAAACCCTAAAACACCACTCCCAGCACGACCCCCTTCACTGCCAAAACAGCACTGCACTGCCCTAAGCCCTGAAACTCTACCCCAGCACGACCCCGTACACTGCCCGAACACCACCGCACTAACCTAAACCCTGAAACACCAACCCCAGAACGACCCCCTACACTGCCCGAACACCACTGCACTGCCCTAAACCCTGAAACACCACTCCCAGCCCGACCCCCTACACTGCCCAAACACCACTGCACTGCCCTAGCCCTGAAACTCTAACCCAGCACGACCCCCTACACTGCCCGAACACCACTGCACTGCCCTAAACCCTGAAACACCACCCCCCTTAACGACCCAATATACTGCCCAAACACCACTGCACTGCCATAAACCCTGAAACACCACTGCCCTGCACGACCCCCTACACTGCCCGAACCCAACACACTGCCCTAAACTCTGAAATACCAACCCCAGCACAACCCCCTACACTGCCTGAACACCACTGCACTGCCCTAAACCCTAAAACACCACCCCCAGCATGACCCCTACACTGCCCGAACACCACTGCACTACCCTAAACCCTAAAACACCATCCCCAGCACGACCCCCTACACTGCCCGAACACCACTGCACTGTCCTAAACCATAACACACCACCCCCTGCGTGACCCCTTCCACTACCCGAACACCACTGTACCACTCTAAACCCTAAAACATTACCCCCAGCAGTACCCCTACACTACTCAATCACCATTGCATGACCCTAAACCCTAAAACACTACCCCCAGCAGTATCCCTTACACTACCCAAACACCACTGCACTGCCATAAACTCTGAAACATCAACCCCCGCATGACCCCTACACTATACAGACTCCACTGCACTACCCTAAACCATAAAACACCACCCCCATCATGAACCCCTACACTGTCCGAACACCACTGCACTGCCCTAAACCCTAAATACCACCCCAGCACGACCCCTACTCTGCCCGAACACCACTGCTCTGACCTAAACCATGAAACACCATCCCCAACACGACCCCCTACACTGCCCGAACACCACTGTCCTAAACCCTAAAACACCACCCCCAGCAAGACCCCCTACACTGCCCGAACACCACTGCCCTATACCCTGAAACACTACGCCCAGCAAGACCCCCTACACTGCCCGAACACCACTGCACTGCCCTAAACCCTGAATAACCACCCCCTGCACGAACCCCTACACTGCCCAAGCACCACTGAACTGCCCTAAACCCTGAAACACCACCCCTGCACGACCCCCTACACTGCCCGAACACCACTGCACTGCCCTAAACCCTGAAACACCAACCCTAGCACGACCCCTATACTGCACGAACACCACTGCACTGCCCTAAACCCTGAAACACCACCTCTAGCACAACGCCATACTCTGCCCGAACACCACTACTCTGCCTTAAACCCTAAAACACCACCCCCAGCATGAACCCCTACACTGCCGGAACACCACTGCACTGCCCTAAACCCTAAAACACCAGCCACAGCATGACCCCTAACACTGCACAAACACCACTGCACTGCCCTAAGCCCTGAAACAGCAGCCCAGCACGACACCCTACATTGTCAGTACACCACTGCACTGCCCTAAACCCTGAAACAATACTCCCAGCACGACACCCTACACTGCCCGAACACCACTGCACTGCCCTAAACCCTGAAACAGCACTCCCAGCACGACCCCTATACTGCCCAAACACCACTGCACTGCCCTAAACCCTAAAACTCTACCTCCAGCACGACCCCCTACACTGCCCGAACACCACTGCACTGCCCTAAACCCTGAAACACCACCCCCTGCACGACCCCTACACTGCCCGAATACCACTGCACTGCCCTAATCCCTGAAACACCACCCCCCTGCACGACCCCCTACACTGCCCGAACACCACTGCACTGCCCTAAACCCTGAAACACCACCCCCTGCACGACCCCTACACTGCCCGAATACCACTGCACTGCCCTAATCCCTGAAACACCACCCCCCTGCACGACCCCCTACACTGCCCGAACACCACTGCACTGCCCTAAACCCTGAAACACCACTGCCCTGCACGATCTCCTAAACTGCCCGAACACCACCGCACTGCCCTAAACCCTGAAACACCAACCCCAGAACGACCCCCTACACTGCCCAAACACCACTGCACTGCCCTAAACCCTGAAACACCACTCCCAGTACGACCCCGTTCACTGCCAAAACACCACTGCAATGCCCTAAGCCCTGAAACTCTACCCCAGCACGACCCCGTACACTGCCCGAACACCACTGCACTGCCCTAAATCCTGAAACACCACCCCTGCACGATCCCCTACACTGCCCGAATACCACTGCACTGCCCTAAACCCTGAAACACCACCACCCTGCACAACCCCCTACACGGCCCGAACCCACCGCATTGCCCTAAACCCTGAAACACCAACCCCAGCATGACCCCCTACGCTGCCCAAACTCCACTGCACTGCCCTAAACCCTGAAACTCTACCCCAGCACGACCCCCTATACTGCCCGAACACCACTGCACTGACCTAAATCCTGAAACACCACCCCCTGTATGACCCTCTGCACTGCCCAAGCACCACTGCACTCCCCTAAACCCTGAAACACCACCCCTACATGACCCCCAACACTGCCCGAACACCACTGCACTACCCTAATCCCTGAAACACCAACCCTAGCATAAAACCCTACACTGCACAAAAACACCACTGCACTGCCCTAAACACTAAACACCACCCCATTACGACCCCCTACTCTGCCCGAACACCACTGCTCTGCCAAAAGCTTGAAACACCACCCCCAGCACGACCGCCTACACTGTCCGAACGCCACTGCTCTGCCCTAAACCCTGAAACACCACCCCCAGCACGACCCCCTACACTGCCCGAACACCACTGCACTGCTCTAAACCCTGAAACTCTACCCCCAGCACGGCCCCTACACTGCCCGAACACCACTGCACTGCCCTAAACCCTGAAACACCACCTCCTGCACAACCCCCTACACTGCCCGAATACCACTGCACTGCCCTAATCACTGAAACACCACCCCCCTACATGACCCCTTACACTGCCCGAACACCACTGCACTGCCCTAAACCCTGAAACACCACCGCCCTGCACGACCCCCTAAACTGCCCGAACACCACCGCACTGCCCTAAACCCTAAACACCAACCCCAGAACGACCCCCTACACTGCCCGAACACCACTGCACTGCCCTAAACCCTGAAACACCTCTCCCTGCACGACCCCCTACACTGCCCAAACACCACTGCACTGCCCTAAACCCTGAAACTCTACCCCAGCACGACCCCCTACACTGCCCGAACACCACTGCACTGCCCTAAACCCTGAAACACCCCCCCTGCACGACCCCCTACACTGCCCGAATACCACTGCACTGCCCTAAACCCTGAAACACCACCCCCTGCACGACCCCCTACACTGCCCGAACACCACCGCAGTGCCCTAAACCCTAACACACCACCCCCAGCATGACCCCCTACACTACCCGAACACCACCGCAGTGCCCTAAACCCTAAAACACCACCCCAGCATGACCCCCTACACTACCCTAACACCACTGTACTGCCCTAAACCCTAAAACACCACCCTCAGCCTGACCCCCTACACTACCTGAAGACCACTGCACTGCCCTAATCCCTGAAACACCACCCCAGCACGACCCCCTACACTGCCCGAACACCACTGCACTGCCCTAAACCCTGAAACACCACCCCCCTGCATGAACCCCTACACTGCCCGAACACCACCGCAGTGCCCTAAACCCTAACACACCACCCCCAGCATGACCCCCTACACTACCCGAACACCACCGCAGTGCCCTAAACCCTAAAACACCACCCCCAGCATGACCCCCTACACTACCCGAACACCACTGTACTGCCCTAAACGCTAAAACACCAGCCTCAGCCTGACCCCCTACACTACCTGATGACCACTGCTCTGCCCTAAACCCTAAAACAGTACCCCCAGCACAACCCCTACACTACACAAACACCACTGCACTGCCCTAAACCCTAAAACACTACCCCCAGCTCAACCCCCTTCACTACACAAACACCAATGCACTACCCTAAACCCTAAAACACTACACCCAGCACGACGCCCTACACTACCCAAACACCACTGCACTACCCTAAACACTAAAACACTAGCCCCAGCACAACCCCTACACTACCCAAAGACCACTGCACTACCATAAACCCTAAGACACTACCCCCGCACAACCCCATACACTACCTAAAGACCACTGTACTACCCTAAACCCATAGACACGACCCCGACATGACACAATCACCACTGCTCTACCCTAAACCCTACAACACAACTGCTAGCACGACCCCCTACACTACACAAACACCACTGCACTACCCAAAACCCAAAAGCACTACACACAAACACCACTGCACTACCCTAAACCATAAAACTCTACCCCCAGCATGACCCCCCCACACTACCAAAACACCACTGCACTACCCTAAACCCTAAAACACTACCCCCAGCAGTACCCCTACACTACCCAATCACCATTGCACGACCCTAAACCCTAAAACACTACCCCCAGCAGTACCCCCTACACTACCCAAACACCACTGCACTGCCGTAAACTCTGAAACATCAACCCCCGCATGACCCCTACACTACACAAACACCACTGCACTACCCAAAACCCTAAAACACTATACAAACACCACTGCACTACCCTAAACAATAAAACACTACCACCACCACGACCCCACACACTACCGAAACACCACTGCACTACCCTAAACCCTAAAACACTACCCCCAGCAGTACCCCCTACACAAACCAAACACCACTGTACTACCCTAAACCCTAAAACATTACCCCCAGCAGGACCCCCTACACTACCCAATCACCATTGCACGACCCTAAACCCTAAAACACTTCCCCCAGCAGAACCCCCTACACTACCCAAACACCACTGCACTGCCGTAAACTCTGAAACACCAACCCCCGCATGACCCCTACACTATACAGACACCACTGCACTACCCTAAACCATAAAACACCACCCCCATCATGAACCCCTACACTGTCTGAACACCACTGCACTGCCCTAAACCCTAATTACCACCCCAGCACGACCCCCTACTCTGCCCAAACACCACTGCACTGCCCTAAACCCTGAAACACCTTCCCCAGCATGACCCCCTACACTGCCCGAACACCACTGCAGTGCCCTAAACCCTGAAACACCTTCCGCAGCATGACCCCCTACACTGCCCAAACACCACTGCAGTGCCCTAAACCCTGAAACACCTTCCCCAGCATGACCACCTACACTGCCCCAATACCACTGCACTGTCCTAAACCCTGAAACACCACCCCCCTGCACGACCCCCTACACTGCCCAAACACCACTGCACTGCCATAAACCCTGAAACACCACCGCCCTGCACAACCCCCTACACTGCCCGAACCCACCGCACTGCCCTCAGCCCTGAAACACCAACCCCAGAACGACCCCCTACACTGCCCGAACACCACTGCACTGCCCTAAACCCTGAAACACCACTCCCAGCACGACCCCCTACACTGCCCAAACACCACTGCACTGCCCTAAACCCTGAAACTCTACCCCAGCACGACCCCCTACACTGCCCGAACACCACTGCACTGCCCCAAATCCTGAAACACCACCCCCATGCCCGACCCCCTACACTGCCCGAATACCACTGCACTGCCCTAAACCCTGAAACACCACCCCCCTTCACGACCCACTACACTGCCCAAACACCACTGCACTGCCATAAAACCTGAAACACCACTGCCCTGCACGACCCCCTACACTGCCCGAACCCAACACACTGCCCTAAACCCTGAAACACCAACCCAAGCACGACCCCCTACACTGCCCAAACACCACTGCACTGTCCTAAACCCTAAAACACCACCCCCAGCATGACCCCTACACTGCCCGAACACCACTGCACTACCCTAAACCCTAAAACACCATCCCCAGCACGACCCCCTACACTGCCCAAACACCACTGCACTGCCCTAAACAATAACACACCACCCCCAGCGTGACCCCTTCCACTACCCGAACACAGCTGCACTGCCCTAAACCCTAAAACACCACCCTCAGCCCGACCCCCTACACTACCGAAACACCACTGCACTACCCTAAACCCTAAAACACTAACCCAAGCAGTACCCTCTACACAAACCAAACACCACTGTACCACCCTAAACCCTAAAACATTACCCCCAGCAGTACCCCCTACACTACCCAATCACCATTGCATGACCCTAAACCCTAAAACACTACCCCCAGCAGTACCCCCTACACTACCCAAACACCACTGCACTGCCATAAACTCTATAACATCAACCCCCGCATGACCCCTACACTATACAGACACCACTGCACTACCCTAAACCATAAAACACCACCCCCATCATGAACCCCTACACTGTCCGAACACCACTGCACTGCCCTAAACCCTAATTACCACCCCAGCACGACCCCCTACTCTGCCCGAACACCACTGCTCTGACCTAAACCATGAAACACCACCCCCAACACGACCCCCTACACTGCCCGAACACCACTGCACTGCCCGAAACCCTGAAACACCAGCCCCAGCACGACCCCCTACACTGCCCGAATACCACTGCACTGCCCTAAACCCTGAAACACCACCCCCGCACGGCCCCTACACTGCCCGAGCACCACTGCACGGCCCTAAACCCTGAAACACCACCCCTGCATGACCCCCTACTCTGCCCAAACACCACAGCACTTTCCTAAACCCTGAAACACCACCCCTAGCATGAACCCTACACTGCACGAACACCACTGCAGTGCCCTAAAGCCTGAAACACCATCCCCAGCATGACCACCTACACTGCCCGAACACCACTGCACTCCCCTAAACCCTAAATACCACCCCCAGCATGACCCCCTACTCTGCCGGAACACCACTGCTCTGCACTAAACCCTGAAACACCAGCCCCAGAAAGACCCCCTACACTGCCCGAATACAACTTCCCTGCCCTAAACCACAAAACACCACCCCCAGCATGACCCCCTACACTGCCCGCACACCACTGCACTACCCTGAACCCTGAAACACCAGCCCCGGCAAGACCCCCTACACTGCCCGAACACCATTGCCCTAAACCCTAAAACACCACCCCCAGCAAGACCCCCTACACTGCCCGAACACCACTGCCCTATACCCTGAAACACCACGCCCAGCAAGACCCCCTACACTGCCCGAACACCACTGCACTGCCCTAAACCCTGACTAACCACCCCCTGCACGAACCTCTACACTGGCCGAGCACCACTGAGCTGCCCTAAACCCTGAAACACCACCCCTGCACGACCCCCTACTCTGCCCGAACACCACTGCACTTCCCTAAACCCTGAAACACCAACCCCAGCACGACCCCCTATACTGCCCGAACACCACTGCACTGCCCTAAACACTGAAACACCACCTCTAGCACGACCCTCTGCTCTGCCCGAACACCACTACTCTGCCCTAAACCCTAAAACACCACCCCCAGCATGAACCCCTACACTGCCGGAACACCACTGCACTGCCCTAAACCCTAAATACCACCCCCAGCACAACCCCTTCTCTGCCCGAACACCACTGTTCTGCCCTAAACCCTAAAACACCACCCCCAACATGCCCCCCTACACTGCCTGAACACTACTGCACTGCCCTAAACCCTGAAACACCAGCCACAGCATGACCCCCAACACTGCAGAAACACCACTGCACTGCCCTAAGCCCTGAAACAGCAGCCCCAGCACGACCCCATACATTGTCAGTACACCACTGCACTGCCCTAAACCCTGAAACAACACTCCCAGAACGACCCCCTACACTGCCTGAACACTACTGCACTGCCCTAAACCCTGAAACAACACTCCCAGCACGACCCCCTACACTGCCTGAACACTACTGCACTGCCCTAAACCCTGAAACACCAGCCACAGCATGACCCCCAACACTGCACAAACACCACTGCACTGCCCTAAGCCCTGAAACAGCAGCCCCAGCACGACACCCTACATTGTCAGTACACCACTGCACTGCCCTAAACCCTGAAACAGCACTCTCAGCACGACCCCCTACACTGCCCAAACACCACTGCACTGCCCTAAACCCTGAAACTCTACCCCCAGCACGACCCCCTACACTGCCCAAACACCACTGCACTGCCCTAAACCCTGAAACACCACCCCCTGCACGACCCCCTACACTGCCCGAATACCACTGCACTGCCCTAATCCCTGAAACACCATCCCCCTGTACGACCCCCTACACTGCCCGAACACCACTGCACTTCCCTAAACCCTGAAACACCACCGCCCTGCACGACCCCCCTAAATTGCCCGAACACCACCGCACTGCCCTAAACCCTGAAACACCACCCCAGAACGACCCCCTACAGTGCCCGAACACCACTGCACTGCCCTAAACCCTAAAACACCACTCCCAGCACGACCCCCTTCACTGCCAAAACACCACTGCACTGCCCTAAGCCCTGAAACTCTACCCCAGCACGACCCCGTACACTGCCCGAACACCACCGCACTAACCTAAACCCTGAAACACCAACCCCAGAACGACCCCCTACACTGCCCAAACACCACTGCACTGCCCTAAACCCTGAAACACCACTCCCAGCCCGACCCCCTACACTGCCCAAACACCACTGCACTGCCCTAAACCCTGAAACTCTATCCCAGCACGACCCCCTACACTGCCCGAACACCACTGCACTGCCCTAAACCCTGAAACACCACTCCCCTTAACGACCCAATATACTGCCCAAACACCACTGCACTGCCATAAACCCTGAAACACCACTGCCCTGCACGACCCCCTACACTGCCCGAACCCAACACACTGCCCTAAACTCTGAAATACCAACCCCAGCACAACCCCCTACACTGCCTGAACACCACTGCACTGCCCTAAACCCTAAAACACCACCCCCAGCATGACCCCTACACTGCCCGAACACCACTGCACTACCCTAAACCCTAAAACACCATCCCCAGCATGACCCCCTACACTGCCCGAACACCACTGCACTGCCCTAAACCATAACACACCACCCCCTGCGTGACCCCTTCCACTACCCGAACACCACTGTACCACTCTAAACCCTAAAACATTACCCCCAGCAGTACCCCTACACTACTCAATCACCATTGCATGACCCTAAACCCTACAACACTACCCCCAGCAGTATCCCTTACACTACCCAAACACCACTGCACTGCCATAAACTCTGAAACATCAACCCCCGCATGACCCCTACACTATACAGACTCCACTGCACTACCCTAAACCATAAAACACCACCCCCATCATGAACCCCTACACTGTCCGAACACCACTGCACTGCCCTAAACCCTAAATACCACCCCAGCACGACCCCCTACTCTGCCCGAACACCACTGCTCTGACCTAAACCATGAAACACCATCCCCAACACGACCCCCTACACTGCCCGAACACCACTGCACTGCCCAAAACCCTGAAACACCAGCCCCAGCACGACCCCCTACACTGCCCGAATACCACTGCACTGCCCTAAACCCTGAAACACCACCCCCTGCACGGCCCCTACACTGCCCGAGCACCACTGCACGGCCCTAAACCCTGAAACACCATCCCCAGCATGACCACCTACACTGCCCGAACACCACTGCACTCCCCTAAACCCTAAATACCACCCCCAGCATGACCCCCTACTCTGCCGGAACACTACTGCTCTGCACTAAACCCTGAAACACCAGCCCCAGAAAGACCCCTACACTGCCCGAATACAACTTCCCTGCCCTAAACCACAAAACACCACCCCCAGCATGACCCCCTACACTGCCCGCACACCACTGCACTACCCTGAACCCTGAAACACCAGCCCCGTCAAGACCCCCTACACTGCCCGAACACCACTGCCCTAAACCCTAAAACACCACCCCCAGCAAGACCCCCTACACTGCCCAAACACCACTGCCCTATACCCTGAAACACCACACCCAGCAAGACCCCCTACACTGCCCGAACACCACTGCACTGCCCTAAACCCTGAATAACCACCTCCTGCACGAACTTCTACACTGCCCGAACACCTCCGCACTACCCTAAACCCTGAAACACCAACCCCAGAACGACCCCCTACACTGCCCGAACACCACTGCACTGCCCTAAACCCTGAAACACCGCTCCCAATATGACCCCCTACACTGCCCAAACACCACTGCACTGCCCTAAAGCCTGAAACTCTACCCACCACAACCCCTACACTACCCAAAGACCACTGCACTACCATAAACCCTAAAACACTACCCCCGCACGATGCCATACACTACCCAAAGGCCACTGTACTACCCTAAACCCATAGATGCGACCCCCTACATGACACAAACACCGCTGCACTACCCTAAACCCTAAAACACTACCCCTAGCACGACCTCCTACACTACACAAACACCACTGCACTACCCAAAACCCTAAAACACTACACAAACACCACTGCACTACACTAAACCATAAAACACTACCCCCAGCACGACCCAATACACTACCGAAACAGCACTGCACTACCCTAAACCCAAAAACACTACTTCCAGCAGTCCCCTCTACACAAACCAAACACCACTGTACCACCCTAAACCCTAAAACATTACCCCCAGCAGTACCCCCTACACTACCCAATCACCACTGCATGACCCTAAACCCTAAAACACTACCCCAGCAGTACCCCCTAGACTACCCAAACACCACTGCACTGCCGTAAACTCTGAAACATCAACCCCTGCATGACCCCTACACTATACAGACACCACTGCACTACCCTAAACCATAAAACACCCCCCCATCATAAACCCCTACACTGCCGGAACACGACTGCACTACCCTAAACCCTGAAACACCACCCCCAGCATGACCCCCTACACTGCCTGAACACAACTGCAATGCTCTAAACCCTGCAACACCACCCCCAGCAAGACCCCCTACACTGCCCAAACACCACTGCCCTATACCCTGAAACACCACACCCAGCAAGACCCCCTACACTGCCCGAACACCACTGCACTGCCCTAAACCCTGAATAACCATCTCCTGCACGAACCTCTACACTGCCCGAACACCTCCGCACTACCCTAAACCCTGAAACACCAACCCCAGAACGACCCCCTACACTGCGCGAACACCACTGCACTGCCCTAAACCCTGAAACACCGCTCCCAATATGACCCCCTACACTGCCCGAACACCACTGCACTCTCCTAAACCCTGTAACACCAGCCCCAGCACGACCCCCTACTCTGCCCGAACACCACTGCTCTGCCCTAAACCCTAAAACACCACCCCCAGCACGACCCCCTACACTGCCTGAATACCACTGCACTGCCCTAACCCCTGAAACACCACCCCCTGTATGACCCTCTGCACTGCCCAAGCACCACTGCACTGCTCTAAACCCTGAAACACCACCCCTACATGACCCCCTACACTGCCTGAACACCACTGCACTACCCTAACCCCTGAAACACCACCCCTAGCATGAAACCCTACACTGCACGAAAACACCACTGCACTGCCCTAAACACTAAACACCACCCCATTACGACCCCCTACTCTGCCCGAACACCACTGCTCTGCCAAAACCCTGAAACACCACCCCCAGCACGACCCCCTACACTGTCCTAACCCCACTGCTCTGCCCTAAACCCTGAAACACCACCCCCAGCACGACCCCCTACACTGCCTGAACACCACTGCACTGCCCTAAACCCTGATACATCATCCCCAGCATGACCCCTACACTGCCCGAACACCACTCCACTGCCCTAAACCCTGAAACACCTCTCCCAGCACGACCCCCTACACTGCCCAAACACCACTGCACTGCTCTCAACCCTGAAACTCTACCACCAGCACGGCCCCCTACACTGCCCGAACACAACTGCACTGCCCTAAACTCTGAAACACCACCTCCTGCACGACCCCCTACACTGCCTGAATCCCACGGCACTGCCCTAATCACTGAAACACCACCCCCCCTGAACGACCCCCTACACTGCCCGAACACCACTGCACTGCTCTAAACCCTGAAACACCACTGCCCTGCACGACCCCCTAAACTGCCCGAACACCACCGCACTGCCCTAAACCCTGAAACACCACCCCCAGCACGACCCCCTACACTGTCCGAACCCCACTGCTCTGCCCTAAACCCTGAAACACCACCCCCTACACTGCCTGAACACCACTGCTCTGCCCTAAACCCTGATACATCATCCCCAGCATGACCCCTACACTGCCCGAACACCACTGCACTGCCCTAAACCCAGAAACACCTCTCCCAGCATGACCCCTTACACTGCCCAAACACCACTGCACTGCTCTCAACCCTGAAACTCTACCCCCAGCATGGCCCCCTACACTGCCCGAACACCACTGCACTGCCCTAAACCCTGAAATACCACCTCCTGCACGACCCCCTACACTGCCCGAATCCCACTGCACTGCCCTAATCACTGAAACACCACCCCCTGCACGCCCCGTACACTGCCCGAACACCACTGTACTGCCCTAAACCCTGAAACACCACCCCCCTGCACGACCCCCTACACTGCCCGAACACCACTGCACTGCCCTAAACCCTGAAACACCACCGCCCTGAACGACCCCCTAAACTGCCCGAACACCTCCGCACTACCCTAAACCCTGAAACACCAACCCAAGAACGACCCCCTACACTGCCCAAACACCACTGCACTGCCCTAAACCCTGAAACACCGCTCCCAGTATGACCCCCTACACTGCCCAAACACCACTGCACTGCCCTAAACCCTGAAACTCTACCCACCACAACCCCTACACTACCCAAAGACCACTGCACTACCATAAACCCTAAAACACTACCCCTAGCACGACCTCCTACACTACACAAACACCACTGCACTACCCAAAACTCTAAAACACTACACAAACACCACTGCACTACCCTAAACACTAAAACACTAGCCCCAGCACAAACCCTACACTACCCAAAGACCACTGCACTACCATAAACCCTAAAAAACTACTCCCGCACGACCCCATACACTACCCAAAGTCCACTGTACTACCCTAAAACCATAGACACGACCCCCTACACGACACAAACACCGCCTCTCTACCCTAAACCCTAAAACACTACCCCTAGCATGACCCCCTACACTATACAAACACCACGGCACTACCCAAAACCCTAAAACACTACACAAACACCACTGCACTACCCTAAACCATAAAACACTACCCCCAGCACGACCCAATACACTACAGAAACACCACTGAACTACCCTAAACCCTAAAACATTACCCCCAGCAGTACCCCCTACACTACCCAATCACCACTGCATGACCCTAAACCCTAAAACACTACCCCCAGCAGTACCCCCTACACTACCCAAACACCACTGCTCTGCTGTAAACTCTGAAACATCAACCCCCGCATGACCCCTACACTATACAGACACCACTGCACTACCCTAAACCATAAAACACACAACCCATCATAAACCCCTACACTGTCCGAACACCACTGCACTGCCCTAAACCCTAATTACCACCCCAGCACGACTCCCTACTCTGCCCGAACACCACTGCTCTGACCTAAACCATGAAACACCACCCCCAACACGACCCCCTACACTGCCCGAACACCACTGCACTAACCGAAACCCTGAAACACCAGCCCCAGCACGACCCCCTACACTGCCCGAATACCACTGCACGGCTCTAAACCCTGAAACACCACCCCTGCACGACCCCCTACTCAGCCCAAACACAACTGCACTGCCCTAAACCCTAAAACACCACCCCCAGCAAGACCCCTACACTGCCCGAACACCACTGCAGTGCCCTAAACCTTGAAACACCATCCCCAGCATGACCACCTACACTGCCCGAACACCACTGCACTCCCCTAAACCCTAAATACCACCCCCAGCATGACCCCCTACTCTGCCGGAACACCACTGCTCTCTACTAAACCCTGAAACACCAGACCCAGAAAGACCCCCTACACTGCCCGAATACAACTGCCCTGCCCTAAACCACAAAACACCACCCCCAGCATGACCCCCTACACTGCCCGCACACCACTGCACTACCCTGAACCCTGAAACACCAGCTCCGGCAAGACCCCCTACACTGCCCGAACACCACTGTCCTAAACCCTAAAACACCACCCCCAGCAAGACCCGCTACACTGCCCGAACACCACTGCCCTATACCCTGAAACACCAGGCCCAGCAAGACCCCCTACACTGCCCGAACACCACTGCACTGCCCTAAACCCTGAATAACCAACCCCTGCACGATCCCCTACACTGCCCGAGCACCACTGAACTGCCCTAAACCCTGAAACACCAACCCCAGCACAACCCCCTATACTGCCCGAACACCACTGCACTGCCCTAAACCCTGGAACACCACCTCTAGCACGACGCCATACTCTGCCCGAACACCACTACTCTGCCTTAAACCCTAAAACACCACCCCCAGCATGAACCCCTACACTGCCGGAACACCACTGCACGGCCCCCTACTCAGCCCAAACACCACTGCACTGCCCTAAACCCTGAAACACCACCCCCAGCATGACCCCTACACTGCCCGAACACCACTGCAGTGCCCTAAACCCTGAAACACCATCCCCAGCATGACCACCTACACTGCCCGAACACCACTGCACTTCCCTAAACCCTAAATACCACCCCCAGCAAGACCCCCTACTCTGCCGGAACACCACTGCTCTGCACTAAACCCTGAAACACCAGACCCAGAAAAACCCCCTACACTGCCTGAATACAACTGCCCTGCCCTAAACCACAAAACACCAGCCCCAGCATGACCCCTTACACTGCCCGCACACCACTGCACTACCCTGAACCCTGAAACACCAGCCCCGGCAAGACCCCCTACACTGTCCGAACACCACTGTCCTAAACCCTAAAACACCACCCCCAGCAAGACCCCCTACACTGCCCGAACACCACTGCCCTATACCCTGAAACACTTCGCCCAGCAAGACCCCCTACACTGCCCGAACACCACTGCACTGCCCTAAACCCTGAATAACCACCCCCTGCACGAACCCCTACACTGCCCAAGCACCACTGAACTGCCCTAAACCCTGAAACACCACCCCTGCACGACCCCCTACACTGCCCGAATACCACTGCACTGCCCTAAACCCTGAAACACCAACCCCAGCACGACCCCCTATACTGCACGAACACCACTGCACTGCCTTAAACCCTGAAACACCACCTCTAGCACGACGCCATACTCTGCCCGAACACCACTGCACTGCCCTAAACCCTAAAACACCAGCCACAGCATGACCTCTAACACTGCACAATTACCACTGCACTGCCCTAAGCCCTGAAACAGCAGCCCAGCAGGATACCCTACATTGTCAGTACACCACTGCACTGCCCTAAACCCTGAAACAGCACTCCCAGCACGACCCCCTATACTGCCCAAACACCACTGCACTGCCCTAAACCCTAAAACTCTACCTCCAGCACGACCCCCTACACTGCCCGAACACCACTGCACTGCCCTAAACCCTGAAACACCACCCCCTGCACGACCCCTACACTGCCCGAATACCACTGCACTGCCCTAATCCCTGAAACACCACCCCCCTGCACGACCCCCTACACTGCCCGAACACCACTGCATTGCCCTAAACCCTGAAACACCACTGCCCTGCACGACCCCCTAAACTGCCCGAACACCACCGCACTGCCCTAAACCCTGAAACACCAACCCCAGAACGACCCCCTACACTGCCCGCACACCACTGCACTGCCCTAAACCCTGAAACACCACTCCCAGTACGACCCCCTTCACTGCCAAAACACCACTGCACTGCCCTAAGCCCTGAAACTCTACCCCAGCACGACCCCGTACACTGCCCGAACACCACTGCACTGCCCTAAATCCTGAAACACCACCCCCCTGCACGATCCCCTACACTGCCCGAATACCACTGCACTGCCCTAAACCCTGAAACACCACCACCCTGCACAACCCCCTACACTGCCCGAACCCACCGCATTGCCCTAAACCCTGAAACACCAACCCCAGCATGACCCCCTACACTGCCCAAACTCCACTGCACTGCCCTAAACCCTGAAACTCTACCCCAGCACGACCCCCTATACTGCCCGAACACCACTGCACTGACCTAAATCCTGAAACACCACCCCCCTGTACGACCCCCTACACTGCCCGAATACCACTGCACTGCCCTAAACCCTGAAACACCACCCCCCTGCACGACCCACTACACTGCCCAAACACCACTGCACTGCCATAAACCCTGAAACACCACTGCCCTGCACGACCCCCTACACTGCTCAAACACCACTGCACTCCCCTAAACCCTGAAACACCAGCCCCAGCACGACCCCCTACTGTGCCCAAACACCACTGCTCTGCCCTAAACTCTAAAACACCACCCCCAGCACGACCCCCTACACTGCCCGAATACCACTGCACTGCCCTAACCCCTGAAACACTACCCCCTGTATGACCCTCTGCACTGCCCAAGCACCACTGCACTCCCCTAAACCCTAAAACACCACCCCTACATGACCCCCAACACTGCCCGAACACCACTGCACTACCCTAATCCCTGAAACACCAACCCTAGCATGAAACCCTACACTGCACAAAAACACCACTGCACTGCCCTAAACACTAAACACCACCCCATTACGACCCCCTACTCTGCCCGAACACCACTGCTCTGCCAAAAGATTGAAACACCACCCCCAGCACGACCTCCTACACTGTCCGAACGCCACTGCTCTGCCCTAAACCCTGAAACACCACCCCCGGCACGACCCCCTACACTGCCCGAACACCACTGCACTGCTCTAAACCCTGAAACTCTACCCCCAGCACGGCCCCCTACACTGCCCGAACACCACTGCACTGCCCTAAACCCTGAAACACTACCTCCTGCACAACCCCCTACACTGCCCGAATACCACTGCACTGCCCTAATCACTGAAACACCACCCCCCTACACGACCCCCTAAACTGCCCGAACACCACCGCACTGCCCTAAACCCTGAAACACCCACCCCAGAACGACCCCCTACACTGCCCGAACACCACTGCACTGCCCTAAACCCTGAAACACCGCTCCCTGCACGACCCCCTACACTGCCCAAACACCACTGCACTGCCCTAAACCCTGAAACTCTACCCCAGCACGACCCCCTACACTGCCCGAACACCACTGCACTGCCCAAAACCCTGAAACACCACCCCCCTGCACGACCCCCTACACTGCCAGAATACCACTACACTGCCCTAAACCCTGAAACACCACCCCCTGCACGACCCCCTACACTGCCCGAACACCACCACAGTGCCCTAAACCCTAAAACACCACCCCCAGCATGACCCCCTACACTACCCGAACACCACTGTACTGCCCTAAACCCTAAAACACCACCCTCAGCCTGACCACCTACACTACCTGAAGACCACTGCACTGCCCTAAACCCTGAAACTCTACCCCAGCACGACCCCCTACACTGCCCGAACACCACTGCACTGCCCTAAACCCTGAAACACCACCCCCCTGCACGACCCCCTACACTGCCCAAATACCACTGCACTGCCCTAAACCCTGAAACACCACCCCCTGCACGACCCCCTACACTGCCCGAACACCACCGCAGTGCCCTAAACCCTAAAACACTTCCCCCAGCAGAACCCCCTACACTACCCAAACACCACTGCACTGCCGTAAACTCTGAAACACCAACCCCCGCATGACCCCTACACTATACAGACACCACTGCACTACCCTAAACCATAAAACACCACCCCCATCATGAACCCCTACACTGTCCGAACACCACTGCACTGCCCTAAACCCTAATTACTACCCCAGCACGACCCCCTACTCTGCCTGAACACCACTGCTCTGACCTAAACCATGAAACACCACCCCCAACACAACCCCCTACACTGCCCGAACACCACGGCACTGCCCTAAACCCTGAAACACCAGCCCCAGCACAACCCCCTACATTGCCCGAATACCACTGCACTGCCCTAAACCCTGAAACACCACCCCCTGCACGGCCCCTACACTGCCCGAGCACCACTGCACGGCCCTAAACCCTGAAACACCACCCCTGCACGACCCCCTACACTGCCCAAACACCACTGCACTGTCCTAAACCCTGAAACACCACCCCCAGCATGACCCCCTACACTGCCCGAACACCACTGCAGTGCCCTAAACCCTGAAACACCTTCCCCAGCATGACCACCTACACTGCCCGAACACCACTGCACTCCCCTAAACCCTAAATACCACCCCCAGCATGACCCCCTACTCTGCCCGAACACCAATGCTCTGCCCTAAACCCTGAAACACCAGCCCCAGAAAGACCCCCTACACTGCCCGAATACAACTGCCCTGCCCTAAACCACAAAACACCACCCCCAGCATGACCCCCTCCACTGACCGCATACCACTGCACTACCCTAAACCCTGAAACACCAGCCCCGGCAAGACCCCCTACACTGCCCGAACACCACTGCCCTAAACCCTAAAACACCACCCCCAGCAAAACCCCCTACACTGCCCGAACACCACTGCCCTATACCCTGAAACACCATACCCAGCAAGACCCCCTACACTGCCCGAATACCACTGCACTGCCCTAAACCCTGAATAACCACCCCCTGCACGAACCCCTACACTGCCCGAGCACCACTGAACTGCCCTAACCCCTGAACACCACCACTGCACGACCCCCTACACTGCCCGAACACCAATGCACTGCCCTAAACCCTGAAACACCAACCCCACTATGACCCCCTATAAAGCCCGAACACCACTGCACTGCCCTAAACCCTCAAACACTACCTCCAGCACGACCCCCTACTCTGCCAGAACACCACTACTCTGCCCTAAACCCTAAAACACCATCCCCAGCATGAACCCCTACACTGTCGGAACACCACTGCACTGCCCTAAACCCTAAACACCACCCCCAGCACTACCCCCTTCTCTGCCAGAACACCACTGTTCTGCCCTAAACCCTAAAACACCACCCCCAACACGACCCCCTACACTGCCCGAACTCTACTGCACTGCCCTAAACCCTGAAACACCAGCCACAGCATGACCCCAACCCTGCACAAACACCACTGCACTGCCCTAAGCCCTGAAACAGCAGCCCCAGCACGACCCCTACATTGTCAGTACACCACTGCACTGCCCTAAACCCTGAAACAGCACTCCCAGCACGACCCCCTACACTGCCCGAACACCACTGAACTGCCCTAAACCCTGAAACAGCACTCTCAGCACGACCCCCTACACTGCCCAAACACCACTGCACTGCCCTAAACCCTGAAACTCTACCCCCAGCACGACCCCCTACACTGCCCGAACACCACTGCACTGCCCTAAACCCTGAAACACCACCCCCTGCACAACCCCCTACACTGCCCGAATACCACTGCACTGCCCTAATCCCTGAAACACCATCCCCCTGTACGACCCCCTACACTGCCCGAACACCACTGCACTGCCCTAAACCCTAAAACACCACCGCCCTGCACGACCCCCCTAAACTTCCCGAACACCACCGCACTGCCCTAAACCCTGAAACACCAACCCCAGAACGACCCCCTACACTGCACGAACACCACTGCACTGCCCTAAACCCTAAAACACCACTCCCAGCACGACCCCCTTCACTGCCAAAACACCACTGCACTGCCCTAAGCACTGAAACTCTACCCCAGCATGACCCTGTACACTGCCCGAACACCACTGCACTGCCCTAAATCCTGAAACACCACCCCCCTGCACGACCCCCTACACTGCCGATATACCACTGCACTGCCCTAAACCCTGAAACACCACCCCCCTGCACGACCCCCTACACTGCCCGAATACCACTGCACTGTCCTAAACCCTGAAACACCACCCCCCTGCACAACCCCCTACACTGCCCAAACACCACTGCACTGCCATAAACCCTGAAACACCACCGCCCTGCACAACCCCCTACACTGCCTGAACCCACCGCACTGCCCTCAACCCTAAAACACCAACCCCAGAACGACCCCCTACACTGCCCGAACACCACTGCACTGCCCTAAACCCTGAAACACCACTCCCAGCACGACCCCCTACACTGCCCAAACACCACTGCACTGCCC
The DNA here is from genome assembly GCF_964204655.1 of Triturus cristatus. Taxonomy (NCBI): domain Eukaryota; kingdom Metazoa; phylum Chordata; class Amphibia; order Caudata; family Salamandridae; genus Triturus; species Triturus cristatus. Next base: position 409,528,509 of record NC_140579.1, on the reverse strand, counting down.
TAAACCCTGAAACTCTACCCCAGCACGACCCCCTACACTGCCCGAACACCACTGCACTGCCCCAAATCCTGAAACACCACCCCCATGCCTGACCCCCTACACTGCCCGAATACCACTGCACTGCCCTAAACCCTGAAACACCACCCCCCTTCACGACCCACTACACTGCCAAAACACCACTGCACCGCCATAAAACCTGAAACACCACTGTCCTGCACGACCCCCTACACTGCCCGAACCCAACACACTGCCCTAAACCCTGAAACACCAACCCCAGCACGACCCCCTATACTGCCCAAACAACACTGCACTGCCCTAAACCCTAAAACACCACCCCCAGCATGACCCCTACACTGCCCGAACACTACTGCACTACCCTAAACCCTAAAACACCATCCCCAGCACGACCCCCTAAACTGCCCGAACACCACTGCACTGCCCTAAACCATAACACACCACCCCCAGCGTGACCCCTTCCACTACCCGAACACCACTGCACTGCCCTAAACCCTAAAACAACACCCTCAGCACAACGCCCTACATTGCCAGAATACCACTGCGCTGCCCTAAACCCTGAAACACCACCCCTGCACGACCCCCTACACTGCCCAAACACCACTGCACTGCACAAAACCCTGAAACACCACCCCCAGCATGACCCCCTACACTGCCCGAACACCACTGCAGTGCCCTAAGCCCTGAAACACATTCCCCAGCATGACCACCTACACTGCCCGAACACCACTGCACTCCCCTAAACCCTAAATACCACCCCCAGCATGACCCCCTACTCTGCCTGAACACCAATGCTCTGCCCTAAACCCTGAAACACCAGCCCCAGAAAGACCCCCTACACTGCCCGAATACAACTGCCCTGTCCTAAACCACAAAACGCCACCCCCAGTATGACCCCATAGATTACCCGAACACCCCTGCACTCCCCTAAACCCTGAAACCCACCCCCAGCACTAACCCCTGCACTGCCCGAACACCACTGCACTACCCTAAACCCTGAAACACCAGCCCCGGCAAGACCCCCTACACTGCCCGAACACCACTGCCCTATACCCTGAAACACCATACCCAGCAAGACCCCCTACACTTCCCGAATACCACTGCACTGCCCTAAACCCTGAATAACCACCCCCTGCACGAACCCCTACACTGCCCGAGCACCACTGAACTGCCCTAACCCCTGAAACACCACCACTGCACGACCCCCTACACTGCCCGAACACCAATGCACTGCCCTAAACCCTGAAACACCAACCCCACTATGACCCCCTATACTGCCCGAACACCACTGCACTGCCCTAAACCCTCAAACACTACCTCCAGCATGACCCCCTACTCTGCCAGAACACCACTACTCTGCCCTAAACCCTAAAACACCATCCCCAGCATGAACCCCTACACTGTCGGAACACCACTGCACTGCCCTAAACCCTAAACACCACCCCCAGCACTACCCCCTTCTCTGCCAGAACACCACTGTTCTGCCCTAAACTCTAAAACACCACCCCCAACACGACCCCCTACACTGCCCGAACTCTACTGCACTGCCCTAAACCCTAAAACACCACCCTCAGCACAACCCCCTACATTGCCCGAATACCACTGCGCTGCCCTAAACCCTGAAACACCACCCCTGCACGACCCCCTACACTGCCCAAACACCACTGCACTGCACAAAACCCTGAAACACCACCCCCAGCATGACCCCCTACACTGCCCGAACACCACTGCAGTGCCCTAAGCCCTGAAACACATTCCCCAGCATGACCACCTACACTGCCCGAACACCACTGCACTCCCCTAAACCCTAAATACCACCCCCAGCATGACCCCCTACTCTGCCCGAACACCAATGCTCTGCCCTAAACCCTGAAACACCAGCCCCAGAAAGACCCCCTACACTGCCCGAATACAACTGCCCTGCCCTAAACCACAAAACGCCACCCCCAGCATGACCCCATAGATTACCCGAACACCCCTGCACTCCCCTAAACCCTGAAACCCATCCCCAGCACTAACCCCTGCACTGCCCGAACACCACTGCACTACCCTAAACCCTGAAACACCAGCCCCGGCAAGACCCCCTACACTGCCCGAACACCACTGCCCTAAACCGTAAAACACCACCCCCAGCAAAACCCCCTACACTGCCCGAACACCACTGCCCTAAACCCTAAAACACCATCCCCAGCATGAACCCCTACACTGTCGGAACACCACTGTTCTGCCCTAAACTCTAAAACACCACCCCCAACACGACCCCCTACACTGCCCGAACTCTACTGCACTGCCCTAAACCCTGAAACACCAGCCACAGCATGACCCGAACACTGCACAAACACCACTGCTCTGCCCTAAGCCCTGAAACAGCAGCCCCAGCATGACCCCCTACATTGTCAGTACACCACTGCACTGCCCTAAACCCTGAAACAGCACTCCCAGCATGACCCCCTACACTGCCCGAACACCACTGAACTGCCCTAAACCCTGAAACAGCACTCTCAGCACGACCCCCTACACTGCCCAAACACCACTGCACTGCCCTAAACCCTGAAACTCTACCCCCAGCACAACCCCCTACACTGCCCGAACACCACTGCACTGCCCTAAACCCTGAAACACCACCCCCTGCACAACCCCCTACACTGCCCTAATACCACTGCACTGCCCTAATCCCTGAAACACCATCCCCCTGTACGACCCCCTACACTGCCCGAACACCACTGCACTGCCCGAAACCCTAAAACACCACCGCCCTGCACGACCCCCCCTAAACTGCCCGAACACCACCGCACTGCCCTAAACCCTGAAACACCAACCCCAGAACGACCCCCTACACTGCACGAACACCACTGCACTGCCCTAAACCCTAAAACACCACTCCCAGCACGACCCCCTTCACTGCCAAAACACCACTGCACTGCCCTAAGCCCTGAACCTCTACCCCAGCATGACCCCGTACACTGCCCGAACACCACTGCACTGCCCTAAATCCTGAAACACCACCCCCCTGCACGACCCCCTACACTGCCGATATACCACTGCACTGCCCTAAACCCTGAAACACCACCCCCCTGCACGACCCCCTACATTGCCCGAATACCACTGCACTGTCCTAAACCCTGAAACACCACCCCCCTGCACGACCCCCTACACTGCCCAAACACCACTTCACTGCCATAAACCCTGAAACTCCACCGCCCTGCACAACCCCCTACACTGCCCGAACCCACCGCACTGCCCTCAACCCTGAAGCAGCAACCCCAGAACGACCCCCTACACTGCCCGAACACCACTGCACTGCCCTAAACCCTGAAACACCACTCCCAGCACGACCCCCTACACTGCCCAAACACCACTGCACTGCTCTAAACCCTAAAACTCTACCCCAGCACGACCCCCTACACTGCCCGAACACCACTGCACTGCCCCAAATCCTGAAACACCACCCCCATGCCTGACCCCCTACACTGCCCGAATACCACTGCACTGCCCTAAACCCTGAAACACCACCCCCCTTCACGACCCACTACACTGCCCAAACACCACTGCACTGCCATAAAACCTGAAACACCACTGCCTTGCACGACCCCCTACACTGCCCGAACCCAACACACTGCCCTAAACCCTGAAACACCAACTTCAGCACGACCCCCTACACTGCCCAAACACCACTGCACTGCCCTAAACCCTAAAACACCACCCCCAGCGTGACCCCTACACTGCCCGAACGCCACTGCACTACCCTAAACCCTAAAACACCATCCCCAGCACGACCCCCTACACTGCCCGAACACCACTGCACTGCCCTAAACCATAACACACCACCCCCAGCGTGACCCCTTCCACTACCCGAACACCACTGCACTGCCCTAAACCCTAAAACACCACCCTCAGCCCGACCCCCTACACTACCGAAACACCACTGCACTACCCTAAACCCTAAAACACTACTCCAAGCAGTACCCTCTACACAAACCAAACACCACTGTACCACCCTAAACCCTAAAACATTACCCCAGCAGTACCCCCTACACTTCCCAATCACCATTGCATGACCCTAAACCCTAAAACACTACCCCCAGCAGTACCCCCTACACTACCCAAACACCACTGCACTGCCATAAACTCTATAACATCAACCCCCGCATGACCCCTACACTATACAGACACCACTGCACTACCATAAACCATAAAACACCACCCCCATCATGAACCCCTACACTGTCCGAACACCACTGCACTGCCCTAAACCCTAATTACCACCCCAGCACGACCCCCTACTCTGCCCGAACATCACTGCTCTGACCTAAACCATGAAACACCACCCCCAACACGACCCCCTACACTGCCCGAACACCACTGCACTGCCCGAAACCCTGAAACACCAGCCCCAGCACGACCCCCTACACTGCCCGAATACCACTGCACTGCCCTAAACCCTGAAACACCACCCCCTGCACAGCCCCTACACTGCCCGAGCACCACTGCACGGCCCTAAACCCTGAAATACCACCCCTGCATGACCCCCTACTCTGCCCGAACACCACTGCCCTATACCCTGAAACACCACACCCAGCAAGACCCCCTACACTGCCCGAACACCACTGCACTGCCCTAAACCCTGAATAACCACCCCCTGCACGAACCTCTACACTGCCCGAGCACCACTGAACTGCCCTAAACCGTGAAACACCACCCCTGCACGACCCCCTACACTGCCCGAACACCACTGCACTGCCATAAACCCTGAAACACCAACCCCAGCATGACCCCCTATACTGCCCGAACACCACTACACTGCCCTAAACCCTGAAACTCTACCCCAGCACGACCCCCTACACTGCCCGAACACCACTGCACTGCCCTAAACCCTGAAACACCACCCCCCTTCACGACCCACTACACTGCCCAAACACCACTGCACTGCCATAAACCCTGAAACACCACTGCCCTGCACGACCCCCTACACTGCCCGAACACAACACACTGCCCTAAACCCTGAAACTCCAACCCCAGTACGACCCCCTACACTGCCCGAACACCACTGCACTGCCCTAAACCCTAAAACACCACCCCCAGCATGACCCGTACACTGCCCGAACACCACTGCACTACCCTAAACCCTAAAACACCATCCCCAGCACGACCCCCTACACTGCCCGAACACCACTGCACTGCCCTAAACCATAACACACCACCCCCAGCGTGACCCCTTCCACTACCCGAACACCACTGCACTGCCCTAAACCCTAAAACACCACCCTCAGCCAGACCCCCTACACTACCGAAACACCACTGCACTACCCTAAACCCTAAAACACTACTCCAAGCAGTACCCTCTACACAAACCAAACACCACTGTACCACCCTAAACCCTAAAACATTACCCCAGCAGTACCCCCTACACTTCCCAATCACCATTGCATGACCCTAAACCCTAAAACACTACCCCCAGCAGTACCCCCTACACTACCCAAACACCACTGCACTGCCATAAACTCTATAACATCAACCCCCGCATGACCCCTACACTATACAGACACCACTGCACTACCCTAAACCATAAAACACCACCCCCATCATGAACCCCTACACTGTCCGAACACCACTGCACTGCCCTAAACCCTAATTACCACCCCAGCACGACCCCCTACTCTGCCCGAACACCACTGCTCTGACCTAAACCATGAAACACCACCCCCAACACGACCCCCTACACTGCCCGAACACCACTGCACTGCCCGAAACCCTGAAACACCAGCCCCAGCACGACCCCCTACACTGCCCGAATACCACTGCACTGCCCTAAACCCTGAAACACCACCCCCTGCACGGCCCCTACACTGCCCGAGCACCACTGCACGGCCCTAAACCCTGAAATACCACCCCTGCATGACCCCCTACTCTGCCCGAACACCACTGCCCTATACCCTGAAACACCACACCCAGCAAGACCCCCTACACTGCCCGAACACCACTGCACTGCCCTAAACCCTGAATAACCACCCCCTGCACGAACCTCTACACTGCCCGAGCACCACTGAACTGCCCTAAACCGTGAAACACCACCCCTGCACGACCCCCTACACTGCCCGAACACCACTGCACTGCCATAAACCCTGAAACACCAACCCCAGCACGACCCCCTATACTGCCCGAACACCACTACACTGCCCTAAACCCTGAAACTCTACCCCAGCACGACCCCCTACACTGCCCGAACACCACTGCACTGCCCTAAACCCTGAAACACCACCCCCCTTCACGACCCACTACACTGCCCAAACACCACTGCACTGCCATAAACCCTGAAACACCACTGCCCTGCACGACCCCCTACACTGCCCGAACACAACACACTGCCCTAAACCCTGAAACTCCAACCCCAGTGAGGAAATATGAATTTTGTGATCAGTTATGTCCCCTATCGTAGACCCCAACGGCTCCATGTGCATGCTATAAGTACATGTATGTTCCCTCCTATTCCAGTTTTGAAGACGCAAATATATGTGTGTCCACCGTCAACATGTCCTCTTTCAGATCCGCCATGAATGGGTCAGATATTCCATTCCTAAGTATGAAAGGCCACCGACTTTATATGGTTCACTTTCCACATTTTACAGATTCAGGCGAGTAGGCCCGAATTCTGTCATCAAGCCTTTTCCTGCCTTCTGCCTCTGAAAGCTCCAGTCTGAGCCCGCATCTGTGACCATGAACTTTGTCTTACTCCTTGCGCGGCTAACGGAGCCTGATCCAGCCTGTCGACTGCCAAAAACTGTATTTCACCTTCGAGATTATCTCCTTCGCTCCTCATCCGATGCATTCCTGTCTAGTAGTTTAGGTAAACATTCTTCCAGCTCCCGTGCAAAGGGCCAGGCTTCGCTGCCCTCATGCAAGTCATTCATAGCCCCGTTACCATGGAATATTCCTACCCCCTCGCATCTAGTGTAGACACTTAGACGCTTGTACACGCACTAACAGTCAGTATAGTCAGTATAGAATAAGATTCTATCCTAAGAGGCCTCTCTTTTTGGATAACACAGTTCTTTAAACATAGGATATTAGATATGATTCGGGATTAGGTTGACATAACCCCAGACTTCTGTCTCCACATGTAGAGCTAAATGTCAAGTCCCCTTCACCCTCTAGTTGCACGTCAATCACACGTCATGCGGCTGCGCGTGCATCTCTGCCAACTATTTCTGCTGACATTGCAGGATTCTCTTATGGATCCACCCACTTATGACGTCATGTATGATGACGTTTATTAAATTACGCCCTCTATTAGCTACGTATGCACCTTTTATCAGCTGTTACGCCTCTTGCATCTGTTTCACTGTAATGTATTTTCTATAAAACTGCCTATCTGTCAATAATATATGTTCCTTCCTTCCTGAACTTTCGTGGTGATGGAATAGAAGGCCCACAATTCGAATTGTATTCCTTTGTATAGGAATAAAGCCTTTTTAAACCCTCTAATACCACGGATTCTGCCTCTCATTTTACTGAGTTATTCTTAGATAGACTTTACCGCATAAAAAATAGTACCGGTAACGAAATATTTACCACATAAATTGGCGCCCGAACAGGGACACTTTCTCATCTCACGCGCCGGCGGTGCGTTGCAGGCCCGGTCTCCTGCCACAGCTGAACGGACAACAAAAACGCGTATCTGCAGGATTTCCTGTGTCTCCTTCCGGCCAAGCGGGGACGACTGAGGCTGCGATCAACACCCAGACGAGGCGGTGAGAAGTGCGAAGTATCCCGACCAGAGCCTAGCTGAGAGAGCAAGATCCGAGGTATACAGAGACCCGCCAGGTTCCGAAGTTCCGAGTCCAGTCGAGTCGAATCCAGTCCGGTCCAGTTTCAAGTTCTGTTCCGAGGCCTTCCGTTCTGAGCTACCCGGTGAGTACCATTACCGGGGAGGCATTTAACGTGCACATAGTCTGTGCCGGTCAAGACGGGTTTGGGTACACAAATCCGGTCTGCACTGTTTTAGCAGTGTATCTGTACTGTTTAGCAGTATATATAGTATGTCTTGCATATAAATAAGTATTATCTAGTGTCAGTATTATGTCAGTAACCAGTTTCCTATTAGTTATCATTGTTCGTAAAACTGTTAAGCGTTAAATGTTTTAAATACGTTCTATATACTGTGGTGTGAATGACTGTTCATTATTGTGTTTTTTTGTATAAAGTGTGTTCTAGTAATAAGGTCTAAAAATGGCGCTCTTTTCGAAACTAAGACAAATCAAAACTAGAAAAGGGGTACTCGAAGAAGCTGTTCCCATCCCACCGAGGGACACTCCAGGGTACTTTATGTATCATAAGCATGGCCTAGATGCCGTATTATTTCTTGATTTATGGGTGGACTACACCAAAGAATTACCAGAGAGTCAGAGATGGCCCGCAGCGGGGACCTGGGATGCAGATTGCATCATGCGAGTAGAAGAAGAATTATGGAAAAAGAAAGCCAGACAGTCACAGAAAGATGCCATTGAATTATGGCGTAAAGAATCATATAGACGTACAGAAAAAGCACTTAGACAGGAAGATAAGGGTAAGGAGAATTTAAATAAAGTCCGAGAAAATCTATTACTTGAGGAAGGTACCCGAGTAAAATCAGAACAAGTAGATAGACAAAGAAACGCCCTTATGAATGGTATGTATCCACTTCTGGCCGAAGGGTTACCTAAGGCTACTCCGGAAATACCAAAAGACTTGCCAACTCCATTGTTTCCGATAAAAGCACATCCCAAGGGACATCCCAGAACCGCAGAAGATGTTTTCCCAGCTCCCGAGTATGCTAATACCGCACCACATAGACTGCTTGCCGATGATGCTCATCGCCAAGAACATTCGTCTGTACCTCCGCAACAACACGCTTCGACACACATTCCGACAAGCACATCTGTTTCTACAGCTTTTCCAGCAACGACGGTTGCTGTCTCACCCTCAACCAATCCTTTCACGTCCAGCACCCCAGACGGTGCTACAGGAGGTACGACAGACATTTTTTCTACGCCACCCAGAGGAAATACATTTTCCCTTAAAGAATTAGCACACCAACGTACGCCCAAACTAGCAACTCCCGACATGCTTAAGGAACTTCTAGTAGATTGTAGATATGATCCTGTACCCGGTAAACGGGACGAAATGCTGCTGTCATCATTACGTATTAGACGAGCTGCAATATATTTAACGAAGCTACCAGGAATGAATACACATTTAGAAAATATATATCACTTTGTCCAGTCAGGACGAGGTCCTGAAAGTATTAGCAGAGCCATGGAGTACCAGAAAGCGGAGGTACAGGGACAACTGTTACGTTTCCTCATAAACTGTGTAATTAGAAATCAAGACCGGCCTGGGGTAAATCCGGAAGAAATGCAAACACTTGTCACTTGGGGCCGGAATATATCAGAAGGAAGACATGATAAACAGTTATGTATAGTAGCTATGTACCGAAAGATCCGCAAAGAGGTAGAACGAATACACGAAGAAAGATTAGAGGTAGACGCCGCTGACCTAAACAGAGAGGAGGAGGAGCAAGAATCAGAGCAAGTAGACACGATAGCTTATGTAAGTAAAGGAAGACCCCATAATAATACCAGAGGTTTTAACGACCCAATACGTCCAATACGTCCAGAATATAATAGACATCTTCCAAACCCTATGCTAAATACAAAATCCCCTGAACACCTATTCCAAGCCGCTGATAAATTACTCCGAGATCGAAGGAGGTACCACGTGCTCGATTCCATGGACGAACAAGAATTAGCCAGGTCAGCAGTACAATGGGCTGACAGTCCCGGCGAATACAATGATGATGTACTTGCACACACGTTTCTGAATCTAGACCCATATGAACAGCGTTTAGCTAGTATATACATGATTCAACACCTCCTTATATTATATAAAAGCCAACACTCCGATCCAGGACCCTTACCTGACATATTGATAGAACTACTCACCAACATATGGAGAGGGTCAGGTACTGATTTGATTAAAGAAATTCTAGAATCCCGAAACCAATATTTAAATTTCGTATGCCCAGAACACGTTCCAGTTCCCATAATGGGAAGAAAAATGTATCACATAGATAGACAGAACCCGTTACGCGAAGTGCACCCGATCAGAGGTGCCGACGATAATTTCACACGTGTGTTTGTATACACGCCTATAACTAAACTGGAATTATTAGAAATGAAGAAAGTAGTACCCAGTCATGACAAAGATCCAGCAGGTTTCCACCGTGAGATAAAAGACATGTTACTCATGGGAGAGTATACCTACCCCGATATTATGAAAATATTAAAAGTCCTATTACCCGCAGGTGTTTATGAAAAACTCAAAGAAAAAGAATGGGAGGTAGGAGACCAAAAGATAGATTGGACAGCATTAGAAAACGAAGAAAAGGCCCGAGCTGCAGGAGCAGGGCTTGGGGATAAGACTACAGCACTAGCAGGATTACTAATACAGGTACTGCCACGTTTATTAACTACGAAAAAGGAAGACTGGGGTGCAATCTCAGCCTGTAAACAAAAACCAGATGAAGACACTAGTGATTTCTATTCCCGATTTGAAAAATGTTTTAGTATAAATAGTGGCATAAAAGCCAGTAGTGAGTCATATCCACATCTGTTTGTGACAAAATTAGTTGAAAATTCTCTGCTACAAGTCAAGAATAGAGTATTGAAATTCGAAAGTACCTGGCAAGGTAATACCCCATCACAGATGTTACAGATGTTACAATATCATCACAATAGAATTAGAGAAGAACAAGAACACGAACAAAGACGTATGAAAGATACGAAAATGAAAATGCTTGTTGCACAGTCAGTTCCAGCTGATAGTCATCAAAAGGGTGATTCCGCAAATCCTGCAAAAGGGACATGCAACTATTGTAAACAACAAGGTCATTATATACACGATTGTCCAGTCATGAAACATAATATAGCCACAGGTAGAACACATGAGAGACCACGTCCACCTAGACAGGATCAGAATCAACAACAGACGCCTCAGCAGGCACAACCTAGGTCAGCTCCGCAACAATTAGCTCCGCAGCAGGCAGCTCCACAACAGATCGTAGTACCACCACAAGCGCAGCCTACTGCTGCAACTCAAGCAACAACACAACAAATGTATCAGTATGCACAAACAGATTATCCCGATTATCAGCGATACTCATGAGATAGCCTAGAGAGGGAAGTTGGCTTACCCCTTATAGAGGTTCCTGTAGACCAAGAGGGACCTTATGTACATAGTGAACTATTAGGGGAAGACAGAAAGTTTTTACTTGATACAGGGGCAAGCAGAACAACTATAAAACGCAGTGAAGTTCCAGGGGCACCCCTCTCAGGCTCACAGAATATTTCCCTTGGATTCTCAGGAAAACCTATAATTAATGACGTAACACAACCTCTTGCACTCACAGTAGGTCCATTAACACGTAAAACAGATTTGTTGCTTACTAAATCATGTCCGGAAAACTTGTTAGGTATAAAAACATTGAAAGCTCTAGGAGCCATAATATGTTGTTCTCCGGAAGGAGTACGACTATTTTTACGTGACTTTAAAGGTCACTACGTATCCAGAGACATGGATCACCGACTGCAGAATTTACCTACACATCTGTGGGCACAAGGCCCCACTGATGTTGGTTGCATGAACATTACACCATATCGAGTTACACTGAAATCAGGAATAGTACTACCACGAATGCGACAATACAAGTTACCACCAGATGCTGTAGTGGCTTTACTGCAAATCATTGACGAGCTCATTGCACAAGGAGTGGTTGTCGAAACCGACTCCAATGTATGTAATTCTCCGATAATTCCGATTCTTAAAAGAACGGATCCAAAAGCACCACCAGTATATCGATTAGTTATTGATCTGCGCGAATTAAATAAATGTATTGTACCACAATACCCTGTGGTCCCAGATATATCTTCATTACTCACAGCTATTGACTCAGAAGCAACGTTTTTCACTGTAATTGATCTCAAGAATGCTTTCTTTAGTGTCCCAATCGATCCGGAAAGTCAATATTTGTTCGGTTTTAGTTTAAATGGACGAAGTTTTAAATTCACACGCGCACCTCAAGGATTTACAGAAAGCCCCAGCATCTATAGCCAAGCACTGAAACGAGAACTTGACAGTATCCATATGCCAGTTAACACTGCCTTGCTTCAATATGTCGATGATCTGCTGATCACCGCTCGAAGTGAACCTGAATGTGAAACAGCGTCACTGACGGTTCTGAAATTTCTGGCTGACAAGGGGCACAAGGTGTCCCCTTCTAAGCTGCAATTCTGTGTCCAGCGAGTTGTTTACCTTGGGCACTCGCTGTCCAAGGAGGGAGGGCAGCTTACACCCGACCGCATACAGTTAATTGCTAACATGCCACCACCCAAGACACAAAAGGAGGTACGGGCTTTTATAGGCCTCACTTCATACTGTAGGCAGTGGATCCCTCAATATGCATTTCTAGCAAAACCACTCATCCAGTTGACAACACAGGAGGCAGCCACATCGACTGTCCTCCCTTGGACTCCAGAACATACACACGCCTTTGAAAGCTTAAAGAAAGCTTTATGCCAAGCACCTGTCCTAGCAACACCATGTTACAGTAAACAGTTTACACTCTTTGTTACAGAACGCGAAGGTACTGCTTTGTCAGTACTCACTCAGGAACAAGCAGGATCGCACAAACCGTGTGCTTATTTCTCTAGTACATTAGATCCAGTAGCTCAGGCACTTCCAGCGTGCCTGAAATCAGTGGCAGCAACAGCTTTAGCAATCAGACAAAGCGATGCCATAGTGTTAGGACATCAATTGACAGTACAAGTACCACACGCAGTAGAGGTTCTCTTGAACCGCACACAAACACAACACTTGACTATAGCGAGACTCACTGGTTACGAATTAACACTGTTTCAGCCACATATAGAAATCAGACGTTGCAATACGTTAAATCCTGCCACACTGTTACCAGTGAGCGGAACAGATCCATTGGCACATGATTGTGTCAAAGTCATTACTATCACGACGAAACCCAGACAAGACTTGACAGATATCCCTTTGACAGATCCGGACTTGACATTGTATGTAGATGGGTCATGTATGAGAACAAGTACAGGAGAGTTAGTGGCCGCTTACGCAGTCACAACAGACACTGAAGTCATTGAAACAAATTGTATTAACACTTTGTCAGCTCAAGCAGCAGAGCTCACCGCTCTGACACAAGCCTGTATTCTAGCCATAAATAAAAAAGTCAACATATACACAGATTCACGTTATGCATTCGGAGTCGTCCATGACTTCGGCGTACTGTGGCGAGAGAGAGGTTATTTAACTTCTCACGGTGCCCACATCCAACACGGACCCCTCATTCAAGCCCTATTAGACGCGATTCATCTACCTACTGCAATATCGATTATGAAATGCAAAGCCCACACAAAAGTTACCGATATCATTTCTCAGGGTAATGACCTAGCTGACAGAACAGCTAAACAGACTGCTCAGAATCAGACTCACACAACTGACATGACAAAGACAATAGTTCCGACACCAACACATTGCATGACAGTTAAGGATCCCGCCCTTGATGTAATTGATATACAGACACACGCTACACCAGAAGAAATAAAGAAATGGACTGAATTAGGAGGGATCCAAACAGATCAAGGATGGATGACGAAGGAAAAATCTATATGGTTTCTTCCCGACTCAATGGTCCAAGTCATCATTAACACTATACATAGTCCAGCGCACCTAGGAGAAAAAGCTATGCTAGACAGCATTCAACACATTTGGTTCAACAAACATTTACGAGCCGCAGCTAAACAAAAAGTTCGTACCTGTATGATATGTTGTCAGTTTAATCCAGGTAAAAGCATCTCCGTAGAACAGGGTGGATTCCAAACTCCCGATCATGCTTTTGAAGTCCTCCAGATGGATTATATCCAGATGGAACGATGTCGAGGATTCAAATATGTTCTCGTAGTTGTCTGTGCTCTTTCCCGTTGGACAGAAGCATTCCCGGTCTCAGATTACACTGCCCCGACTACTGCCAAACAGTTAGTTCGAGAATTCTTCCCACGGTACGGTTTACCACGTGTTGTCTATTCAGATAACGGCCAGCCGTTCTCATCCGAACTAATGAAACACGTTTCCCTTCTATTAGGCTATCAATGGAAATTTCACTGTGTCCGACATCCCGAGGCAGCAGGTCTCGTAGAACGCCATAATCAAACTCTGAAAATTAGATTGTCCAAAATATGTAGAGAAAAAGGAGTCGATTGGATAGTAGCCTTACCAGTTGCGCTCTTTTACATGAGAATGGTAGCACATTCTCGAACAGGGCTATCCCCGTATGAGGTGATCTTCGGTAGACCACCAAATATGTGGGGGACGCCTATACCTCGCAAAATCACTGACGTTGACTGTAATATGCTGACAGATTACCTGGCTTCCTTGATGTCTGCACTACAATCTTGTCGTTCACAGGTATCCGCAGCTTTTCCCGACAATACTGAGGTGAAGCCCCATGACGTAGTTCCTGGTGACCTGGTGCTGGTCAGGAACTTTGACCGGAAGACCCAACTGGATCCTAGGTGGAAGTCACCGAAGTTAGTTTTACTCACCACAAGGACAGCCGTGAAAATCGAAGGAAGAAAAGGGTGGTTGCACTCGAGTCATATCAAGAAATTTTATGGACTACCACCCAGTATAGAGACTCAACCCTGTATTCCCTCACAGACAGACTCAAAGCTCCCCTTGGTTGAGCAATCGAACTCAGAACTATATAAACTAAAATTGAGGTCCAGTAAGTCAGACAATTTGATTGTTTAAGTCCTCTCCAAGGTGAATCGGTTGAATTTGTCTCTGACATGTATCCTCTGGACCGGAATAGAGAAAGAAATAATCAAATGCTGCTCAAGAAGCAAGCGTATTGTAAATCATTTCGTAGTCATTGTACAGTAACATTATTAATTTTGTTTTTTCTAAGTCTTTTGATCATCATTGTCAGCATCCTATTGCACATGTATTACCCTATTCCTAAGCATGCTTACAATATAACTGCAGAACATTCTTTTAGTGAATTACCTCCACATGAATTGTCTTATAGATTTGCGCTGCGCAATAACACTTTCATTAGTATGTTACATCATTCCCATCAAACCAGCAATGCCACAAATTGTTGGATATGTGGCCAACTCCCTCCCTATCAGAACTATAAGGGAGTTTTGCCCCTCTTTCCCTATCCGTTTACACACAATGGCTCCTGTGGAGCATGGTTTAGTTTGATTAATTCCCTAGATTCGAATTCCGCAGTTTATCAAGACAACTGGGTATGGGGAAACCTGAACTTAGTTTTGCTTAAAGTCTGCTACCCTAACAAGGAGGGACTTCTCAAAAGAACAGGAACTGATCTAGAAAATGAAGTATATGGATTAGGTAATTTTACACTTAACCTCATGACCCTGAACGTTGAATCTGAAGCTACACCAATCTTGCCCGCCATGTCAGTATTCCCAGTAAAGGGGGAATTATGTATAAGAAAGAATGGCTCCATACACATGGGCCATAGTAAATGCACCACTGTAATAAAATTCAGTGATCAAGGCAAGTCTACATTTAGAGCTTCTCGTCATTCCTACTTTATATGTGGCCAGACCGCATATATATGTCTACCTTTAGATTGGGATGGTACCTGTTACATAGCATTCCTTCTACCACCTGTTTTCCTAGCTCCTCCTGATTATCATAGAAATACCCATTTAGTACACAATAGGCAGCAGAGAGATCTCCCAATTGTCGATTACACTGAAACAGCATGGGAGAAATACACAGATTTCAATAAAGGTTTCTTTCCCTATATAGGTACAGTCACTAATAGTAAGCTGATACATAGATTAACTAGAACCCTTGAAGCCGTAGTGAATGAAACTATTTCCGCCTTAGGCAATTTAACAGAAGAGCAGTCTGCTATGCGGATTGTTGTGCTCCAAAATCGTCTTGTCCTTGACGTCATCCTGGCCGATAGGGGCGGAGCTTGTAGGGTCATCGGATCAAGTTGCTGCATTTTCATCCCAGAAAATTCGCCGTCAGTATATAAAGCTATAACTCGCCTTCATAAGATTGTAAGCCAGATACACCAGAGTCCAGGCACCTGGACTTGGTCCGGTTGGTTCTGGGGCGTGTTGTCAGCCTGGGGATGGAGAATCCTATCCTTCCTAGGTATTGGCTTTCTCATACTATTCAGTTGCTGCTTATGTCTACAATGTGGGCCAGCGATTTGTGGTCTGTGTGCCACCTCGTGTATCCCACATCCAAGTATTCGTTCGAGATCCCGGAAGAAGAAAGAAGAACAAATGATGCTATATGAACAGATCGATGGATTGATGAAGATCGATATCTCCTAAGGGTCCGAAGGGGACAAGGAGGGAATGAGGAAATATGAATTTTGTGATCAGTCATGTCCCCTATCGTAGACCCCAACGGCTTCATGTGCATGCTATAAGTACATGTATGTTCCCTCCTATTCCAGTTTTGAAGACGCAAATATATGTGTGTCCACCGTCAACATGTCCTCTTTCAGATCCGCCATGAATGGGTCAGATATTCCATTCCTAAGTATGAAAGGCCACCGACTTTATATGGTTCACTTTCCACATTTTACAGATTCAGGCGAGTAGGCCCGAATTCTGTCATCAAGCCTTTTCCTGCCTTCTGCCTCTGAAAGCTCCAGTCTGAGCCCGCATCTGTGACCATGAACTTTGTCTTACTCCTTGCGCGGCTAACGGAGCCTGATCCAGCCTGTCGACTGCCAAAAACTGTATTTCACCTTCGAGATTATCTCCTTCGCTCCTCATCCGATGCATTCCTGTCTAGTAGTTTAGGTAAACATTCTTCCAGCTCCCGTGCAAAGGGCCAGGCTTCGCTGCCCTCATGCAAGTCATTCATAGCCCCGTTACCATGGAATATTCCTACCCCCTCGCATCTAGTGTAGACACTTAGACGCTTGTACACGCACTAACAGTCAGTATAGTCAGTATAGAATAAGATTCTATCCTAAGAGGCCTCTCTTTTTGGATAACACAGTTCTTTAAACATAGGATATTAGATATGATTCGGGATTAGGTTGACATAACCCCAGACTTCTGTCTCCACATGTAGAGCTAAATGTCAAGTCCCCTTCACCCTCTAGTTGCACGTCAATCACACGTCATGCGGCTGCGCGCGCATCTCTGCCAACTATTTCTGCTGACATTGCAGGATTCTCTTATGGATCCACCCACTTATGACGTCATGTATGATGACGTTTATTAAATTACGCCCTCTATTAGCTACGTATGCACCTTTTATCAGCTGTTACGCCTCTTGCATCTGTTTCACTGTAATGTATTTTCTATAAAACTGCCTATCTGTCAATAATATATGTTCCTTCCTTCCTGAACTTTCGTGGTGATGGAATAGAAGGCCCACAATTCGAATTGTATTCCTTTGTATAGGAATAAAGCCTTTTTAAACCCTCTAATACCACGGATTCTGCCTCTCATTTTACTGAGTTATTCTTAGATAGACTTTACCGCATAAAAAATAGTACCGGTAACGAAATATTTACCACACCAGTACGACCCCCTACACTGCCCGAACACCACTGCACTGCCCTAAACCCTAAAACACCACCCCCAGCATGACCCGTACACTGCCCGAACACCACTGCACTACCCTAAACCCTAAAACACCATCCCCAGCACGACCCCCTACACTGCCCGAACACCACTGCACTGCCCTAAACCATAACACACCACCCCCAGCGTGACCCCTTCCACTACCCGAACACCACTGCACTGCCCTAAACCCTAAAACACCACCCTCAGCCCGACCCCCTACACTACCGAAACACCACTGCACTACCCTAAACCCTAAAACACTACTCCAAGCAGTACCCTCTACACAAACCAAACACCACTGTACCACCCTAAACCCTAAAACATTACCCCAGCAGTACCCCCTACACTTCCCAATCACCATTGCATGACCCTAAACCCTAAAACACTACCCCCAGCAGTACCCCCTACACTACCCAAACACCACTGCACTGCCATAAACTCTATAACATCAACCCCCGCATGACCCCTACACTATACAGACACCACTGCACTACCCTAAACCATAAAACACCACCCCCATCATGAACCCCTACACTGTCCGAACACCACTGCACTGCCCTAAACCCTAATTACCACCCCAGCACGACCCCCTACTCTGCCCGAACACCACTGCTCTGACCTAAACCATGAAACACCACCCCCAACACGACCCCCTACACTGCCCGAACACCACTGTACTGCCCGAAACACCAGCCCCAGCACGACCCCCTACACTGCCCGAATACCACTGCACTGCCCTAAACCCTGAAACACCACCCCCTGCACGGCCCCTACACTGCCCGAGCACCACTGCACGGCCCTAAACCCTGAAATACCACCCCTGCATGACCCCCTACTCTGCCCGAACACCACTGCCCTATACCCTGAAACACCACACCCAGCAAGACCCCCTACACTGCCCGAACACCACTGCACTGCCCTAAACCCTGAATAACCACCCCCTGCACGAACCTCTACACTGCCCGAGCACCACTGAACTGCCCTAAACCGTGAAACACCACCCCTGCACGACCCCCTACACTGCCCGAACACCACTGCACTGCCATAAACCCTGAAACACCAACCCCAGCACGACCCCCTATACTGCCCGAACACCACTACACTGCCCTAAACCCTGAAACTCTACCCCAGCACGACCCCCTACACTGCCCGAACACCACTGCACTGCCCTAAACCCTGAAACACCACCCCCCTTCACGACCCACTACACTGCCCAAACACCACTGCACTGCCATAAACCCTGAAACACCACTGCCCTGCACGACCCCCTACACTGCCCGAACACAACACACTGCCCTAAACCCTGAAACTCCAACCCCAGTACGACCCCCTACACTGCCCGAACACCACTGCACTGCCCTAAACCCTAAAACACCACCCCCAGCATGACCCGTACACTGCCCGAACACCACTGCACTACCCTAAACCCTAAAACACCATCCCCAGCACGACCCCCTACACCGCCGGAACACCACTGCACTGCTCTAAACCATAACACACCACCCCCTGCGTGACCCATTCCACTACCCGAACACCACTGCACTGCCCTAAACCCTAAAACACCACCCTGAGCCCGACCCCCTACACTACCGAAACACCACTGCACTACCCTAAACCCTAAAAGACTACCCCCAGCAGTACCCTCTACACAAACCAAACACCACTGTACCACTCTAAACCCTAAAACATTACCCCCAGCAGTACCCCCTACAGTTCCCAATCACCATTGCATGACCCTAAAACACTACCCCCACCAGTACCCCCTACACTACCCAAACACCACTGCACTGCCATAAAAACTGAAACATCAACCCCCGCATGACCCCTACACTATACAGACACCACTGCACTACCCTAAACCATAAAACACCACCCCCATCATGAACCCCTACACTGTCCGAACACCACTGCACTGCCCTAAACCCTAATTATCACCCCAGCACGACCCCCTACTCTGCCCGAACACCACTGCTCTGACCTAAACCATGAAACACCACCCCCAACACGACCCCCTACACTGCCCGAACACCACTGCACTGCCCTAAACCCTGAAACACCAGCCCCAGCACGACCCCCTACACTGCCCGAATACCACTGCACTGCCCTAAACCCTGAAACACTACCCCCTGCACGGCCCCTACACTGCCCGAGCACCACTGCATGGCCCTCAACCCTGAAACACCACATCTGCACGACCCCCTACTCTGCCCAAACACCACGGCACTTCCCTAAACCCTGAAACACCACCCCCAGCATGACCCCTACACTGCCCGAACACCACTGCAGTGCCCTAAACCCTGAAACACCATCCCCAGCATGACCACCTACACTGCCCGAACACCACTGCACTCCCCTAAACCCTAAATACCACCCCCAGCATGACCCCCTACTCTGCCGGAACTCAACTGCTCTGCACTAAACCCTGAAACACCAGCCCCAGAAAGACCCCCTACACTGCCCGAATACAACTTCCCTGCCCTAAACCACAAAACACCACCCCCAGCATGACCCCCTACACTGCCCGCACACCACTGCACTACCCTGAACCCTGAAACACCAGCCCCGGCAAGACCCCCTACACTGCCCCAACACCACTGCCCTAAACCCTAAAACACCACACCTCAGCAAGACCCCCTACACTGCCCGAACACCACTGCCCTATACCCTGAAACACCACACCCAGCAAGACCCCTTCACTGCCTGAACACCACTGCACTGCCCTAAACCCTGAATAACCACCCCCTGCACGAACCTCTACACTGCCCGAGCACCACTGAACTGCCCTAAACCCTAAAACACCACCCCTGCACGACCTCCTACACTGCCCGAACACCACTGCACTGCCATAAACCCTGAAACACCAACCCCAGCACGACCCCCTATACTGCCCGAACACCACTGCACTGCCCTAAACCCTGAAACACCACCTCTAGCACGACCCCCTACTCTGCCCGAACACCACTACTCTGCCCTAAACCCTAAAACACCACCCCCAGCATGAACCCCTACACTGCCGGAACACCACTGCACTGCCCCACACCCTAAATACCACCCCCAGCACAACCCCTTCTCTGCCCTAACACCACTGTTCTGCCCTAAACCCTAAAACACCACCCCCAACACGACCCCCTACACTGCCTGAACACTACTGCACTGCCCTAAACCCTAAAACACCAGCCACAGCATGACCCCCAACACTGCGCAAACACCACTGCACTGCCCTAGGCCCTGAAACAGCTGCCCCAGCACGACCCCCTACATTGTCAGTACACCAGTGCACTGCCCTAAACCCTGAAACAACACTCCCAACACGACCCCCTACACTGCCTGAACACTACTGCACTGCCCTAAACCCTGAAACACCAGCCACAGCATGACCCCCAACACTGCACAAACACCACTGCACTGCCCTAAGCCCTGAAACAGCAGCCCCAGCATGACCCCCTACATTGTCAGTACACCACTGCACTGCCCTAAACCCTGAAATAACACTCCCAGCATGACCCCCTACACTGCCCGAACACCACTGCACTGCCCTAAACCCTGAAACAGCACTCCCAGCACGATCCCCTACACTGCCCAAACACCACTGCACTTCCCTAAACCCTAAAACTCTACTCCCAGCACGACCCCCTACACAGCCCAAACACCACTGCACTGCCCTAAGCCCTGAAACACCACCCCTGCACGACCCCTACACTGCCCGAATACCACTGCACTGCCCTAAACCGTGAAACACCACCGCCCTGCAAGACCCCCTAAACTGCCCGAACACCACCGCACTGCCTTAAACCCTGAAACACCAACCCCAGAACGACCCCCTACACTGCCCGAACACTACTGCACTGCCCTAAACCCTGAAACACCACTCCCAGTACGACCCCCTTCACTGCCAAAACACCACTGCACTGCCCTAAGCCCTGAAACTCTACCCCAGCACGACCCCGTACACTGCCCGAACACCACTGCACTGCCCTAAATCCTGAAACACCACCCCCCTGCACGACCCCCTACACTGCCCGAATATCACCGCACTGCCCTAAACCCTGAAACACCAACCCCAGCATGACCCCCTACACTGGCCAAACTCCACTGCACTGCCCTAAACCATGAAATGCCACCTCCAGCATCACCCCCTACACCGCCGGAGCACCACTGCACTGCTCTAAACCATAAATAACACCCCCAGCACGACCCCCTACTCTGTCCGAACACCACTGCACTGCCCTAAACCCTAAATACCACCCCCAGCACGACCTCCTACACTGCCCGAACACCACTGCTCTGCCATAAGCCCTGAAACACCACCCCAGCACGACCCCCTACACTGCCCGAATACCACTGCACTGCCGTAAACCCTGAAACATCACCCCCAGCACGACCCCCTACACTGCCCACACACCACTGCACTGCCCTAAACCCTGAAACACCACCCCTACACTGCCCGAGCACCACTGCACTGCCCTAAACCCTGAACCACCACCCCTGCACAACCCCTACACTGCCAGTATACCACTGCACTGCCCTAATCCCTGAAACACCAAACCCAGCACGACCCCCTACACTGCCAGAGCACCACTGCACTGCTCTAACCCATAAATAACACCCCCAGCACAACCCCCTACTCTGCCCGAACACCACTGCTCTGCCCTAAACCATAAAACACCACCCCAGCAAGAACCCCTACACTGTCCGAACACCACTGCTCTGCCCTAAACCCTAAATACCACCCTCAGCACGACCTTCTACTTTGCCCTAACACCACTACTCTGACCTAAACCATGAAACACTACCCCCAACACAACCCCCTCCACTGCCCAAACACCACTGCACTGCCCTAACCCCTGAAACACCAGCCCCAGCACGACTCCATACACTGCGCGAACACTACTGCACTGCCCTTAACCCTAAACACCACCCCCATTACGACCCCTACTCTGCCTGAACACCACTGCTCTGAAATAAACCCTAAAATACCACCCCCAGCACGACCCCCTACACTGCCAAAATACCACTGCACTGCACTAAACCCTGAAACACCACCCTCAGCACGACCCCCTACACTACCCGAACACCACTGCACTGCCCTAAGCCATGAAACGCCACCTCCAGCATGACCCCCTACACTGCCGGAGCACCACTGCCCTGCTCTAAACCATGAAACACCCACCCCCGCACGACCCCCTTCACTGCCCGAACACCACTGCACTGCCCTAACCCCTAAATACCACCCCCAGCACCACCTCCTACTTTGCCCTAACACCACTGCTCTGACCTAAACCATGAAAAACCACCCCTACACTTCCCGAATACCGCTGCTCTGCCCTAAACCCAGAAAGACAATCCCCAGCATGACCTCATACACGGCGCGAACACCACTGCCCTAAACTCTGAAACACCACCCCCAGCAAGACCCCCTACACTGCCCGTACACCACTGCACTGCCCTAAATCCTGATAAACCACCCCCTGCATGACCCCTTACACTGCCGAGCACCACTGCACTGCCCTAAACACCACCCCCATTACGACCCCTACTCTGCCCGAACACCACTGCTCTGAAATAAACCCTGAAACACCACCCCCAGCACAACCCCCTACACTGCCCGAACACCACGGCTCTGCCATAAGCCCTGAAACACCACCCCCAGCACGACCCCCTACACTGCCCGAGCACCACTGCACTGCTCTAAACCATAAATAACACCCCCAGCACGACCCCCTACTCTGCCCGCACACCACTGCTCTGCCCTAAAACATAAAACACCACCCCAGCATGAACCCCTACACTGTCCGAACACCACTGCACTGCCCTAAACCCTAAATACCACCCCCAGCACGACCTCCTACTTTGCCCTAACACCACTGCTCTGACCTAAACCATGAAACACTACCCCCTACACTGCCCGAACACCACTGCACTGCCCTAAAGCCTGAAACACCAGACCCAGCAAGACCCCTTACACTGCGCGAACACCACTGCACTGCCCTAAACCCTAAACACCACCCCAATTATGACCCCTACTCTGCCCGAACACCACTGCTCTGAAATAAACCCTGAAACACCACCCCCAGCATGACCCCCTACACTGCCCGAACACCACTGCTCAGCCATAAGCCCTGAAACACCACCCCCAGCATGACCCCCTACACTGCCCGAACACCACTGCACTGCCGTAAACCCTGAAACACCACCCCAGCACGACCCCCTACACTGCCCGAACACCACTGCACTGCCCTAAACCCTGAAACTCTACCCCCAGCAAGACCCCCTACACTGCCCGAACACCACTGCACTGCCCTAAACCATTCAACACCACCCCCCTGCATGACCCCCTACACTGCTCGAAACCCATTGCAGTGACCTAATCCCTGAAACACCACTACCCTGTACAACCCCCTACACTGTTCGAACACCACCGCACTGCCCTAAACCCTGAAACACCAACCCCATCACGACCCCCTACACAGCCCGAACACCACTGCTCTGCCATAAGCCCTGAAACACCACCCCCAGCACGACCCCCTACACTGCCCGAACACCACTGCTCTGCCATAAGCCCTGAAACACCACCCCCAGCACAACCCCCTACACTGCCCGAACACCACTGCACTGCCATGAACCCTGAAACATCACCCCCAGCACGACCCCCTACACTGCCCACACACCACTGCACTGCCCTCAACCCTTAAACACCACCCCATGCACGACCCCCTAAACTGCCCGAGCACCACTGCGCTGCCGTAAACCCTGAAACATCACCCCCAGCACGACCCCCTACACTGCCAACACACCACTGCACTGCCCTAAACCCTGAAACACCACCCCCAGCATGACCCCCTACACTGCCCGAACACCACTGCACTTCCCTAAACCATGAAACGCAGAGCACCACTGCACTGCTCTAAACCATAAATAACACCCCCAGCACGACCCCCTACTCTGCCCGAACACCACTGCTCTGCCCTAAAACATAAAACACCACCCCAGCATGAACCCCTATACTGTCCAAACACCACTGCACTGCACTGCCGTAAACCCTAAATACCACCCCCAGCACGACCTCCTACTTTGCCCTAAAACCACTGCTCTGACCTAAACCATGAAACACTACCCCCAACACGACCCCTACACTGACCGAACACCACTGCACTGCCCTAAACCCTGAAACACCAGCCCCAGCACGACCCCTTACACTGCGCGAACACCACTGCACTGCCCTAAACCCTAAACACCACCCCAATTACGACCCTACTCTGCCCGAACATCACTGCTCTGAAATAAACCCTGAAACACCACCCCCAGCACGACCCCTACACTGCCCGAACACCACTGCTCAGCCATAAGCCCTAAAACACCACCCCCAGCACGACCCCCTACACTGCCCGAACACCACTGCACTGCCGTAAACCCTGAAACATCACCCCCAGCATGACACCCTACACAGTCCAAACACCATTGCCCTCAACCCTAAAACACCACTCCCAGCTCGAACCCCTACACTGCCTGAACACCACTGCACTGCCCTAAACCCTGAAACTCTACCCCCAGCAAGACCCCCTACACTGCCCGAACACCACTGCACTGCCCTAAACCATTAAACACCACCCCCCTGCATGACCCCCTACACTGCTCGAACACCACTGCAGTGCCCTAAACCCTGAAACACCACTGCCCTGTACAACCCCCTACACTGTTCGAACACTACCGCACTGCCCTAAACCCTGAAACACCAACCCCATCACGACCCCCTACACTGCCCAAACACCACCGCCCTGCCCTAAACCATATAACACCACCCCTAGCATGACCCCTTCACTGCCCGAACACTACTACATTGCCCTAAACCCTAAAACACCATCCCCAGCACGACCCCCTACACTGCCCGAACACCACTGCACTGCCCTAAACACTAAAATACCACCCCCAGCATGACCCCCTACACCACCCGAACAGCACTGCACTGCACTAAACCCTAAAACACCCCTCCCAGCACCGACCCCCTACACTACCCGAGCACCACTGCTCTGCCCTAAACCCTAAACCAGTACCCCCAGCACGACCCTCTACAGTACACAAACACCACTGCACTGCCCTAAACCCTGAAACATCCCCCAGCAAGACCCACTACACTGCCCAAACACCACTGCCCTAAACCCTAAAACACCACCCCCAGCAAGACCCCCTACACTGCCCA
Source organism: Triturus cristatus (assembly GCF_964204655.1). Classification (NCBI taxonomy): domain Eukaryota; kingdom Metazoa; phylum Chordata; class Amphibia; order Caudata; family Salamandridae; genus Triturus; species Triturus cristatus. Next base: position 409,502,604 of record NC_140579.1, on the reverse strand, counting down.
AACACCACTGCCCTAAACCCTGAAACACCACGCCCAGCAAGACCCCATACACTGCCAGAACACCACTGCACTGCCCTAAACCCTGAAACACCACCCCCATCACGACCCCCTACACTGCCCGAACTCCACTGCACTGCCCTAAACCATGAAACACCACCGCCAGCATGACCCCCTACTCTGCCCGAACTCCACTGCTCTGCCCTCAACCCTGAAACACCAGCCCCAGCACGACCCTCTTCACTGTCCGAACACCACTGCACTGCTCTAAACCACAAAACACCAGCACCAGCACGACCACTTACACTGCCCAAACACCATTACACTGCCATAAACCCTGAAACACCACCCCCAGCAAGACCCCCTACACTGCCCGTACACCACTGCACTGCCCTAAATCCTGAAAAAACACCCCTGCACGACCCCCTACACTGCCCGAGCACCACTGCACTGCCCTAAACCCTGAAACACCACCTCTGCACAACCCCCTACACTGCAAGAATACCACTGCACTACCCTAAACCCTGAAACGCCACCTCCAGCATGACCCCCTACACTGCCGGAGCACAACTGCACTGCTCTAAACCATAAATAACACCCACAGCACGACCCCCTACTCTGCCCGAACACCACTGCTCTGCCCTAAACCATTAAACACCACCCCCAGCATGAACCCCTACACTGTCCGAACACCACTGCACTGCCCTAAACCCTAAATAGCTCCCCCAGCACGACCTCCTACTTTGCCCTAACACCACGGCTCTGACCTAAACCATGAACCACCACCCCCAACACGACCCCTTCCACTGCCCAAACACCACTGCGCTGCCCTAAACCCTGAAACACCAGCCCCAGCACGACCCCATACACTGCACAAACACCACTGCACTGCCCTAAACCCTAAACACCACCCCCATTACGACCCCTACTCTGCCCGAACACCACTGCTCTGAAATAAACCCTGAAACACCACACCCAGCACGACCCCCTACACTGCCCGAATACCACTGCACTGCTGTAAACCCTGAAACATCACCCCTAGCATGACCCCCTGCACTGCCCACACACCACTGCACTGCCCTAAACCCTGAAACACCACCCCTGCACCACCCCCTACACTGCCCGAGCACCACTGCACTGCCCTAAACCCTGAAACACCACCCCTGCACAACTCCCTACACTGCCAGAATACCAATGCACTGCCCTAATCCCTGAAACACCACCCCCAGCACGACCCCCTACACTGCCCGAACACCACTGCACTGCCCTAAACCATGAAACGCCACCCCAGCATGACCCCCTACACTGTCCGAACACCACTGCACTGCCCTAAACCATAAATAACACCCCCAGCACAACACCCTACTCTGCCCGAACACCACTGCTCTGCCCTAAACCATAAAACACCACCCCCAGCATGAACCCCTACACTGTCCGAACACCACTGCACTGCCCTAAACCCTAAATACCACCCCCAGCACGACCTCCTACTTTGCCCTAACACCACTGCTCTGACCTAAACCATGAAACACTACCCCCAACACGACCCCCTACACTTGCCGAACACCACTGCACTGCCCTAATCCCTGAAACACCAGCCCCAGCACGACCCCATACACTGCGCGAACACCACTGCACTGCCCCAAACCCTGAACACCACCCCCATTACGTCCCCTACTCTGCCCGAATACCACTGCTCTGAAAAAAAACCTGAAACACCACCCCCAGCATGACCCCCTACACTTCCAGAATACCACTGCACTGCCCTAAACCCTGAAACACCACCCTCAGCACGACCCCCTACACTGCCGGAGCACCACTGCACTGCTCTAAACCATGAAACACCAGCCCCAGCACGACCCCCTTCACTGCCCTTACACCACTGCACTGTCCTAAATCCTGAAAAACCACACCACTGCACTGCCCTAAACCCTAAATACCACCCCCAGCACAACCTCCTACTTTGCCTTAACACCACTGCTCTGACCTAAACCATGAAACACCACCCCTACACTGCCCGAACACCACTGCTCTGCCCTAAACCCTGAAACACCAGCCCCAGCACGACCCCATACACTGCGCGAACACCATTGCCCTAAACCCTGAAACACCACCCCCAGCAAGACCCCCTACACTGCCCTTACACCACTGCACTGTCCTAAATCCTCAAAAACCACACCCCTGCACGACCCTCTACACTGCCCGAGCACCACTGCACTGCCCTAAACCCTAAACACCACCCCATTACGACCCCTACTCTGCCCGAACACCACTGCTCTGAAATAATCCCTGAAACACCACCCCCAGCACGACCCCCTACACTGCCCGAACACCACTGCTCAGCCATAAGCCCTGAAACACCCCACCCCCAGCACGACCATCTACACTGCCCAAACACCACTGCACTGTCGTAAACCCTGAAACATCAGCCCCAGCACGACCCCCTACACTGCCCACACACCACTGCACTGCCCTAAACCCTGAAACACCACCCCCTGCATGACCCCCTACACTGCCCGAGCTCCACTGCACTGCCCTAAATCCTGAAACACCACGCCTGCACAACCCCCTACACTGCCAGAATACCACTGCACTGCCCTAAAGCCTGAAACATCACCCCCAGCACGACCCCTACACTGCCCGAACACCACTGCACTGCCCTAAACCATGAAACGCCACCCCCAGCATGACCCCCTACACTGCCAGAGCACCACTGCACTGCCCTAAACCCTAAATACCACCCCCAGCACGACCTCCTACTTTGCCCTAACACCACTGCTCTGACCTAAACCATGAAACACTACACCCAACACGACCCCCTACACTGCCCGAACACCACTGCACTGCCCTAATCCCTGAAACACCAGCCCCAGCACGACCCCATACACTGCGCGAACACCACTGCACTGCCCTAAACCCTAAACACCACCCCCATTACGTCCCCTACTTTGCCCGAACACCACTGCTCTGAAAAAAAACCTGAAACACCACCCCCAGCACGACCCCCTACACTGCCCGAATACCACTGCACTGCTGTAAACCCTGAAACATCACCCCTAGCATGACCCCCTGCACTGCCCACACACCACTGCACTGCCCTAAACCCTGAAACACCACCCCTGCACCACCCCCTACACTGCCCGAGCACCACTGCACTGCCCTAAACCCTGAAACACCACCCCTGCACAACTCCCTACACTGCCAGAATACCAATGCACTGCCCTAATCCCTGAAACACCACCCCCAGAACGACCCCCTACACTGCCCGAACACCACTGCACTGCCCTAAACCATGAAACGCCACCCCAGCATGAACCCCTACAATGTCCGAACACCACTGCACTGCCCTAAACCCTAAATACCTCCCCCAGCATGACCTCCTACTTTGCCCTAACACCACGGCTCTGACCTAAACCATGAACCACCACCCCCAACACGACCCCTTCCACTGCCCAAACACCACTGCGCTGCCCTAAACCCTGAAACACCAGCCCCAGCACGACCCCATACACTGCACGAACACCACTGCACTGCCCTAAACCCTAAACACCACCCCCATTACGACCCCTACTCTGCCCGAACACCACTGCTCTGAAATAAACCCTGAAACACCACACCCAGCACGACCCCCTACACTGCCCGAATACCACTGCACTGCTGTAAACCCTGAAACATCACCCCTAGCATGACCCCCTGCACTGCCCACACACCACTGCACTGCCCTAAACCCTGAAACACCACCCCTGCACCACCCCCTACACTGCCCGAGCACCACTGCACTGCCCTAAACCCTGAAACACCACCCCTGCACAACTCCCTACACTGCCAGAATACCAATGCACTGCCCTAATCCCTGAAACACCACCCCCAGCACGACCCCCTACACTGCCCGAACACCACTGCACTGCCCTAAACCATGAAACGCCACCCCAGCATGACCCCCTACACTGTCCAAACACCACTGCACTGCCCTAAACCATAAATAACACCCCCAGCACAACACCCTACTCTGCCCGAACACCACTGCTCTGCCCTAAACCATAAAACACCACCCCAGCATGAACCCCTACACTGTCCGAACACCACTGCACTGCCCTAAACCCTAAATACCACCCCCAGCACGACCTCCTACTTTGCCCTAACACCACTGCTCTGACCTAAACCATGAAACACTACCCCCAACACGACCCCCTACACTTGCCGAACACCACTGCACTACCCTAATCCCTGAAACACCAGCCCCAGCACGACCCCATACACTGCGCGAACACCACTGCACTGCCCCAAACCCTGAACACCACCCTGTAGGAGAGTAGGGTCTGCTA